>NW_022589758.1:5203056-5304757 GCF_004348235.1 Phoca vitulina | reverse complement strand
GGGGGGGTCACTACAGTCTGGGGTCCACTCGGATGTGTCCCATACCTCTCCTTCTGAAGCCCCAAAACCATTTGGGCTGTTTGGAAGGTTTGGATGATTTTATGCGATTGTGAAAACAGAATACCATTATGTTTAATTATCATACGTATTTTATATAGGCATTGGTGCTTCCAAATGAAAGAAAAACACACACTTCCAACAAAGAAGGATGGTGTAAATAGAAAGACCATTGAATTGAGCACCCATTAACTGCCATTAGCTGACTCCATGATTTTGCAGAAGTGATTTTTATCTCTGAGTTTTTTTCAAAATTAGGTAGGGAAGACTGGGAGATTAGAGGGGGAGGAACAAGTGGGTGGGCTAGACTGTTGAGGTTCATTCCATTACTAAGATACTCTGGTTATTCCTGGAACTTCTTTGAAGCTGGATCTATTGTTCTTTTATTGTAAGTGGGGGTGGAGTGGTGCTATTTTCCTTTAGGAAAGTACGTGAGGGTCAGAGAGCCAGCTGATTTTATTGTCAAGTCTCACTGGGGCTCTGAGGTTTGCCTTTGAGTAACTAGTAGAGAAATCTAGTCCTCTTTTCCTCCCTAGCCACCCCCCTTCAGAGTGTCATTTAGCTGGTAGACTGCTTTATTGAAATTTTGTTTCTAAATTCCTCCTAAGAAAAGATCACCTGGAGATAAAATAATGGAATCTTTATAATATGCAAAGTTTACTAAGGGTAAATCAGGGCTTCATCTCTTGTTCAAAAGGGTGATTCTCAAAGTGTTGTCCCTGGACAGCAATACCAGATCACCTGGGAACATATGAGAAATGCAAAATCTCAGGCCCCACCCCAGACCTACTCTACCAGAAACTGGATGGGGCCCAGCAATCCACGTTTCCCCAAGCCCTGCAGGGGATTTTGCTGCACGCCACAGTTTGAGAGCCCCTGCCCTGATGCTGATGTAGCTCACCGGCCGGAAGCTTTTATTGGATTGTTTGCAGACCGGAAAGGTAATACCCTCCTAAAGTGGAACTTGAGGAATTATAAGGTCCACAGAACAGTTTGAATGAGGCCACGAAGCAATAAGATCTCCCCATTCGAAGAGCAAGGCTTCACATTCTGTTCCTGAGAGGGCAAAGCCAGTGTGGACAGGGTTCAGGCCAAAACCTAGGTCCACAGAGAGCCTGGTCCATCCTAGGTCCACAGAGATCCTGTTCCCAGATCCTCTCTGCCTAGGAAGAAATGTGATTGTTGGAGTTGGGAAAGGAGCATGGATTCAAGTCCCACCTCCGACAGGTCCTATTCTAGTCGTGAGAACTTTGGGAAATTCCTCCATTCCTCTGAGCCTCGGTTTCTTTGTCTTTGCAACTAATACCTCCTGCAAAGCATCGAATGGCTTAGGTGGCTCACAGATAGTAGGTACTCAATAAACACTGGTTCGCTTGCTCCCTGGGTATGTAAGGCTGATCCCCAGTTGGTACATTCATTCAGACTGATCCATGTCCATGCTGTACTAGTTGACAGTTATTTCACAGATCAGCCCTGACTGTAGAAATATAAGCACATTTTCTTAAGGGACAGATGTCCATCCTCTTTTAAACCCAAACCCCGGGGAAGTTTAAAGTGTGCTTAAACAGATGAAAAAGAATGTTGATACTTAAATTATTGTCAAAAACAAGACACTACAAATTCTTTTTTTTTTAAATTGGTCAAATTTAGGGCACCTGGGTGGCTCAGTTGGTTGGGCGACTGCCTTCGGCTCAGGTCATGATCCTGGAGTCCCGGGATCGAGTCCCACATCGGGCTCCCTGCTCAGCAGGGAGTCTGCTTCTCCCTCTGACCCTCCTCCCTCTCATGCTCTCTGTCTCTCATTCTCTCTCTCGCAAATAAATAAATAAAAAAAAAAAAAAAAATTAAAGGTTTTATTTATTTGACAGAGAGAAAGACAGCCAGAGAGGGAACACAAGCAGGGGGAGTGGGAGAGGGAGAAGCAGGCTTCCTGCGGAGCAGGGAGCCTGATGTGGGGCTCGATCCCAGGACTCTGGGATCATGACCTGAGCCGAAGGCAGACGCTTAAGGACTGAGCCACCCAGGTGCCCCAAAAAAAGAAAATCTTAAAAAAAAAAAAGGAAGAAAAGAAATAACTGCTGATACCTACTATGGTATAGACGAGTGTCATCAAATATTCCATACAGTTAAGTTGGAGCCATAGGACGAATACTGGCCAATCAATTATGAGCAGAAGTGATACGTATCACTTCTGGGCTGTGGCATTTAAAAGCCCAGGTGCCTCCCTCCCCCTCTTCTTCCCTGCCTCCGCCATCTTGGCGACACATGTTCCTGATGGTTTCCCTCAAAGATGGAGGAGGGTATCCTGTCCTGCCTCAGACTTCACGTGAGGGAGAAATATACCTTTACGAAGTCAAACCATTGAATTTTAGTGTCGTCACTGCAGCCTGGCCTAACTTTACTTGACAAATACATCTACTACACCCAGATTCAGGGGTGAACACTCTAGGGGAAAAAGGAAGTATCAGGGCATGGTCTCAAGGAACTTCTTTCTATTCCAATTGGCAACTACAACTGCAACTTAGACTCAACATTAAAGGCCATGAATCATCAGAGTTAATGAATGGTGCAAACAATGAGGGTTTGGGAATTTAGGAGAAGGAAGGACAGCTGAAGCTGCCTGGCACCCTGGGGGTGGGCAAATAATTGTAGAATCTATAGAAGGGCGGGCAGAGGAAGCTTTGAAGAACTTGCCCTTGAGAGAAGTGTAGGATTCAAAGAAGCAGTGGGTGAAGAAAGACAATTTGGGTGAGAAGTAGAGCAAGCGCAAAGATAAAGTTATGGAAATGGACAAGGCACATTCTAGGTGTAGTGTGCGGGTATTCTGATCGGAACTGAGGATTCACATAGAATACTAAGGTTGAGGAAAGATCCCAATGGCTATGAATGACAAGTGAAGGATTCTGAGCTGGATTCTGTAGATGATAGGGAATGCTGTGGACTGGTCGAAGAAGCTATTTGGACTGTTCACAAGTGAGATGGCAGAGGGAGTCTGTTAGGATGTTACATACATCGCCTGTAGCTATGGGAGACCTGAACCAGGGAAAGGGGGTGTAGTGCCTTCTTCTTCAGAGTGAGGTCCATGGACTAGAAGCATCAGCATTGCTTAGTAGAAATGTAAACTCTCAGGCCCCACCCCAGACCCTACTGAAATAGAATCTGCATTTTAACAAAATCCTCAAGTGATGCTTGCACATTAAAGTTTGAGGAACAATAGTTTGGCAGGCACCAGCTGATGGTCCACCCTCAGCCCATTCTTCTCTTCCCCTAGTTTTTTCAGGCATTCATCCTTCCTCCATGCAGCCCATGTGATTCAGGGTACACTGATCCTATCCCCAGCTGTAGAGTTAGTCTGATCGGTCTATCCCTTGGTTCTCTAAGTGTGGTTCCCAGCATCATTTGGGAACTTGTTAGAAATGTACAATCGGAGAAGTAAATTCTCAGGCCCCACCCAAGATTACTGAATCGGAAACCCTGGGGCTGTGGGCCCTGCAATTTGTATTTTAGTAAGCCCTCCTGGTGATTCTGATTCAGGCTTATTTTTGAGAACCACTTGTCCTCACCAGTCATGCTGATCACGTTCCCCTTGATAGTGATTGGTTCCTGAATTCAGGCTTAAGCTGATCAGTTTCTGGCACTCTCCTGGCAGCTGAATTGGTCCAGAGGTAGTCATATGACCTAAGTTGGCCCCATCCGATGAAAGAGAAGGCTATTTAAGCCACAGTTGAAGGAAGATTGATGTTGTTGTTTTGTTTTGTTTGTCACTGTTTTTCCCTCTCCCTCCTTCCCTCACCCCTCCTGATGGCACAAGCGAGGTAGACCATTGCCTCTGCTGCTGACTGCCGACATATGACCATGAGGGAAACCAGGCTGAGGGCAGAGCCGAAAGGATCACAGTGAAGAGGAGCCAGAATCCTTGCACTGTGCATCCGACCTTCCTGTTTCCTGAAATAACACATTTCCTTATGATTTAAGCCAGTTGGCTTTGTGGTTTCTTGTACTTATAGCCAAAAACGTCATAACTACAGGTGAGGTCAAGGAAGTATGGGGCCAATGGGCATACCAAAAATATTCTAGGATGAAGGATGTATTTACTTAACAGGTATATTTTTTTCACTAAGTTCCCAAAAACTAGATCCAGGTAGATTAACTGTTGTAACTTGAGAAAAGCAACTTAGGACAAATAAAATGGAGGATTACTTCACGCAGAGGATCCCCAACTGGTGAATTGGCTAAAAATATACAAATACTTATTTTTATTTTGTTTTTTAAAATTTAATTTATTTGACAGAGAGAGAGAGACACAGCGAGAGAGGGAACACAAGCAGGGGGAGTGGCAGAGGGAGAAGCAGGCTTCCCGCCGAGCAGGGAGCCCGACGCGGGGCTCGATCCCAGGACCCTGGGATCACGATCTGAGCCCAAGGCAGACGCTTAACGACTGAGCCACCCAGGCGCCCCTACAAATACTTATTTTTAAATGGGAGGGGGACTTAAGGTGTCTTCTTAGGTGAAATGGGAAAAAAATGGAATAATATACAGATGAGCCTGAAATATATCGTGGTTCCAGAAAGTAAGGAAGTGCTCAAAAAAGGAATGGACACAGGAGCCAACCTGAAAGAGCTCCCAGTGACCCACAAGCAAGGCAGTTTAGCAACAAAATGATAACATTGGATTATAACCCAAAGACTAAAATAATTATCTATGAGTGATATAAATAAATTGAATAAGTAAAGTAATGGGAGAGAAGGTACAGCTTTTCCCTATAGAAGAATTCCAGTGAATGAATGTAGAAGCCATGGGGGAAATAGTAAGCGACCTTTAGCACACCACAGTAATCACTGTCGTAGGCAGACCCACGGATGGATGCTAACACTAATAAGAGAAGTTTTGAGGAGAAACAGGGTATTTGCATAGCCTCAAAGTATCTTCCCCAAGAGGGGAACAAACTAGTGTGCTATAGGGGTGTGTCTGTCCAGAGTTTTCTCCTGAAACATGCCCTGTGGTTTCACAGACAGGTAAACCAGAGACTCAGTTTAAAATTGCATGGCGAGCAGGCACCTGGCTGGCTCAGTCTTGATCTTGGGCTTGTGGGTTCGAGCCCCACATTGGGTATAGAGATTACTTAAAAATAAAACCGTTAAGAAAGAAAGAAAGTGCATGGCCAGGACTTCATGGGTTCTTCCAAGAAACAAACAGGGCCATCTCTGTTCAGAGAACTTCAATTACGACTGAGCTGAGTGTGGCCTTGTCCAGAGACTTGTTCCCTGTGTCACTTTTGAAGCTATGGGCTCATCTTCCTCTCCCCAGTTTCTACCCCAAGGCCCTGGATTGCTTATTGTAGGCAGGGTGGTGGTGAATTGCACAAGCTAATGCCAGTGTGCAGATCTACTGGGATGCATTTAGTTTCCTCTTGATTCTGGGATTATTTGTGTTGGCATGAGGCCATGCTCGGCTCTTCCCAAGTTGGGACACATTCTCAGAAAGGGCTGGTCCCACCATCCTCATCTTGCTAGAGGCCAAAGTCTGGTTTCATTTTTCATTAAACTGCTATTTGTAACTTTCATCGAACAGAATGACAACATGTCCAACTGTCTTCATTCAGTATTTTCACAGGAGAGAGCCTTTTGCCTCCCACGAGAATGTGTGATTTATTTATCTCCTCCATTGTGCAATCAGTTCACCATCATTACAACTAACGCAATGTTCTAGAGAAAAATTTTGCTGTATCACATGGTGACATCACTCACATCGGCAGTGATTGGTTTTTCACCTAGATCCACCAAAGCCTACACCGCAGGGGACGGAATGGTGTGGCCAGAGGCTTTTCTGGTTTGATTGTGAGTGCCTAGGGGGCTGGGATCACCTCTTGCTCATCTTCATCTGCCCAGGGGTCAGCCATAGTAGGTATGGTAGTATTTCTACCTCTTCACTTCCTGGGTCCTTATAGGACTACATTGCCTGGCCTTCTGTGCCTGGGGGCAACTCTGAGAACAGTTCCAACTGATGAGTTGGGAGCAGAAGCGTTGCACATCAAGTCTGGGCTGAAGCATTCAAATGCTTGTGGTCCAGAGCTCTTTTCCTTCTAGCTGAGCAACCAGCAACATTTGAGAAGGTGGCTACTCAGTCAGCCTGGGTCCTTGAGTGACTGTGGTAAGTAGAGCTCTCCCTAACTTATAATGCACGCATAGCATGAGTAAGACATAAACCTTTGTTGTGTGAACTATAGAGATTTTGAGTTGTTTGTTACTGCAACATAACCTAGGCTATCCTTGCTGATACTGTAGGCATAAAATAAATGTTTGTTGCTGAATGGATGAATGATTTAAGCCAGAAAGGACTTCTGAGCAGTGGTCGCTCTAGATTTGTTTTTTGTTTTTTTTTTAAAGATTTTTTATTTATTTATCTGAGAGAGAGAATGGGAGACAGAGAGCATGAGAGGGGGAGGATCAGAGGGAGAAGCAGACTCCCTGCTGAGCAGGGAGTCCGATGCGGGACTCGATCCCGGGACTCCAGGATCATGACCTGAGCCGAAGGCAGTTGCTTAACCAACTGAGCCACCCAGGCGCCCCTAGATTTACTAGAAAGGAGAAATTCAGTCCTGGTAATCAGGTGATAATTGTGTGGGAAGTGGGGGCCATGTTGGCTAGGGAAGTTCTCATGTTTTGCTCGTATAGTACATCGGTTTTGTTAGATGCCTCTTATTTGGGGTATTCGAATGTTGATGGGATTATGAGGGACCCAAAATACCCCAAAGCAACCCTTGCCACTACCACTAGAGTTTAGATTGATCTTGTCACCCTCTATGTATTTTACAAATGGGGAAACTGAGACCCAGACTCAGTGTAGTCTCATTTCCTGATTCTCTATCTAGTGCTTTTGCCACCCCAACATTGTACCTTTCATACCGGGCCTTCAGACAGCTTAAGAGTCACACTCTGACTGATTCCACTCCTGGCTCTACCACTTACTACCTGTGGATCTTGGGACAGGCTACTTAATCTCTCTGTGCCTCAGTTTCCTCAGCTGGACAATCCTCAGTGGGTTGCCATGAAGATTTGGTACCAAAGTATAAACTAGGGAAGAACCCTAACACGCCTGGCATGTAGCAAGTATAATGTTCATCACCATCAGGGCCACCATCGTCATTATGGTTTCTCATCCCACCATCTTGACTTACTCCCAAGTCCCATGTTTTCTTGTGCTCATTTCCCTTGGAAAATAATAAATCTGTTAGAGACCATTGCGTGGTATCTTTGCAGACTATTTGGTCCCAGGTAAAGTTGCACTTGAAATTCTAAGGAGAGAGCTGGGCCTTGAGCACTGGTGAGGTGTCCTTTTCTGCCACCTCCCTCTGCTGAGAGCCCACACTCAGGGATCCACCAGAGGGAGGGGGTGAGGAGAACAAGGCCTTCTGCCTGCTTACTCAAGTCTCTGCCATGTTTCCTCACCGACTGATGCTGGGGATCAAACTCTATCCCCACTGGCTCACATACCCTGTGGGGCAAGATCCAAATCGCCCACTCTCCAGTTGCTGGGACAGCAGTCTCTGGGCTGTGCTCCTATAGATTTAAGATTGAACTGCAGAGCACGAGCACCAGAGCCTTCCTCCATATCACTAGACTGTGCCTGTGGAGGTGTGTGACCAGGGCCCCTCTCACGGAAAAGGCAGAGGGCCCCTTGGCTGGAGTGCTGGCCACCTCTTTGGTCCCAGCCTCTTTCCTCTTCCTTTGGTTAGGATGACAGAGTTATGTTGACCTGACTGTATGTGCCAAGGGGAATGGAAGTTTGGCTGGAAGTGCATCAAAATCTGAAATTTAATTATAGGCAAAGGAGTCTCTAATTTTTGTGTTTTATTTATTTATTTATTTATTTATTTTTCATTTTTGTGTTTTAGACATATTTCTTTAGAGTGTCTTTTTTTTTTAAGATTTTATTTATTTATTTATTTATTTGACAGAGAGAGTGAGAGCAGGAACACAAGCAGGGGGAGTGGGAGAGGGAGAAGCAGGCTTCCCGTGGAGCAGGGAGCCCAATGCGGGGCTCAATCCCAGGACCCTGGGATCATGACCTGAGCCGAAAGCAGACGCTTAATGACTGAGCCACCCAGGCGCCCCGAGTGTCTTTTTTTTTTTAACAGCAAGTTTGTTTAAAGGAAAAGCATATTTATTCTGGCATCACACTTTAGGAATTCAAGCAACTTTTAATATGAGGTATACAGACTTTAACTCCTTTCTTGAGAGCTTGTTTGGAGGTTCTAGCAGGGGAGCGCAGCTACTCGTATACCCTTGACCGAAGAACGGTCTTCCTCTATCGGGGAAGGTCGTCCTCTTCGACCGAGCGCGCAGCTTCGGGAGGGACGCACATGGAGCGGTGAGGGAGGAAGGGGACACCCGCCTAGCCAGCCAGATCAGCCGAATCAACCCTGGCGATCAATGGGGTGACAGATGTCGCAGCCAGATCGCCCTCACATCCTTTAACTCCTTTCTTGAAGTAAAACATGCATAGGGAAAGTGCACATATCATAGGTGAGCAGCTCAATGAATTTTCACAAACCTAATACATCCATGTAAGTAGCACCCAGATAAAGAAACAAGACATCACCTTCTTATCCCCCTTGTAACTCCCTCCAGTCACCAACTTCGCAACGACCACTAACCTGAATGTTGGTTTTGCCTGTTTTACACTTTGCATAAAGGGAATCACATTGTACGTATGCTTTCACGTCTGATTTCCTTTGCTCAATATTGTTTATGAATTCCGTCTATACTCAGTGTAGCTGTGGTTCATGCTTTCTCCTCGCTGTTTGGTATTCCGTTTTGTGACTATACCACCGCAATGTTTTCAATCCATTCTAGTGCCCATGGACATTTGAGTAGCTTTCAATCTAGGGCTATTAGAAAGACACTGCTATGAACACTCTCGTTCATACCCTTTGGTAAACATATGCACTCCTTTCTGTTGGGTATACACCTAGAAGGGCAATTGCTGGACACGGGGTAGTAGTACGCTCAGTTTCAATAGATTCTGCCAAATAGCAGTGTGTGAGATTTTTGGTGGCTCTATACAATATGAAGTCTACTTTCTAGTAAGTTGAAGATACACAAGTGTTAAGTTAGTGCAAACAGAAACAATTTAATCCTTTGGAGTATCATTAAACCTGTTTATTAAAATATACTGTTTTCCCCCTTATCAGAATTCTGCCTCCAACTTGTTATGTAGCCTGGATGAGCTTCCTGACCTCCACTCTCCCTTAATCCAGCCAGTCAAAAGTCTCTCTGAAAACACTTTCCATTCATTTATCCAGCTAGAATGTTGTGAGTGTTAATAAGTTGGCGTTTGCAAAACAAATTCAACCCCTCCTGCAAAGCTGAGTACATCTTACCCCCAGGGTTGTGTCTAATACGGCAGAGTCAGCCAGGATATGCTCTGCAGACCTGCATTTTATAAACACCTTCTCCAGAGCTGTGAATGCAATTCAGAATCTAGAATCCTGTTTTGGTGGTAAAGAACAATGGAATATTCTCCTGCAGGTTTTAACAAAAGAGAATGGCGCCTTTAAATTCATAAAGCATTTTGCAAATATAGAAGCTATTTGACTATAAAGGGTAGGGTTGAAGAGAATAGATGGGCAGCAGTAAAAAGAGCCAGAGAGGGAATTCAGAGTGATTATTTCCCCCCCCTCGTCTCTACAAGTAATTAGAATTGTAGAACCGGGTCAAGGCCCCCAGGCCTCCATTTTCCCATCTGTAACATGGGGTATTTTGACAAGCTGGTTAGGTGACCTGTAAGTCCTTTCCAGATCTAGTTCTTATTCTGTGAACGTGCACGGGGAGGAGATGCTAACAGATAAGATAGAAGGGACCAGAGACAACTCACTCCAATATATCCCCCCCCCCATTCCCCAACACACACACTCAGCAAGCAGAGTGCTGGGGATCCCAGTTTTTAGGTATCTGGTGTAACCTGTTCTTCACCAAATAACCGTGGAGCTAAAACCTTTCCCAGAACATTTTCTTCCATCGGTCTCTTCAAATCCCCCTCCGGTGGTCTGACATATGACCTCTGCATTGAGAATACTGTGGCAGAGGGGCGACCTCGGGGTTCCCACCCATCACAGTGCACGGTGCTGAGAACAGTGAAACAGGCATTTGGGTACCAGGGCGACCCCTAAAGGTGAGAGGATGGGTTTGGAGGTTGGGGGTCTCCAAGGAGCGCGCCGGAGGAGGCGCCCGGCATCCGAGGGTCGCGCGGTCCAGGGAGTCCAGAGGCCCCGCGGGGGCCTCTGCAGGGGTGGGGTGGGCTGTCCAGCCCGCGGGCCGCGATTCTCTCCCCGCCCCCCCTGCCCGGAGCTCCCCGCCGGGCTTCGGCCGGCGGCGCCACTCGCTCACGCCCTCCTCCCTCGGCGCCCCGCCCGCTCCCCACCTCTGCGTCCAGCCTCCGCGCCCAGCCTAGCCGCCGCCGAGCGCCGGACGCGCCACGCCGCGCTGGGCAGCTGGAGAGCAGGCGGGCGAGCGGTCCCGGAGCGGCGGGGGCGGCGCCCAGCCCGCGGGAAGGGGGAGGGACGCGGCCGGAGGGAGAGGGGAGAAGGAGGGCCGGAGAGCGCCAGCAGCCAGCCCGTCTGCCGGGATAGGCAGGTAAGCGCGCGGCGCAGGGATGAGTCTGTTCTCTCGGGCTCCTGAGACCCGGCCCGGGAGCTGACGACGGGCGCGGGCGGCTCGGGCGGAGCGCCTGGACCTGGAGGGCGACGGGACAGCGGGGCGAACGCTCCCTCCGCCCGGCGGCGGCTTTGAGTCGGAGCCCGGGGCCGCCCTGAAAGGCAGAGGCAGAGGGGCCGAGCTCCGGGGGCCGGCACCCCGGCGGTGGGAGAGTGCGCGCCACGGGAAAGGGGGCTCCGGCGACGCGTTCTCCGAGGGGGGGGGGGTGACGGCGTGTGTATCTTAAAGCTTCAAACGGACTCAAACTCTCCCCGCCCCTCCGGGAAACGGACCCATGAATCTTGTTAGCGCGGGCGGTCTTCGAGACCAGACCCTTGGGGGACTCAGTTTACCGCTCCGGGCGCGGGGTGCGGCGGAGCTTGCGGAGCGCGAACGCGCCCCGGGCCCCCGACGGCTCGGCTCGGCGCGGCGCTGTCTGGCGCGACCCAGAACAGGTGGCGGGGGGCGCGGCGGGATGGAGCGGCAGCTCGAAGCCTGCGGGTGAGCATGGGGGGGAAGGAGGAGGCTGGAGGTCTCGGGTGAGAGCTTTCTGACTGGGACTTGCCCTTTCGAGGCTCCGGAACTATGTATAAGGTGAGGAGAAGGAGAGCCGACGGGCTTTGCCACAGTCGGATGAGGCAGGCGGCACAGGTTTTCCGTGGCTGCCTGGATAGTGACAGTTCTTAGTTTGTACTCTCCACACGAATGCCCTGGGAATCTTGTTAAAATGCAGATTCTGATTCAGTAGGTCTGGGGTGGGGCCCGACAGTCTGCGATTCTAACAAGCCCCCACGTGATGCTGATGCTGCGGCTCCGTGGACCACATTTTGTATGGTAGACACTGCAGAAGTACTTTCTGTCCAACAGGCTGAAAACCTAAGGAAAAGTGAGAGACTGGGAGGAGAGGTCCTAAGACTTTACAGTCCCAGCTCCACCCCAAACACACACATGAAAATGATTGCTACTCATTCAGAAGCGAAATGCTTTACTTTTCTTACTAGCTTATTAGCCAAATACATTATCTGTTGGTCGAGCCGGCTTCGTGGGCATGCAACTTGTATTTGGTTTTCATGCTTTGCTGTCGCTGTTGAAATTCTTAGTGATTTTTGAACAAGGGGCTTCGCATTTTCATTCTGTACTGGGGCTCACAAATTATGTAGCCGATCCTGTCTAATAGTCCCCATCGGCAGAAAAAGGACCCATTTCTTTGATCAGGGTTAGGAGCTGGTGGGTGATGGAGAGTGAGGGTTTATTAAGCCAAAGTCTAGCCGGATGTTGCAGTTCTTCCGTTCTTTCTTGGCTTCTCTTTGGCTATTTTAAGAGATAAGCCTGTGAGTGTAACCTCAGTTATAGGTGGTATGCCAATATTTATTGCTCTATTAATATTAATAATTAACAATTTATTAAGAACTTATTAATAGGCAATACAGTTAAGTTTGACATCATAATATTGTATTTGTATTGTATATTTGTAAACGAAGTGACAATATATGTGTTATTCCCAAAGGATTTGGGGAGACCTGTTTAGTGTCTCAAAGTTTTGCTTAGTTAAGATCTGAAAGGAGCTGGACATTGCTTGGTTTGGCTGCTTTTACAGCTCAAATGCAAATCTGGAAAACAAAAAGTAGCCAAATTGTGTAGCTGTTCAGCGGTATTGTTTTACAGGGCCTCAGCGCGATGCCAATCCCTGATCGGATTCCCATCGCTTTTATCATTTCCACATCCCTGCAAGGTGACTTTCCTTAAAAGGGGGATAGAGCAGATTTTGCTATTGAAAAACACTGAAGAAATGCAGGGTGATTTCCGTGTGAATAATTCTTGCCCGCAGACTCCAGGTGTGTGTGATTTTTCTAGCAAAAAAAATGGTTGGAAACACAGAAAAGAAAAAGAAGTTGAACTTTAATTATGGAGATGATTTTGTTCAGCAGAGGGAGAAAACGTCTGAGAAGTGGAATTTCATTGGCAGGTTTGGCAGGGAAAGGAGAGCCGCTGTGTTTTTGGTACCATGAACAGCCTTCCAGAAATGGCAAAGTGAGTTTGCTCAGGTGTTAGGGAGCCAGTTAAGCTGCTTTTGGGTGGCCTGCGTGTTCGTTCCAGGGACTCTGGTGTGGTTGTGGTGTGGCTGAGTCTGGTTTGGGACTCAGGGGGGGACATCACTATATAGATTTTGGCCTCAGAGGGGGACATCACTATGTAGGTTCCTGGTGCTTTCACTGCTCATGAGAAACTGACAAACACATTTTTCCATTTGCCAAGTCCCTTTCAAATACTCACTACAAACTGGGAAGAGAACCGTTAAAAAAAAAAAAAAATGGTGAGTGGGGGACAGAGAATGTGTTTCTGTGATGTTAATAATTTGGAAGATAGAAATGAGATTCTGCCTTTAGTTAAAACCTAGGAGCTGGTTTCGATGCCTTGCTGAGAAAGGCCTTCCCTACCAAGACAGGGCAAAAAATTCTTTTAAAATGTTTATGGTTTTTACAATATGTGGGTCTTTAATCCACATGGAACTTATTCTGGGAACATGGTATGAGGTGGGGGTACTAGAAGTTAAGAAATGGGCTAAACATTTCGTAAAAATTACCATGAAATAAATCCTCTCAATCAAATAAGATTCTGTGAACACTGTTCCATTTTGTAAATCTACTTAATTAATTCCTGAGTTGACTCCATGTTTTTGAAATTGAGCTATAATTTATGTATAATAACATCCACCTTCTTTATGTATAGTTTTATAAATTTTGACAGATACATATAGTCATCTAATGAGCACCATAGCAAGATAGAGAAGAATTCTGTCACTCCAGAAAATTCCTTATTGACCCTTTGTAGTCAACCTCCTCCACCACTCTCAGCCCCTGGCAACCATTGATTTGTTTTCTGTTGCTATAAGTTTATCTTTTCCAGAATGCCCTGGGAATGGATTCATGCATGATGTAGCCTTCTGAGTCTGGCTTCTTTCACCTCGCATAATGCATTTGAGATTTCTCAGTGTCCTGTGAATCAATCATCTGTTCCTTTTTATTGCTGAGTATTATTCCACAGTTTATCCATTCACTGACTTTCAGTGGTTATGGATAGGGCCAATGTGAACGTTCACAGACAGCTTCCTGTATGAACATACACTTTGATTCCACTCACGTAAGTACCTCCAAATAGGTTTGCTGGTGGATGGTATGGTAAATTTAACTTTATAAGAAATGGCCAGACTTTTCCCAAGCAGCCACACCCCAGCGCACCGCCACCGGCAATGTATGAGAGGTCCAGCTGCAAGGCATACTTGCTGTCAGCACTTGGTATTGGCAGTTGATTTTATCTTAGCCATTCCAGTGGGTTTGTCGTGGCAGTTCTTTGTGGTTTTAGTTTGCACTTCCTTGATGACTAGTGATGTTGAGCATCTTTTCATGTGCTTTTTGGTCATTTGTATGTCTTTTATGAAATGTCTGTTTTTCTAAATTGTATTGTCTGTCTTCTTGAATCATGAGAATTCTGTATATATCTATATCTGGATACAGGTCAGATATCTATTGCAAATATTTTCTTTTAGTCTGTGGCTTGCCTTTTCGTTTTATTTTCTTTTTGTGATGTGAGAACACTTAACTTGAGATCTACGCTCTTAAATTTTTAAGTGTACAGTAGAGTACTGTTAACTATAGGCGCCATGTTGAACAGCCGATCTCTAGAACGGATTCATTGTGCACAACTGAAGCTTTATGCCCGTTGAACGCCAACTCCCCACTTCCCCCTCCCCCAGCCCCTGACAACCACCATTCTACTCTTTGTTTCTATGAGTTTGACTATTTTATTTGACTTACACATCGTGAAAGTGGAATTAATGATTTTTTTTTGAAGAGCAGAAGTTCTCAATTTTGATAAAGTCTAATTTATCAGGTTTTGTTCCTTCTATAGATAGCAGTTTTAGTAACCTGTCTGATAAATCTTTGTCTACCTCATGTTTACCAGGATTTTTTTCCTGTGCTTTCTTCTGGACATTTTATAGTTTTGTCATTTATATGTAGGTTTATGGCTTCATTTCGGTTAACTTTTGTATGGGTCAAGATTCACTTTTGTTCCTATAGATAGCCAGTTGTTGCAAAACCATTTGTTGAAAAGACTGTATTTCCTTCCTTGTGTCCCCTTGGACCCTTTGTCAAAAATTAATTGACCGTATATGTGTGGGTTTGTTTATTATTTATGTATTTATTTTAGAGATGGGGGTATGCTGGAGAGGGGTAGAGGGAGAGACAGAGAGAGAGAGAGAGAGGTCTTAAGCAGGCTCCATGCCCAGTGCAGCCTGACACGGGGCTCAGATCTCACGACCCTGAGATCATGACCTGAGCCAAAATCAAGAGTCGGATGCTTAACTGACTGAGCCACCCAGGCGCCCCTGTGTGGGTTTATTTTTGACCTCTGTTCTGTTCCATTGATCTGTATGTCTGTCCTTTTGTCTATACTACATTGTAGGTCTTACACATTCTTGTTAGGTGAATTCCTAGATTGTTTTGTGGGTGTAATTTTTATTGCTTTAAAAAATTGTATCATTTATTGCCATTTCATTTATAATTTGAAAGAACCTTGCATAGAAGGTTATTTATTTTTTTGTAGGTCTATCATATTCAAGCCATGTTACTGAACTTTTATAAGTTCAAATTTCTTCCAGTCAGTTTTCTTGGATTTTTAAGGTAGACAGTCAAACTCTCTGGAAATGAAACAATATAGGGATTTCCCCTCCCCACCCTCCATTTCCCTCCCCATTTTACTTGCTTGCCTTAGTGGCTAGGCTTCCCTCCAGGGCACTGTTGAGGAGTATCTGATTTGGGTGGGAATGATTCTAACACTTTACTACTAGGTATTGTGCTTGTGGTAGAGTTCTGGTCTTTATTTTTACAGCCTTCAGGAAGTTTTTTTTGCATTTGGAGCTTCTGAACGTCTAAAGTTTGATTTTAAAATTTTGTGTTCTGCTTAGATTATTTTTTTCCATTGAAAAAGCCTAACAGTTTAGAGGTGAGTCACTCTTCCCAGCTTCTATGGAGGGTCATATTTTGATCTCCCTGGAGGAGAAGGTAAAGTGTAATATAAGTCAATTGTTTTATTTAGACTATGAAGATACTACCTTTGGAGCTTTTTATAATGTCCTCATTTGGGAGGATGCCAGATACAGCAAGAAAGGGAGAAAATAAAGGGACAGATTATATAACCTACTTATGAATAAATAAGGTAGCTTTTGGTAGTGTTTTCAAACTTCCTGCCCGCCATCCATAGTGAGAAGTATATTTTATATCTCAGCCTAGTCTGAACCTACTTGTATATGATTGAAATAGAATCTCGCAAAGTCTTATGCATTTTGCCTTTGTGCAGTGTATTCTGATATTTTCAGTTTTCTTCCATCTGTTCTATTTCATTTAAAAATGATGGGGGCACCTGGGTGGCTCAGATGGTTAAGCATCTGCCTTCTGCTCAGGTCATGATCTCCAGGTCCTGGGATCGAGCCCCACATTGGACTCCCAGCTCAGCCAGGAGTCTGCTTCTCCCTCTCCTCTGCCTCTCCTCCGCTTGTGCTTTCTCTCTCTCCCTCTCAAATGAATAAATAAAATCTTTAAAAAAAAAATAAAATAAAATAAAAATGATGATCCTTGCCCTATGAATGGATTCGACCACCCTTTCAAAAAACACTGTTTTATAAAACCGTCCCTTTAGTTTCTAAGCCCCCAGACTGCTGAACTGTGTCCTAGACAGATTCATTTTATATCCGATCCTGCTATGCTGCAAAGTAAGACGTTTGTCTCTTGAATTACTGTGTAGCCTCTAAACCAGCATCCACCCTTGACCCCTCAGAACAGCTTGTAAATTCAGTCTTGTAAACCCACTGCTCAAAACCCTCTAATAACCTCTCCCACACTTCGAATAAGACCCCATTTCCTCACTGTAGCCTCTGAGGCCCTATACGTCCTTTACCCCTATTCTCACACTTCCCCAAACACAGCAGCATTTCATCAGCTAGATGTTCACGTAGCTTGTTGCCTTGTTTAATTCGTGCCTTCTGCGCCTTCTCTGACCGATGTTCCAACACAACATTCCCTACTAACCGCTGTGAATCGCCGTCCCCACATTCTGCTTTTGTTTTCTTCATAACAACTGTTATCTGCAATTGTATCATTTAATTATTTGTTTACTGATTCCTTGTCTTCTTTTCCCTGCTAGAATGTAAGTTCCCAGAGAGTGAGGACTTTGTGTATCTTGCTCAGTGTTGTGTTCTCAGGAGCTAGAACAGGGGGACATAGTAGGTGCTCAATAAATATTCATCAACCGGATGAATGAGTGTGCCTGGAATCTAGAAGAAATCAGGCCACTAATCCTAAGAGAAGTCCAATGTACTCTGCCTTTCTGTTCTGTTCTGTTTTAGTGTGGAACTTTCTATTGGTTAAAGATGGAGTATATTTTAATGTAAGCAGTTCATTAATCAACAGACATCTGGTATCTACTCCATTTCTGATTCTGTGATGGTAATAATGATAGCCAATAGCTAATATGAGCAGGCACTGCTCTCACTACTTTACATATAGTCACTCATTTAATCCTTCCAACTTCTAGAGGCAAATGCTACTATCATTTTACAGATGCGGAAACTGAGGCACAAGAGGTTAAGTAACTTGGCCAAGGTCATACGAAAGGTAACTAATGGATCTAGGGTTTGAACACAGACCATGTGGTTTCAGAGCCTACACAGTGCTCATGGCAACAAGGAGCATACACAGTTCCTAACCTTTATCAACACGTCATGTTTATGGCCTTTATTCTCTTAAAGAGTGGTTCTCAACCAGGGCCGATTTTGCCCCCCCTTGGAGACATTCATTCAGCAATGTTTGGAGACATTTTTGGTTGTCGTGACTGGTAGAGGTTGGGGTGCTACTGACATCTAGTGGGTAGAGACCAGGGACGTTGCTAAACATCCTGCAATGCACAAAACCCCCACCCCTCCTGACCCCGACCAAGCATGATCTGGCTCAAAAGCCCATAGTGTTGGGCTTGAGAAATCCTGCCTTAGCACAGTAGTTCCGAAAGCTGGCTGCCCAATCAAACCACCTGGGAAGTTTTCGGAATAAATACGGACATCTAGGTGCAGGTCCTGACCTTGGTAAACCTCGAGTGGACTTTCAGCATTGCCCAGCAAGCTTACTGTGCTTGGAGGGTAGGTTTCCTTTTCTCTTCTCCAAAACAACTGTTTGGCACCTTTTATTTTGTCAGTCCTCCTACATCAGCTGCTGACTCTGGCTCATTAGACGGCAGCCTCCTTAGATCCTCGGCGCCCAAACTCCCAACATGCCCACATTCGTACAAATACTAAATATTCGGGATGCCTGGGTGGCTCGGGTTAAGCGTCTGCCTTCGGCTCAGGTCATGATCCCAGGGTCCTGGGATCGAGCCCCACATCGGGGTCCCTGCTCCGCGGGAAGCCTGCTTCTCCCTCTCCCATTCCCCCCGCTTGTGTTCCTGCTCTCGCTCTCTCTCTCTGTGTCAAATAAATAAATAAAATCTTTAAAAAAAACCCAAACAAACAAATACTAAATATTCATGGTGCTCCCCACTGGTGCTGTGAAACTGAATGAAACAATTCCGGTGTGTCAAAGACTGGCTGCTTTTCTGGGCTCTGGACCTCTTATCCTCTTTACCTTCTCAAGGACATATTCCCCCCCACCACCTTTTTGAAAGCTTTTTATGTGGAGGGGTGCCTGGCTGGCTCAGTTGGTAGAGCACCCCACTCTTAATCTCAGGGTCATGAGTTCAAGCCCCATGTTGAGTGTGGAGCCTACTTAAAACAAATCAAAGCTTGAATTTGGAAATAATTTCAAACCTTGTAAGTAAGTTGCAAAAATAAAAATTGTACAGAGAACACCCATATACCCTTTGTCCAGATTCCTCTATTGTTAGCGTTTTACCCCATTTGCTTTCTCCCCTGCACTCTTGCGCACACACATCCCTGGTCTGAGCCATCTGAGGATGTTACATGCAGCATGGCCTTTACTCGTAAGCACTTCAGTATGGGTTTCCTAAGAATAAGAATATTCTCTTACATAACCACAGCGCTGTTGGCAACTTTGGTAAATTTAACATCGATATTATACTGTTACCTAATCTGCTATTTGTTTTTGTCTGTTTGTTTGTTTACCTAATCTGCTATTTGTCTTCCAAGTTAGACAATAGACGTGATAACATCCTTTACAGCATTTTTTCCTTCTGGCACAGGATTTGCTCTAGGGGTGTTGGCATTTAGTGGTCTCGGTCTCTTAGCCTCTTTTCGTCTGGAACATTCCACAGCCTTTCTTTGTCTTTTATGACATTGGCAGTGTGGGGAAGGAAACGTAATTTTCCCTCTACAGACCCCCTGTGATACAAGACAGATTAACAAGAGAAAAATAAAGAACTTGAATAACATGTGCACCCAGGACAACTGAGTAACTCTGCGAAATGGCCCAAGTCACCACCTTAAGCGCCATCTCCAGCTAAGGCCCAAAGAAAATTTGGGGGCAGAGGGTGGAGAGGCGGTTATGGGAGGTGACCAGGCCAAGCACAGTAAATACCGGTAGGGCTGTGATGCAGATTTAAGTCCTGCCTTCTCTACTGACCAGAGATTCTAGAGATTTAGAGTCATCCCCTTCTCCCTGGTAAAGAGAGGAGGACACCCTCACAGATGGAGATTTTCCTTATTCATGTAAATGTCTCTTACAAAAGGGTAATGTCTAAGGGTTTTCAGAGCTTCTCTTGTGTCTGCTTTTCTTAGAAATCATCAGTTTAAAATAATCCTTAGGCCAGGGGCGCCTGGGTGGCTCAGGCGTTAAGCGTCTGCCTTTGGCTCCGGTCATGATCCCAGGGTCCTGGGATCGAGCCCCGCATCGGGCTCCCCGCTCAGCGGGAAGCCTGCTTCTCCCTCTCCCACTCCCCCTGCTTGCATTCCCTCTCTCGGTGTGTCTCTCTCTGCCAAATAAATAAATAAAATCTTTAAAAATAAATAAAATAAAATAAAATAAAATAATCCTTAGGCCAAAGAGGCATATTTTGGGGTGGCAAATGCTTCTCCCCTTCAGCATTTAGGATGCATACAGAACATCTCCCTCTCTTTTTAAGAGAACAGTCATCATTTTGGGTTTGTTTGATGTTTCGGGTGATTAGATACAGATTATGCATTTTGGGCCACAATAGTGCGTAGATGATGTTGTGTCCTCAGGGTATCACACCTGGAGGCCCGCGATGCCCAGATTGTGGTGCCTAAATGGGGTGTCATGATCGGATGGGGGCCCGCAAATGTGGGGCAACAATCGGGTGGAGGCCAAGGGCGCAGGTGAAAGGATTCACCCGAGGCAGAACAAAGGAGATTGAAGTTTATTGGCTACAGCGGGGGAGCTGCGGGCAGGACTGCAGAGGAGAGGTTGTCTGCAGTGAGGCAGTGGGTGGGGCTGTTTTTAAGGGGGGAAGATGGGGAGGTAGGGCGACATATGGAACCTTCCCCTTTTCTGGGAACTGTGCCTAGTTGTAAGTAGCCCATTGGTTAGTTAGGGCCTAGGGATATTTTGAGGTGGGTGGCCTGATGGGCTCAGCCAGGGCGTCACTGAGGCCCGGTCTGCGTCCCATTGCTCAAGCCTCTTTGCCTAAAAGTGGCCTCCACACGGATGTCCCTCTCTTCTTGTTGATGATGTTAATTTTGATCACCTGGTCCAGGTGTTGTCTAATTTCTCCAGTGTGTGGTTACTGGTTTCTTCTTTCCTAGTGAGTCATCTGCGGGAAGACACAGATAGCCTACTCCTCATCAGTGTTTCTCTCCAGATTTTGCATTCAGTGGTGATTTTTGCCTGATCCAGTCCTTAATATGATGGCTGAAAATAATGAGTTTCCAACTCTGATATTCCCTCTATATTTGCCAGTTGGCCCTCACCAAGACCTCTTCCTCCTTCCTCATTTATTTTTTTATTCATGTATTTATTATTGGTATGGACTCCTGAATTCCTGTTTTTTTCAGTGGTTTATAATTCATTGCTGTACTTAATGATTTTAGTTCTCATGTTGTGAAGAACGTAATTCTTAATCCTGTGTCCCTCCTTCTTTCCTGCTTCAATGCACCCCTCTCTCTTTTCTGGATCATTTTCATTAGCTTACAGTCATGCTCTAATATAGAATATCTTGTTTGTCTCCACAGCCCCTTCCTGTTGTCTCCCCATTACTAGTCACCCCTTCTCAGAGGAGCCTTTTAAAAGACCGCACATACTTCATCACCACACATTCTTCCCCTGTCTGATCTAGTTAGGGTCCTGTCCTGATTCTCTTCTCTCTACAGCCTCTCCTTACGTGACCCCCCCAGCCTCATGGCCACTACCTGCAGCCATGACCTTTCCTGCCACTCAAGAGTCACTAACCCATTCTTTTAAAAACATTGTATATACTTTCCCACTCCCCCAACTTTGTTGAAGTATAATTGCCAAATAGGAATTGTGTATGTTTAAGGTGTACAATTTGCTGTTTTGATATAGGTATATGTTGTGAAGTAACCACCACACTTAAGCTAACTAACGGCCACCACCTCACATAGTTACCTTTGTTTTGGTGTGTGTGTGAGCAGTTAGGATCTACCCTTTTAGCAAACTTCAAGTATACAATGCAGGTATTGTTATCTGGAGTCACCATGTTGTACATTAGATTCCAGAACTCATTCATTTACACTGATTTTAAAAGTGAACTCCAGGGGCGCCTGGGTGGCTCAGTCGTTGGGCGTCTGCCTTCGGCTCTGGTCATGATCCCAGGGTCCTGGGATTGAGCCCCGCGTCGGGCTCCCTGCTTGGCGGGGAGCCTGCTTCTCCCTCTCCCACTCCCCCTGCTTGTGTTCCCTCTCTCACTGTGTCTCTCTCTGTCAAATAAATAAATAAAATCTTAAAAAAAAAAAAGTGAACTCCAGCCTCCTTAGCATGGCATTCATACCACACTAACCTCTGTGAGATTAAAATGTAGAGTCGATCTCATTGTCTCAAAAAATATCTGTGAGATTTTTATACTGGCTCAAAAATATCATTGAGAAATACTACAAAGCAATGTTGATAAATTGACCAATTCTAAGAATGTTGAAAGTTTTGGGGGGAATTTGAAACATGAAAAGGCTCAGAAATGGGAGCTGTAGAAATGAAAAATGGGGAAGAAGGCACAGAAAAAATCATGCTCTTAAACATTTTGTGTTTTTGAAATATTAAAATTAAAAAATCTTGAAACAAAAAAAGACTTACTAATCCACATGGATATCTAATTGGCATTCCGAATTCCGAGTTTCCAAAGCAAAATCGGATTCTCTGCCACCCCGCCCTGGGCCAAACCTGATTGTCTCCCCATCTCTGTCTATGGCACCACCATCCACCCAGTTGCCCAAGCCCCAGGCCTACAAATTTCATGCCCCACATCCAAAGCTCATCAGCAAATCTTGTCAATTTGGCTCCCAAGGTATATCCCAGGTGTTCTCTCTACCTTCACTCCTCCACCTATGTCAGTCTGCCACCATCTTGTTCTTGGATAATTGCAGTGGCCTCCTATTATTCCATTTCCCATACAGTAGCTAGAGCATCTTTTTAGAAGCATTAATTGGATGTCACTCCCCTACTGTTCACCTGTCCCTGTTGAGGACCACTATCCTCCTTTTCATTCTTCCAGCACATCAAGCTCCTTTTGGTCTTTTGACTAACTGTTCACCCTGCAATGTTCTCTTTGTCCCCTCCCCAATCTTTCTATGGCTGGTTTCTCAACATTTATATCTCAGTTTAAATATCACCTATGATCACTTGATCTAGAATAGCCAACATGTTACCCTCTGTATCCTTCTCATCTTTTTAATTCTCAACATTGCGCTTTATCATTATATTAGTTTTCTTGTTTATTTGTATATTTATTGTTCCCCCTTCCCTCTCCTCTCCTTAAGCTAGAGTGTGAGTAGGACCCAGACTTTAACCACAGTGCCTAGAATAGTGTTTGACATATAGTAGGTATTCAATAAATATTTGATCAATGAATGATACATTTAAATTGCCTAACATAATTTCCAGCACTTGGAAGACACTAAATATTCTTTTTCTAACATGAGTGTCCATCTCTTTCTGGGGCTAAGTCCAGAAGCTTCTGGTGAGAACAGTGATTTGATAAACAGATGCATATGCATGTGTTAGGATCCTAATTATTAGACATTCCAGACAAAGGGGAATTACATTTTACCAAGAAAAAAAAAACCCAAAAAACAAAACAGTGCTAGAATTCCAGAAATCAGCAGTGTCACATTTTTCAGTGTGGGACTTTCCTGGCCCTTCTCACTATAAGACTGGGTCTCAGATTTTTAAATTGACATGTTTTGGGTGCCTGGGTGGCCCAGTTAAGCATCTGACTCTTGATTTTGGCTCAGGTCATGATCTCAGGGTCATGAGATAGAGCCCCGTGCTGGGCTCTGTGCTCAGAGTGGAATCTGCTGGAGATTCTCTCTCCCTCTCCCTCTGCCTCTCCCCCGCTCTCTCTCTCTAAAATAATAAATAACACAAATCTTTAAAAAATTGACATGTTTACCTTGACATCAAGACCTGTGAATTTTCTAAACCCTCTAGGTATTCACGAATTGAATTATGTGGGAGAGGGAGAGAAAGATTGGAAGGATGTGTGCCAAAGTGGTTTCCCTTTTAGGCATTATTTGAAGATTAGCTGTGGGTTTTTTTGTAAACTCTTGTAGTGGGTTCTGTATGGTACTAAGGGTTCCAGGAAAAATCAGTACAAATGAACTCAACTAGTGTTTATGTTATACAGATGATTAAATTTTGATAGAATGTGTCACATGTTTTAGGCTATTTGGAGAAACCATTACCCTTGACCCAGTAGGATTTATATTCTTTTTTTTTTTTTTTTTTTTGAGATTTTATTTATTTATTTGACAGAGAGATAGAGAGAGAGCTCAAGTAGGCAGAGTGGCAGGCAGAGGGAGAGGGAGAAGCAGGCTCTCCGCTGAGCAGGGAGCCGGACGTGGGGCTCGATCCCAGGACCCTGGGATCATGACCTGAGCCGAAGGCAGCCGCTCAACCGACTGAGCCACCCAGGCGCCCCACGATTTATATTCTTTAATTGAATCAAATGCTCATTGTACTCATTGTTCATACATGAGTCCACAGCTGTGTACCATTATTCACTCGTAATATTTGTCACCTATGCATCATTATTAGTCATTTTCTTTGAGTAATCAGCATCTGTCTTTAGTGAGAGGAGGCAAGGGTGTCAGGTACCATTTCATGGATATGGATATATTGAGTCTTATTCTTTTTGACTCATTTGTGAAAATGGATTAAGTGTATATACATATATTTTTAATTTATTATTATTTATTTTTTATTTTTTTATTTTTATTGTTTTTAATTTTATTTTAATTTATTATTATTATTTTTTAAAGATTTTATTTATTTGACAGAGATAGACACAGTGAGAGAGGGAACACAAGCAGGGGGAGTGGGAGAGGGAGAAGCAGGCTTCCGCTGAGCAGGGAGCCCGACGTGGGACTTGATCCAGGACCCTGAGATCATGACCTGAGCCGAAGTTAGACGCTTAATGACTGAGCCACCCAGGTGCCCTATTATTATTATTTTTAAAGATTTATTTATTTTAGAGAGAGAGAGCGAGAGAGCACACAAACAGGGGGAGGGGCAGAGGGAGAGGGAATCTCAAGCAGAAGGAGAGGAAGGGAGTTTCAAGCAGGTTCCGACTCCCCGCTGAGCACAGAGCCCAATGCGGGACTCCATCTCACAATCCTGAGATCATGACCTGAGCCGAAATCAAAAGTTGGCCTCTTAAGTGACTGAGCCACCCAGGCACCCCCTACATATATTTTTTAAATTAAACCTTTTATTGAAATAACACATTATACATATTATAAATGAACAACTCAATGACTTTTCATGAACCACACACACCTGTTACCAGCCCCCACATGAAGAATCAGAACATGAGCAGCAACCGAAAGCCCCCTTCATGTCTCCTTCTGGTCACTACCTCCCAAAAGTAGCTACTATTCTGATTCAAATGTCACAGATTCATTTTGCCCGTTCTTGAATTTCATATATATGGTACCACTCAGGACATCTGACTAATTTCACTCAGTGTCATTTGTGAGATTCATCTGTATTGTTGTGTGTACTCACAGTTGCCATATTCTATTTATGACTGTACCACAATTTATCCTTTCTGCTGTCCATGGACCATTGGCTTGTTTAGTTTTTGGCTTTTCTAAATAGTGCTGTGAGAAACACTCCTGGACATATCTTTTGATGAACACATGTGTGCATTACTATCCAGTAAATACCGTAGGGGAGGAAAATAATTTCCCATCTACACTTTCAAGGTTCTTGGCTGAGACCTCCCCTGCTCCCCACTGGAATAAAAGACAGATTAACAGGAGAAAAACAAATTTATGTATACCTCCTGCATGCATGGGAGAGACACAGGAAAACTGAGTAACTCTCCCAAATTGTGCAACATCATTTTAAATGCCATCTCCAGCTAAAGACAAAAGAAGATGTTGGGGTGGTGGGGAGTCAGTTATGGGAGGTTACCAGGAAAACCACAATAGACAAGGGTAAGGTTGTTATGCAGCTCTAAGTCCTTACCTTCTCCATCGATAACAGTTTCTAGAGATTGGGGTATCTTCCTGGTACACAAAGGGAAACTCCCTTATAAATTGATATTGCCCTTATAAATGTAAATGTGTCTTACAAAAGGGTACCTTCTGGGTGTTCGGAGCTCCTCCTGTGTCTGCTGTTTCTTAAAAATAATCAGCCTCAAGATAATCCTTATGCCGAACAGGCACATTTTGGGGTGTCCTATTCTGCTTCCCTTGAATACCTAAAAGAATGCTTTAAATATATAGTTAACCCTTGAACAACGTGGGTTTTTGAACAGTGCAGGTCCACTTATATGTGGATTTTTTACAATACAGTACTGCAAATGTGTTTTCCTTATGATTTTTTTTTAAGATTTTATTTATTTGAGAGAGAGATAGCCAGAGAGCATGAGCAGGGGGAGGAGCAAAGGGAGAGGGAGAAGCAGGCTCCCCGCTGAGCAGGAAGCCTGATGTGGGGCTCGATCCCAGGACCCTGGGATCATGACCTGAGCTGAAGGCAGATGCTTAACCTACTGAGCCACCCAGGCGCCCTGATTTTCTTTCCTTTTTTTTTAAAGATTTATTTATTTATTTGAGAGAGAGAGCAAGGGAAGGGGTGGGGGGAGGAGGGAGAGGGAATCTCCAGCAGACTGCTCGCTGAGCTTGGAGCCTGGCACGGGGCTCTATCCCACAGCCACGAGATCATGACCTGGACCGAGATCATGACCTGGACCGAAATCATGAGTTGGATGCTTAACCAACTGAGCCACCCAGGCACGCGCCACCCCCCCTTATGATTTTCTTAATGTTTTTTTGTCAGCCCACTTTATTGCAAGAATACAGTATGTAATACATATAACATGAAAAATATGTGTTAATTGACTGTTTATGTTATCAGTAAAGTTTTGGATCAATGGCTAGCTATTAGTAGTTAAATTTTGGGAGAGTCAAAAATTATATGCAGACTTTCAACTGTGTGTGTGTGGGGGGGGAGGGCCAAATATGCCTAAGCCCTGCATTATTCAAGGGGCAACCATTCCTAATCATTTTCACAGTTGTCAATTACTTTTTCCTCTGCATGCAGTTAGGATTAGTAGCCACCTTTGGACATACATGTCTGTATCAGTATACAATATTGAAACTTTTTATTCATAACTTGAATTCAGTTTTAGCATCAGTTGTTTTTCTTAATTTTTTACTAAGAGCCTGTTTCTATGCTCACTTATTCCTTTACTAACTACCTATATCCAATGTCATTTAAAAAACATCCTAAGAATTTTGGTGTGCTTTTTCTTTTCCTGCAAAACACACACACACACACACATTTTGAAATGGAGTGCTTTTTCTTTTCCTGCAAAACACACACACACACACACACACACACACACACACACACTTATTTTGAAATGGAAAATACTCCTGAAAGGAATGTATTTTTGCAGATGTTGAGGCAAAGGTTTACCCACCTGAGTAGACTTGGAATGGTACAGGCTTATTAAGCACTGGTTCCTAATTTTGCCAAGAAAAAAAAGGGAAGGAAGAGCAGAAAGAAGTAATTGAAAGTTTTGAAAAACTGAAGTTTGCTTTATTTTGTTGGGATTACACCCAGGTCAGCAGATTTTGACACTAGTTTCTTCCATTGTTCCAAGTTGCATTAACTTACTCCATTCAGCAGATCTGAAGTTTATTCCACAAACTGGAGAGAGCGAATATAGACTGAGATCAGGCAAATAACCTTCCACTTGACTTCGGTGGAAGACACGGTTGCTGAATGAACTCTAGAACAATTAGCGGAATAGTATTATCTATAGCGGTGCTTTTCAAATGTACAAACTAATCACCTGGGGATCTTGTTAAAATGCAGATGCGGATTCTATAGCTCTGGGGTGGGGCTGGAGATTTCCGGGGTGGGGGGGACCACACTTTGAATAGCGAGGCTTTGGAGCACAGTTGGGGATTATGTGGAACCTTTGTCCATTGCCCCTGTACAGATGATAAACATCCCCGCCCAAGTGCCTCTCTGCTAGCCCTCCCAGCACTGGCTGAAGAAGCAGCCATGTGCAGCCCGCTTTGGAGTGGCAGACAAAGCCAGTGCTCTTTGAATGTTTCTTTTACCCTCAAGTAGAAACTCCTTTTAACCTCCCTCATCTAGTCTCTCCTCAAACATTCCATACACCTGAAGAAAAACCACTGAACTCCTCAAAGGCACGCGAAACCAAAACACACACACACACACCCCTAAATCCCAGCTACTGACCTGAAGAAAGGCATGAGGCAGGGCAGGCATGAAACCAACCTCTTCGCTCCCGGCTTCAACATTTTGTACGTCCTCATTCGTTCCAGAGAGACTGGATGTGCATTTGGACATCCCCGGTCCCCACTGCTTCAGTTCACAGCAGCCTCCTTCCAGCCAGCAGCTGTGCTTTTCTCTGCTCCGAGCCTGCTCTGCTTGCCCATGGGGCAGGTTGGGAGTGCCAGGGAGTTAACACCCCACACCCCACCCTGGGAGCAGCCCTCAACCGATGCCCGATGACCGTTGGTAGGTAAATAGTCCAGCTCCTTTGCCCACAAGTGGGGTAACTGAGCAGAGGAGCATTCTACACTGGCCCCCCGAGTTCACCAGGACTGAGCTGCAGTTGACCCCAGTGGTAACTGGCCAGGTAATGCACCTGTATTAGCTGCCTTCCTGCTCCTGTCTCACTTCCCCATTCTCCTGTTCACTGAGATCACGTCCTAAGTCAACTAACTACCTCGAATCCTTCCACAGTCACCTTCTGGAGGAACCCAAACTACAGCAAGGTTCTTCGAGGCCAGCAGTCAGGAAGTACTTTAGTTTGTTTTAATAAAAATCCATTACAAGAAAACAGCATCGGAGCCCCGGGGGGTTTGTTCAAGGGGGTTTCACCAGTGTCTAGTTATTTTGTTGGCATGACACTAACCATTTCGATAGCTGGAAATATGCCTGATCATGGAGAGAATGCTTTTGTGTTTTTGGGCTGTTTGGGAATCATGTCAGCAGAGGTGATATTCTGGGCTCCTCAGCAGAGCTGATTCTGGTCTTTCTGACCCCTGCCCAATGGGGTGTTTGTCTGAGTTCTGTCTTAGAGCTCTTGACCAATCTTGTGGCCCCCACAAACCTCATCCTGGCTGCATCCTCCTCCATGCTCCTCTCCCTGCAATTCTCTATTGTGGGCTCTCTGTCCAGTCCCTTGGGACAAGAAGCTCTTTCTTGGACTTTCCTTTTACCGTGAAGACCCCTGGCGTTAAATTTCAAGGATGTAGCCACAGCTGTTCCCCAAGCTTTGCATCAGGGATCAGTGCTCCTCCTAGCCACGTCTTCAGCTGGACCACCGCCTCCTCCTGCCACCTTCCCCAGACTGGACGTGCGTCTGAACCTTGGCATAATTCAAGCCTCTCAGTACATTTAAGGACTGCCTGCACCCACATTGGGGTTCTTAGTCCTTCTGTATGTTCACAAGTATGCTATGACCCCGCCTTTTCCCCTCAAGACCTTGTAGGCAGGATCTCCCTTTCTGTGGTTCCTTGCATGTTTGGAACTCAAAACATGCAGGGACGTTCGGGAGAGTAGCCCGACCTACCACTCTGGCCTGGAGTTCTCACAATCTTGCTGTCCCTCTGCCAGGGTGTGCTGCCTACCAGGTGAACACCCATGTCTTTGTTTGGACCTCTTGGGGTTCCCGTTGGTCCTTTAGATTTGATATTTTAAGGGTACATGCTACATCAACAGGGCTAGGTTTATTTATTTATTTTTAAGATTTTTTTTTAAATTAAAAAAAAATTTTTTTTTTTTTTTAAAGATTTTATTTATTTATTTGACGGAGAGAGACACAGTGAGAGCAGGAACACAAGCGGGGGGAGTGGGAGAGGGAGAAGCAGGCTTCCCGCTGAGCAGGGAGCCCGATGCGGGGCTCGATCCCAGGACCCTGGGATCCTGACCTGAGCCGAAGGCAGACGCTTAACGACTGAGCCACCCAGGCGCCCCTAAAAAAATTTTTTTAATTTATTTTTTATTATGTTCAATTAGCCAACATATAGTACATCATTAGTTTTTGATGTAGTGTTCAGTGATTCATGAGTTGCGTATAACACCCAGTGCTCATCACCACACCTGCCCTCCTTAATACCCATCCCCTGGTTATCCCATCCCCCCACCCCCCTCCCTTCTGTAACCCTCAGTTTGTTTCCTGGAGTCCAGAGTCTCTCATGGTTTCTCTCCTTCTCTGATTTCTTCCTATTTTTAAGATTTTTGTTTATTTGAGAGAGAGACAGAGATAGTGAGAGAGAGCACAAACGGGGAGGAGAGGGAGAAGCAGGCTCCTCAGGAGCAGGGAGCCTGACGTGGGGCTCGATCCCAGGATCCTAGCATCATGACCTGAGCCAAAGCAAACGCCTAGCTGACTGAGCCACTCAGGTGCCCCAGCAGGGCTAGCTTTAATGTAAACATCTGTAAAAACATCAAGGATGGATGGCTAGGCGACTGCTTCCCTGTGACTTTAGGCTCTTTTCCTGGCTTGCAGACTGCCACCTTCTTGCTATATCCTCAAATGGTGGTGGTGGGGGGGGGGGTTGTGGAGTTTGAGAGAGAGAGCTTTCTCTTATAAACCACCGTCCAATTGGGTTAGGGCCCCACCCTTATGACTTCATTTAACCTAATTATCTCCTAAAGACCCTATCTCCAGACACAGTCACACTGGGGGTTAGGGCTTCAACATAAGAATTTTGAGGGTACACCATCCAGTCCATAGCAATAACTGTGCCCAGCTCCCCCGCCCCCAGCATTTCTCCTATTCATCTAAAAGAATCCTGAAATTCCACAATTAGAGAGTCTTCCTTTGGTTTAAAGAATTGTTAAAATGTAAATGGACATAGCATTTGATTTATGTGCCTTGATGTGAGGTCTTCTAAGAGCAGGTAGGGGTTCAAAAAGTATGAGGTCACTGGATACCTACAGGCTGGGAATGGGCCCCACCGAGAGGACGGAAAGGGTACTAAAAATGAAGTTGGTTTTCTCCAAGCAATGTCTGTCCGTTGATTTTGCCAAGGCCTGTTCAAGTCCTCAGAATTATTTTCTTATCAGTTCCTGTAAAATAACCCTTAAAATAACCGAATTGAGTATTTGACCCTGCTTTCTTGGATGTGTGAGTGATTTGAAAGACACTGCCTTTTATTTATTTATTTATTATTATTATTTTTTAATTTAGAGTGTGTGTGGGGGCGGGGAGAGAAGCAGAGGGAGAGGGAGAGAGAGAGAATGTTAAGCAGTCTCCACGCCCAGTGTGGAGCCAGACACGGGGCTCAACGCAGGGCTCGATCTCAGGATCCTGAGATCATACCTGAGCCAAAATCAAGAGTCGGCCGCCTAACTGACTGAGCCACCCAGACACCCCAAAAGACGCTGCCTTTTAAAGAAGGAGGCCTATTGACTCTGTGCGAAGGGAGAGGTGGAAGAACAACTTGTCATTGATTTATCCAGCCTTCTATCAACACGGACGTTCTATTAGCCAGAAAATTATGTATAATGACAATAGATGTTTTCATAAGGCCTCTTATGTGCTCCTGGAGTCTAAAGTAGTTTTTGAGTTATTGAAGATTAAATTATGTATGGGAAGATTTTCATATTAACTGTGATTTTGATCGTCTTCATTACCGTTTGTTACTAAATGGTAATCCTTTATTAATCAGAATATTTCTACTTCGATACTGCAGCTTCCTCCCCTGCTAGAATCAAAATGGTACCTGAGGTGAAGTGAGCCTTCTTGTGGGTTATTGCTGGGGTCAGCTGCTTATGGAAAATTGGCTCAGGTCATCAGAACACTGATGGCTGTGACCCCTATGTGGTCTTTGCTCCTCCGGGGACCCAATGAGGGTAGGTCAGTGCTGGTTCAGTTGTGCTGAGGAAAATGCATAGGATTCCATCTACTTGGGACCTGCTCCATCAATGGTGTCATCAGGAGGTCCTCAACCCTGGCCATACATTGGCTTTAAAAAAGTGCATAGAGGTAAGTGCTATCCTGAAATTGGTGTTTATCTTCTCATATATTTCCTCACACTTATCCTACATATGTATACTTCCCTAAGCAAAAGAGAATGCTACTTGCCTGCGTCTAAACTTTATTTGACCGGTATCTTTTTACTGTCCCATTCTTCTGCAATTTTCATTTTCAAACAACATGTTTTGTGAGATATGCCCTTGTTGTTACATGTAGCTCTAGGTCATTTCTGTTTCTCTGCTCTGTGGTATTCCATTATGTAAATATTTATACATTCTTCCATTGATGGTCAATTAGGTCGTTTCAGAATTTGTTATTAAAAATGAAGCTACTATGAACAGCCTTGAACATTATTTCCTTGTATTGATATATGAATGTTTCTCTAGGGATTATATTTAGAAATGGAAGTGCTGGATGGTAGGATATATGCCTCTTCAACTGTACTAGATATTGCCAGATTACTTTCCTAAGCAACAGAATCTTTGCTAACGCAGCATAGTTAGACTTTTGAATATTGCTAAAATGGTAGGTACAATATTGTGTATCATTTGGCTTTGATTTGCATTTCTTTTTTTAAAAATATTTTATTTATTTGACAGAGAGAGAGAGAGAACAAGCAGGGGGAGCAGCAGAGGGAGAGGGAGCCCGATATATGGGGCTTGATCCCAGAACCCTGGGATCATGACCTGAGCTGAAGGCAGACGTTTAACTAACTGAGCCACCCAGGCACTCCTTGATTTGCACATCTTGAGTACCAGTGTTCACTGGCTATTTCAATTTCATCTTTGTGAAATTCTAGTTCCAGTTTTTTGCCTATTTTCTGTCAGGTTGTTAGTATTTTTTTGTACTGACTTGTAGACGTTCTTTATATATTCTGGAAACTAATTTTTTGTGATATGTGTTATAGACAGTGACCCCCAGTCTATGGCTTATTTTGTCACTTTTTATGCTGTGTTCTGATAAAGTTCTTACTTTTAATGTAGTCTCTGCTTTTTTTTTTTTCTTTTATGATTTGCTCTTTTTGTGTTCCTATCCTGAAGACCTAAAGATATTCTTCTGTATTGTCTACTAAAAGTTTTAAATGTTGGCTTTTGAACTACTTTGTCTAATTGGAATTGAGGGAGAATCTGGATTGTTTTTCCATTTGGAAAACCAGTTGTCCCAGGATGCTTGCCCTCCTGAGCTGCTTTTACTCTCGCACTTCTTTTGCTATACCAGGTGTTCTTATATGTGTGAATCTGCTTCTGGGTTCGCCCAAATTTGCCTTCCCGCTGTATTTGTCTAATTGTGAGAGAATACTACACTGCCTTGATTGCTACAGCTTTCTAATGAGTCTTGGTGTCTGGTAGGTGAAGCCTTCCTTTCTTGTTCTTCTTTGTTGTCTTGGCCATGCTTTTACATATACACCTTAGAATCACCATAAAGTTCCATGAAGAACCTCATTAAGATTTGAGTGGAACTGTCTTGAATTTGTAGCATTATACATTTTTTAAAAAGATTTTACTTTTAGGGGCGCCTGGGTGGCTCAGTCGTTAAGCATCTGCGTTCGGCTCAGGTCATGATCCCAGGGTCCTGGGATCGAGCCCTGCGTCAGGCTCCCTGCTCAGCGGGAAGCCTGCTTCTCCCTCTCCCACTCCCCCTGCTTGTGTTCCCTCTCTCGCTTTGTCTCTCTCTGTCAAATAAATAAATAAAATCTTAAAAAAAAAAGAAAGATTTTACTTTTAAGTCATCTCCGCACCCAACTTGGGGCTCAAACTTACAACCCCGAGATCAAGAGTCACACACCCTTCTGACTGAGCCAGCCAGGCGCCCCTGTAGCATTACACATTTTTTTCCAAAATTACTTTGACATAGATAACCTCATTGCATCTGGCAACAACTTGGGAGGTAGGTTAATATTACCCCCATTTCTCAGATGAGGAAACATATGAAATTAAATGCCTTGCCCACAGCTCACGAAGGTTGTCAATAGCAGAGCCAGGTCCTTTTTTTTTTTTTTTTTTTAACTTTTTCTTTTTTTTTCCCCTTTTTTGGTTGAGAAATAATTCACATACCATAAAATTCACCCTTTTAAAGTATATAATTCAGGGGCGTCTGCGTGGCTCAGTCGTTAAGCGTCTGCCTTCAGCTCAGGTCATGATCCCGGGGTCCTGGGATCGAGTCCCGCATCGGGCTCCCTGCTCGGCGGGGAGCCTGCTTCTCCCTCTCCCACTCCCCCTGCTTGTGTTCCCTCTCTCGCTGTCTCTCTTTCTGTCAGATAAATAAATAAAATCTTAAATAAATAAAGTATGTAATTCAATGTGTTTTTTAAAGTTTTATCTGTTTAAGTAATCTCTACATCCAACGTGGGGCTCGAACTCATGACTCCAAGATCGAGAGTCGCATGCTCTTCCGACTGAGCCACCCAGGCGCCCGCAATTCAACGTTTTTTAAGTGTATTCACAAGGTTGTGTAACTATCTCCACCATCTAATTCCAGAACATTTTCATTACCTTAAAGAGAAGCCCTGACTCATTAGCAGTCACTCTCCATTCTCCCTTCCCCCACCCCAGCTCCTGGCAACCACTCATCTACTTTCTGTCTCTAAGGATTTGCCTTTTCTGGACATTTCATATAAATGGAGTCATGCAGTGTATGGCCTTCTGTGTCTGGCTTCTTTCGCTTCGCATCATGTTTTCAAGGGTCCTCCCTGTCATGAATCAGAACTTCATTCTTTGTTCTTTTCCTTCTTCATTTTTTCCTTTCCTCGTTTTCATCTTGTCTTTTTCATTCTATTCCTTTTTTCCTTCATTCCTTCAGTCCTTCAGCCAAGTCTTTTGACTCTGGGTCCAGCTCCTTTCACAGTTACCATATTAAATCAATCAGTAAGTGGAAATTTATTTCTTCAAGAAGTTAAGGACACTGAATTGATTACTCATGAGCCTAACAACAGAGTTCTTTGGACTCCATGCTTCCTTGCAGAGTGCAGCAGAGTAGAGGATCAGCGACAGAGTTCTTTAGAAGCATCTTGCCAGTGTTGTTTACTCTGTGCCATGCCAAACTTTTGCTAAGCAGTGTGTCTGGGAAGCTGGATATTGTTTCGGTTGTGAGCTGTGCATTAGACACGCACACCAGCTTTTGTAGGAGTGAAGTAGTAGTTTCTTCCAGCGAACGTCGGCTGGCGCGTTCAACGTGTTATGATAGAGCTTGGTTCAAAATACAGACATGAAGCACCTTATGCAAAGAATCCTCTCTGGAGAAATGTGCCTATTCAGTGGAGCGGTATTTTGCTGTTAACTTTAACCATGAGCTTGAATTGAACTGTGAAGAACAAGTAGAACAAATGACAATACAACTTGCCAAGACCTGAGCCAAACTAGGGACAAATGTATGTGTTTCCTTGCAAGGTCCGCTGAAGCGATTCCTTACTGCTCCCCAGACGACTCCCAGCGAACCTGCATTTGCCAGGGTTGGGGGAGAGCAGGGCTCAAACACACACACACTCACGCTCACACACACACACTCACTCACAATTAGTTAGCTGCAACAAACCTCAAGTTCTCTTAACTAAACCTAAATCAAGCCAATAATTCATTTAGATTTTAACCAGCTATTTTGGAGATCGTTTTATAAGGCTTCAGTTCTTCCAAATGTTCACAACCCACAAATTTGGTTTTGGAAATAACAGGTTTCCCATGCTACCCGAAAGTAGAGCATCCCTATGAAACCTAAGCCAAAAGCGGGAGAAGCAATTAGCATGACAAAAAGTGAAGTGCTGGAACTCTCGGAAACTGTAATCCTATTTCCCTTTGCCTACAAGGAATCTCAAACTTGAGTTTGAGTTCATTTGCAGTAGTTTTTCTTCCCCTTGGCTTTCAGGTACTCTTTCTCTGTTTCCTTTTTTTACTTACTGTTGATTTGCCCTTTTCCCCCAATAATATGTCCAATCTCTTCAAAATTGCTCCATTCCTTCATCCATGCATTCTTTCAACAAATACTGATAAAGTTCCTACTATGTGCCGGGCACTGGGGACTCGACAGTGAGCCAAACAGACAAAAAACCTCTGCCTTCAACAAAGCTTACTTACTTTCTTTTTTTTTTTTTTAAAGATTTTTATTTATTTATTAGAGAGAGAGAGAGAGAGAGAGCATGGGGGGGGTCAGAGGGAGAAGCAGACTCCCCACTGAGCAGGGAGCCTGACTCGGGGCACGATCCCAGGGTCCTGGGATCGTGACCTGAGCCGAAGGCAGACATTTAACCAACTGAGCCACCCAGGCGCCCAACAAAGCTTATTTTCTAGTGGGGGAAGCAGATAATAAATAAGTAAAATAGACATTATGTTAGATGGTGGAGGAAAATGAATCAGAAAAGAGGTACAGGGAGCATCGAGGGATTGCAATTTTAAATAGCATTTCTCTAGATCAGGGGTTGGCTAATTATAATGGCCTGTGGCCCTCCACCTGTTTCTGTAAATAAAGTTTTATTGGCACCAGCCTCACCCGTTCATTTACAGATTGACTGCTCTCATGCTACAACGGTAGAGTTCAGTAGTTGCAAGAGACCATATGGACTGCAAAGCTGAAAATACTTACTATTTGGCCTTTTACAGAAAATATTTACTATCTGGCCCTTTGCAGAGAAAATGCAAATTTTTATATATTATAACTTTTTAGAATTAATGTCCGTGTTGTGCTTTTCAGCTTCCAAACATTTTCACAAACACTGCTTCATCTGAGCGTTGCAGTGAGTGGTGCTGTGAGGTGGGTCTCAGTAGCTTTGTTTCACAGGTGACTGACCGGTGCTTGGGGAGGTTACTGTGGTTGTCCAGGGCTGCAGACCTTGTCAGGTGGTGGCGTTTGACTCTAAAAGCTTGTGCTTTTTCCGGCTTAACTTCCTACTCCTGATGGTAAACACAACCTAGGTTTTAGCATCAGGAGCTTCCTAGCTTACAAAACACAGAAAGGCGATACAGAATGGGCATGAAGAGTGGGGGCTCTGAAGATTGGTCATCCAGATTCAAATCCTCACTCTACAACTTACCTCTGTGGCCTCAGGCAAGTTATTTACTTATTTATTTATTATTCATTCATTCATTTAGATTTTATTTATTTGACAGAGGTAGAGAGCACAAGCGGTGGGGGCAGTAGGGGGAAAGGGAGAAGCAGGCTCCCTGCAGGGAGCTTGATCCCAGGGTCCTGGAAACAGGGTCTGAGCTGAAGGTGGACGCTTAACTGACTGAGCCACCCAGGCGCCCCTCAGGCAAGTTATTCAACCTCTCTGTTCTGTGCCTCAGTTTCCTTTCCTTTTTTTTTTTTTTAAGATTTTATTTATTTATCTGACAGAGAGATAGAGAGCACAAGTAGGCAGAGGGAGAGGGAGAAGCAGGCTCTCTGCTGAGCAGGGAGCCGGACGTGGGGCTCGATCCCAGGACCCCAGGATCATGACCTGAGCTGAAGGCAGCCGCTTAACTGACTGAGCCACCCAGGCGCCCCCTCAGTTTCCTTTTCCATAAAGCAGTTATAATAGTATATGCCTTCTGGGTGGGGTGGTGATATCTCCCGGTTTGCTGGAGGCGGCCCTGATTTATGCCTGTTTTCTTTGCATTAATTAATAGCATCTCCTTTTACTCTTCAGTACCCCAGTCTGGACGTTAAATTATGTATGTACCCTAACTTGGATTGTTGCAGGGATTGAATTAGTACAAATAAAGCACTTAGGATCCTGCATTTACTAGACTTTGGCTTTCGTTTATCTCAATGCCATGCCAACCCATCACTTCATTTTCCTCTGACTCGGTTGGTTCCATTCGGTCCAGGCTGATTCGGGTCAGAAGTAAGCTGCCTGTCTGGGGAAACGGGCCATCCAGGGAACCTATGTCCGGGGCCCAGTGAATTCTGCTTGCGGCAGCGCTCACCCCCACCGGGCCTCCCGGCATCTTTCGCAGGCCACCTCTCAAAAACTGTCTTCCCCTCCCACACGCACTTCCTATCCACTTCCTTGCCTTGATTTTCTACTGGATACTTATTACTAATAACCTATAGATTTAATTGAGCAGCTAATAATGTTTTTAGTGTAGTTTTGTTTTGCTGTAACTGGGATAGACCCCCCCCCGAAATACACCATGCCTGTAAGAAGATTTATTTTCCTGTTTTTAAAAATAATGTATCTTTATTGTTAAAATTTTAGAAATTCCAGAAAACCTCAACGAAACAAATATAATCCAGCCTTAGTCCCACCCTTCCCCCTAGAGTTGGCATTTTGAGGTGGCCTAAGAAAGTAAGTTTACACCAGCTCTAGAGGGAGTACATTTTCTACTCCTATAACTTTAGCTAAGCAGCTCATAAACAGATGAAGCTTTACTGTGTTCTCTAAGTATTATAAATTTGATCCCTTTAAGATAGTTTCTCCTCTATATTTTCATCTGAAACTGGTCTGAGAGAAAATATCAGATCCCTGATCTGGCCTAGTCCCAGCTCTAGAAGTAAAGAAAAAACATGGAGGAGCAGCTGAGTGAAAAGGAATATCCCCTCACTTGGAGTTAGGGTTTCCTGGCATGTCGGCAAAGGGTTGCCTGACTCCCGCCAACACGAACATCTTAGTAGAAATGATCATGTAGTGACTTAGTCTCTCTTTGCTGGCTTTCTTTTTTTGTTTGTTTTTAAAGATTTTATTTATTTATTTGAGAGAGAGTGAGCGAGAGAGAGCTAGCACAAGCCACAGGAGGGGCAGAGAAGCAGAGTCCCCGCTGAGCAGGGAGCTTGGGAGCTCGATATGGGAAGTCCCTGGACCCTGGGACCGTGACCTGAGCCGAAGGCAGACACTTAAGCGACTGAGCCAGCCGCCCAGGCGCCCTGACTTTATAGTATGGAGCAAGTTGCACATTCTCTCGGTGTCACTGTCTCCTCTAAGAATGTGATTCATCATCTCCTGTGCTGGTTCACAGTGCTCTTTTAAAACCTGTCATTGTTTCATGTATTTGTCCATTTCCATTTTTATTTGTTTGAGTGCCCCAGTGGCATGTAAGTTCCAGAAGGGCACAGTTGTATCTGTCTTGCTCACTGGTGTGTTCCTAGTGCGTCACGTAGTGCCTGGCATGTGATATTTACTCACTAAATATTTGTTGAATGGGAAGGCTCCTGAGCAGGGCAGTGCACGCTCGCCCTCCGTGCGGTGAGGTTGTCCTCCACTGGCGTCAGGCTGGGGACGACCCCATGGGCTGCAAGAGAATGAACCCCCCCCAACGTGGCCCTGGCCCCTCAAATACACTTTCTCTTCTAGTCTCCAAATGCCTTAGCGAAAGACAAAGTCCACAATTCGACCATCCGAGTTGGTTTAAAGCGCCAATGCGTTTTGAGCCGGGCAGCTCATTAGGCCTTCACACTCAGGGACGGAGAGCAGATATTATTGGCTACGTTCCTGGGGGGGACTGTGAGTTCCTGGGGGCGACTGTGACGGGGTGGGGATGAGGAGCGGAATGCAGGGAAGGGAGGCAGAAGAGGGGCTGGACGGGGGGGACGGCCTGGGAGGGAAGAGGGCAGACACAGGGCAGTGGGCCCACCGCCGACACAGAAGCTTCTGGAGAAGCATATTCAGTAGCCCCCCCCCCCCCGGCCCAGGCGTGTGAATCAGCCATTAGCGGGGTGCCGACACACTCAGCAGTTAGAGTGCTGTGCACGCTGAGAACCGATATTCTTGGGCACGTGCTGTGAGCCAGGCTCTACGCTGAGCGCTTTTCCTGTACTTACTCACTCTTGCACACGAAGATTTCAGGACACAAATACAGTGATTATCCCTGTTTCATGGGTAAGGAATCCGAGGTGGAGAGGCGTTGCATATCCGTGAGCACTGCGTCCTGCAGCTCGTGATAGGCTGACATTAAATATTGGCCATTCTTACCATGACTCAGTAAAAGCATCTTGCTGCCTTCCTATACCTCCCTTTTTTCTGCAATATCCTACATGTGAAAATGCTTTGTCAATTTTGTCAGTAATTTGCCATTATTACTATAGGATAAAGGCAGTTTATAATACTTCTGAATGTGAGTTTTAACAGTAGATATTTGGATATATTGTACACATGTTTTTACTTGCATGAGCATACTACATCTTTATTCAGGCAGGATCATTTTCATATCAAGTGTTATTTTTTAATCTATATTCCTTTTTTTTTTTGAAAGATTTTATTTATTTATTTGAGAGAGAGAGAGAATGGGGGGGAGGGACAGAGGGAGAGGGACAAACGGACTCTCTGCTGAGCAGAGAGCCCAACACAGGGCTTGATCCTAGGACCCCGAGATCATGACCTGAGCCAAGGCAGATGCTTAACCGACTGAGCCACCCAGAGTCCCCCCCTTTTTTTTTTTTAAGATTTATTTATTTGAGAGAGAACGTGTAAGCAGGGGAAGAACAGAGGGAGAGGGAGAGGAAGAGAATCCTCAAGCAGACTCCCACTGAGCACAGTCTGACTCGAGGCTCCATCCCACCATCTGATCCCACCATCTCTAGATCATGACCTGAGCCCAAACCAAGAGTCAGATGCTCAACCGACTGCACCACCCAGGCGCCCCTTTCAATCTGTATTTCTAACTATAATGCTGGTAACTACTCTTTATTGAACATTTGTTATGTGCTAGGGGTTGTTTTAGGTGTTTGTTTTTTTTAAAGATGTATTTACTTAGCGAGCGTGAGCACACTAGCGAGAGGGCAGGGGGAGAGGGGGAGAGAATCTCAAGCAGACTTAGGGCTTGATCTCACGACCTGAGCTGAAATCAAGAGCTGAAACCAGGAGCCGAATGCTCAACCAGCTGCACCACCCAGGCGCCCCCTAGCTGTTGTATATATACTTACACATTTATGTGTCCCAACAAGTGTGAGATGGGTACTACTGATATGCTCTACATTTTACAGATGAAGAAACTGAAGTGCACAGAGAGACTGACTTGCCCGAGGTTTTAGGGGCTCATGTCCCTTGAAATGACTGCCATTTACTTCATGAGTGGGCAGGGTGACTTTTCTTCACTATGCTTAACATTTCTTGACAGTTTACAGGGAGTTAGCAAGTTAGTGAATATTCCTGATGAAGCCCACTAGCTGTAAACTGACTTTGCCATTTTGGTCCATTTCCTTTCAACCTGACCCTTTCCAAGAAGAACCTGGGAGACTGTCTGAAATATTCTGTTTCATATTCACCCTGAACTTTTTTTACTGTAAAATTTTCCATCCATCCCCGAGACTAACCTATGTGACTGTTACACTTCAGATGAGAGAAATAATGTTTGCTTTTTCCCTCCGCATCCTGTTCATCACTCTTGTTGAGTCACTACTTTTACCAGTAGAAGGTTTTTGGCATTCCATATGCTGACTAGCAAAGTGTGGATTATTGGTCAACGTCTGGATGGCAGAAGGACTTGGAGTTGCTGCCTCTGGAGAGTGGCCTTTCTGCAGTCAACTTTGCTGACCCCTCATAAGAGTTCAAGGTCAAACTAGATGGCACATCTGTTACCACACTCCTTTCCCTGCAGTGTATTTTTTATTTTAAAGATTTTATTTATTTATTTGACACAGAGAGAGCACAAGTAGGCAGAGGGAGAGGGAGAAGCAGGCTCTCCGCTGAGCAGGGAGCCGGATGTGGGGCTCGATCCCAGGACCCCAGGATCATGACCTGAGCCGAAGGCAGCCACTTAACCGACTGAGCCACCCAGGCGCCCCTCCCTGCAGTGTATTAAAGTGACTTTTAACCAGCAGGCTCACTGCATCTCACAGTTCATGGAGACTTTGGGGTCTGTCTGGTGGCAGGTGATCAGCTTTGAGAGTCGATTCATTCATGAGTTATGCTCCCATTTTCCCAAAAGATCTGGGGAGTTTAGGTTTGTACTGGAAGGGGAAAAAAAATAATACTCCCACATCACTTGGAACACCTCAGTTTTGGAAAAATCATTAAAAAAAATACTGTGAAGCCACCCATGCTGCATTAGTGCTGGAGGGTCATTTGGGAAAAGGCAGTGTTCAGACACTTGTGGGAGGTAGGACTTTTATGGGCTGTTTGTGTGTCCAGTTCTGCAGTCTTCGGAGGACTCCGCTGGGGCTGTCAATGAAAACCATTGAATCTGTCAGGTGGTTTGCTAGCTCTCCCGGAAAAACACACTGACAAATCACAGCACTGGGTGGGTCCAGGGGGATATTACTAAAAAAAGAAGAAAATGGTTGGCCTGCTCTGGTGTGAGGCCAGGGCTTGGTGCCACAGCCAAGTTCGCCGGTGAGAGAGGAGTTTCCACCGTCGCCGGCTTTCCCCACCCTATCTTACACCATCCAGTCTGCAAAAATAACTCCACTTCCGGGGGAGCCAAGTAGTCACTGAAGGCACCCTGAGCAAAAGGTAGTGTTGATGCTTTGAGAGAACATCCTGATGAGGGAGGAAACAAAATAAAACGAGAAGGCCAGTCTCAAATGGGAGATTTTCCTGGATGGACGAGAGCTGCTTGGAATGGCATTGACTTCCAGTTTCTAAGGAGCAGCCGAGCAGACCTCTACTATAGGCAAAATCCCTCCTTGGGAATCTCTTCCCCATCCCTCTCCTTTTGCCCTCTCCAAGTCAACAGCAGCTTCCCACTTCAATGCTCCTGTGTTGTCCATTCCTGACCCCATTGGGCCCTCCCCAATCATCCGTGCCTATGGTATCCCTACTCACCAGCAAAGCTGACCTGATCGGGTAAGTCACACTTATCTGTTCATGACCATAGTAGTTGAAATTTGTGTTCTGTAATGGGTTGCTAGACCTTAGAAAAAAGAATCCTTGAGAGGTGGTCTTTTAGACAGCAGTTAAAAACTAAGAACTTTGGGCGCCTGGGTGGCTCAGTTGGTTAAGCGACTGCCTTCGGCTCAGGTCATGATCCTGGAGTCCCGGGATCGAGTCCCGCATCGGGCTCCCTGCTTGGCAGGGAGTCTGCTTCTCCCTCTGACCCTCCTCCCTCTCATGCTCTCTGTCTCTCATTCTCTCTCTCTCTCTCAAATAAATAAATAAAATCTTTAAAAAAAAAACTAAGAACTTTTAGGGTAGGAGAGGAGTCCTACTCTAGGCAAGCTCTCACGGGCCTTCCAGGTCACCATCATCTTCAGTCCCTCTGATAAAGAACATCTTTGCGTCCTCGCAGCAGTGTTCTTTTGACTATGAGCATGTGGTATGACACCATTCATGCGGAGGAGTTGACTGGAGATGGTTCTTTCCTTCACAGAACACGTCCGTCTATCCTTTCCCTGTGCAAACACAGACTAGCCTTAATTTTGAAGAGTCTTAATTCGAAGCCACAACTAACTGCAGGTGATGTGATCAGCTGTCCAAGGCTACTGAAAGGACAAGTGGAGGACTGAGAAGTGACAGCTGGGTTTGGCCAGGTGGAAGTCATGGGTGACCTTGATAGGAGTGGCCCAGAAGGCTGACTGAAATTCATTCAAGAGAGGCTGGAAAAAAGAAGTGGAGAGACCGAGTATGGCCCCTAAGTAGGTTCCGTTAAGGACTAGCTTAGGAAAAACTTTGCTTCCTCAAAGGATTTTTTATTTTTTTAATATTTTATTTTATTTTATGTTTTAAAGATTTTATTTATTTGACAGAGACACAGTGAGAGAGGGAACACAAGCAGGGGGAGTGGGAGAGGGAGAAGCAGGCTTCCCGCGGAGCAGGGAGCCTGATTTGGGGCTCGATCCCAGGACCCTGGGATCATGACCTGAGCCGAAGGCAGATGCTTAACGACTGAGCCATCCAGGCGCCCCTCAAAGGATTTTTTAAAAAAATATTTTATTTTTAAATAATCTCTACACCCAATGTGGGGCTCACAACCCTGAGATCAAGAGTTGCACGCTCTAACCAACTGAGCCAGCCAGGTGCCCCAATCTTGAAGGATTCTTTTGTTTTCTTCTCTTCATGGATAAGAGTTCAGAATGGAATATGACTGATTTTTTTTTTCTATCTGGACACCAAAGAGCCACATTTGTGCTTTGATAATACAAATAGGAAGGCCTTAGGACCTAGTTATCTGTTTTATAGTTCCCCTCCTTGGTTGACCTCCTTCTCTGATATTTTTTCAAGATTTTATTTATTTATTTGAGAGAGAGAGAGCAAGAGAGACAGCAAGTGGGGGGAGGGAGAGGGATAAACACACTCTGCCCCGAGTGCAGACCCCAACATGGGGCTCGATCCTAGGACTCTGAGATCATGGCCCAAGCTGAAATCAAGAGTTGGATGCCCAACCAATTGAGCCACACAGGCATCCCCCTCCTTCTCTGATTCATATATTCTCCTTGAAGCTGTTTTTCTTTGTGGGGGGTGGGGCATAGAGAGTGCCATTTTGTCATCTGTAGTCTTGGTTGTTAATTACCTCTTGGCCTCCATGGAACAAGTAGGGTCTCTAAATAAAAATATTACTAGAGATTCTAAGACACAAGCCCAATGTGAAATTCTTCTCTACCTCTCCAGAGACCTCCCTGAGGACAGGTGCAAGGACAGAATTTTAAGATGCTAAGGATAAGGGGGACGAGGCTGGAAGGCAAGAGCTGAAAAGAAGGGCCTGTGTACCTACCACTCAGAGCTCCAGAATTGGTTTCCTGCTCTTCCCACATCAGTCTATGCGCCTTCCCTCGTGGCATTAGGAAGTGTTGGTTCTCAAATCTGCCCCTCACATTTGGGCTTGCCCTTCCTCCTCCTGCCTTTGCCCCTCCTCATCCTCACCAGACACTTGACTGTAAGCCCATCTTTTTTTTTTTTTTTAAAGATTTATTTATTAGAGAGTGTGTGCATGAATGGGGGGTAGGGGCAGAGGGAGAGGGGAAGCAGACTTCCTACTGAGCGTGGAGCCCAATGAGGGGCTCGATCTCAGGACCCCGAGATCACGACCTGAGCCGAATGCTCAGAGTCGGATGCTTCATCGACTGAGCCACCCAGGTGCCCCCAAGCTCATCTTTTTAGGGCTGGTTTCTGGTTAATTCTACCCACTCTGGTTTTTTCATTCTGTGCCCCCGCCCCCAATTAGGCCTTGACTGTCTACTAGGCTGTCTTTTGTTGTTGTTTTTACCTGACTCATTTCCAGGTTGTCTCACAGGGACTGATGTGAGGGGAAAGGCTGGGAATTGATGCTAACGCTATAGAGATTATATGTGGCCACAGAAGCCAAAAGCACTCGGAGGAAGCATCCCGTACACTTGAAAGCTAACAACAGTGGAATGCTGGGGCACTGCCGGGGCCGGTAGGGGCGCTGCAGATGGGACTACCAGAGGGGCCGTGGCTGTGGCAGGAAGGCACGCTGGGCCAGGTGTGCAGAAGTCCGAGGAACTGGGCTCTAGTCCACACTTGGCCACTTACTAGCTCTGAGCCTCTCTTGCCTCAACTGAAATCGAGGCTCTGCCTTCCACTGGCTCATATTTAATAGCCAGTCCAGACGCAAGGCCCATCAGCGCTCCCTTCCAAATACTTCTCAAATATGTCTGTTTTATCACCACCACCACCATCCTCAGCCAAACTAGCATCTCTCTTCTCAGATACGACCATCCCTTCTTCATTGGTATAGAGCCAGACCATCTACTGCCCATGGGCCAGATCCCACCAGTTTTGAAAATAAAGTTGCTTTGGCACACAGCCACACCCGTTCGTTTACATTGTGTCTGTGGCTGGTTTTTTTTTTTTAAGATTTTATTTATTTGTCAGAGAGAGAGGGAGAGAGAGAGAGAGAGAGAGAGCACAAGCAGGGGGAGAGGCAGAGGGAGAGGAAGAGGCAGACTCTTCGCCAAGCAGGGAGCTCACTGGGGAGCTCGATCCCAGGACCCCGGGATCGTGACCTGAGCCGAAGACAGATGCTTAACGACTGAGCCACCCAGGCGCCCCAGGTGGCTGTTTTCTTGCTGCGGTGGCAGACGAGTGGTTGCAGCAGAGATCCTGTAGCCTTCAAAGCTAGAAATATTTACTATGTGACCCTTCACAGGAGAAGTTTGCTGAGCCCTGGGAAAACGGATTTGTATAATTATTTTGTTTTTGTTTTTTTTTAAAAGATTTATTTATTAGAGAGAGAGAGAGCACATGAGAGGGGGGAGGGTCAGAGGGAGAAGCAGACTCCCTGCTGCGCAGGGAGCCCGATGCGGGACTCGATCCCAGGACTCCAGGATCATGACCTGAGCCGAAGGCAGTCGCTTAACCAACTGAGCCACCCAGGCGCCCCTGTATAATTATTTTGAATCTTCCTCCTTTTCTGATCTCTTAATTCCATCGTGTGTGTGTGTGTGTGTGTGTGTGTATGACATAAATCTATAGTTTCCCTTTCCTTGATTATACATCTTACTTTGGATTTTTGTTTTATCGAATTGCTCAGACCTTCAGAACAGTATTTGAGATGGAGAGCAGAAATCCTGAACTGGAACCCCCACTTCCACTCTGTCCCCCTCTGATCCATTTTCCACTCAACAGCCAGAACAATCTTATCAAAATGTGAACATATCACCCTCGGTTTAAAATCCTTAAGTGCCTTTCCATTGCTCTGAGAACAAGACACGAATCCTCACCTTGGCCACCAAGAGCTGGTATGAGCTGAGTCTTGTTCCTTCAGCCTCATCCCTGAGTGCACCCCCGGCCCTTTGTGTCCTGGCCTCTCTGACATGGTCTTAGGTCCTCTCATGGGTCGTATTCTCTCCTGCCGCAGTGCCTTTGCACACGCTGCTTCTACTTTGTATGGTCTTTCCCTGCCTCTTTTCTGGGTTAACTCCTTCCACTTATCCTTTGGGTTTTAGCATCACTTCCTCAGGGAAGCTTCATTGACAACCCCCCCCCCCCCAGGTCAAATCCCACTGTCTTCACTCAGGGCCACAGGCTTTTCTTGGTGGCACTTACCACAATTGCAGTTTTGCATTTCTTGGTGTTAATTTTTGGTATCACATCTTTGTTTCACCACCAGACAATAAACTTCCTGAAGGCAGGACTTAATTTTGCTTTCCAGTGTATCCCCACTACCCAGCATGGGGCTAGGAATTTGCTTGGCAGCTACTCTGTAAACATTTGTGGGCCAATTGAGATAATGTATGTAAAAGCAGCTTCCTTATCATAAACTACTGTACAAATGGAAGGAGTTATTACTATTAGCAGATGGGAAGGAGCAAAAGTAATTCTCTCTAAACAGGGAGGCTCTATAGACAGTTTTAGAACATAGGAAGGGAAATACTAGAAGATGTTTGAGGCAGCAGTCTTCCTGTGCTCTGCCAACGGCAGCATTAAGAAATTGAGAAAAATCTTAGAAATCTGTACCAGAGGGTCTACTTCCAATTTACACTCACTGATGGAAACCATTAAAATTTCCGTCCACCTGACATTTTGGTGCTCAGTTTAGAAGTACATTCACACATGTCCCTAGAGAAGGAAAGAACATCTCCAGGGAATCCTAAGGGAGAGAGTTCCATTTAAAACATCTCTCTCTCTCTTTCTCTCAACCACACACACACACAGACACACACACGCAAATATTTATCCAACCCTGACATCTAATTTGACCTTTCTAAACATTAATGTTGTAACCACAAACAAATGGTATGTTCCAGGCCAGCAGGGAAAAGTAAGCTTTTAGAAAGTCTGAAAAAACATCATTCAGAGGAAAAATAAGTTAGAAAGGGAATAAAGTGCACACTATAAATATGGAAGTGGAAAGAAAAGCATCTTAAGAAATGACCTTCTGTCTTCTGAGTACTGAGTGGTTTGATGTCATTAGCAAGATGATCCTATTGATTGTCTTTTATTCGTGTAGTAAACAAATGGAAATCTAAGCATTTTACCACTCAAAATGCATTGTTTCCTGTAGTTATAAATATATTTACTGCTTACTTAGCCTGAGCAGCCATTTGAGAGAAGGGGTCTTGGGCTGTGCCCTTTAACCCTTGGGTGTCTGACTTGAAAGGTCCATTTTCTTTTTTTTTTCTTAAAGATATTCATGTATTTATTTATTAGAGAGAGCACGGGGAGGGGTAGAGCGGAGGGAGAGAGACAAGCAGACTCCACGCTGATCTGTGGAGCCCAATGTGGGGCTTGATCCCACGACCCTGAGATCATGACCTGAGCCGAAACCAAGAGACGGATGCCCAACACACTGAGCCACCTAAGCACCCCGAAAGGTCCATTTTCTTATGACACTTCCCCTCTGGTGTGTAGAGGGGAGGGCTAGAACACCTCAGTAGCCCACTCAACGGGTCACAGTGACAAATGACTCCCCCAGGGAGATTATCACCAGCAAATGTTCAGAGATGGGCTGCAAACTCTGCCAAGAGTCTACCTTATGGCCTGCTGGTCCCTAGAAACATCTTGCATCACTTTATGAGTGGGGCCATCGACCTTGCAAAGTCTGCAGAGTCGGTTTGGTGGGCTTCAGAAGGAGTGAGTTAGAGGCAAAAAGGAGGCGGGCTGTGAATGCGAACTAGCCCAGGCCAGTGGCTTGTACTGATGTGTCCCAAATGGGTACTTTGTAGTACTTGTATTAGGAGAAGAAGAAAGCAAGAACCGTGGGGGGTGGGAAATAACGAAAAACAGGAAGGGTAGAGAAGGGAGAGAAAGAATGAAGAGGAAGGAGAGGAAGAAAGACTAGGTATATAAATTGGCTTTTCCTGTGTAACAAAACACCCCCAGATTCAGTGGCTTAATAGAGCCACAGCCATTTCATTAATTCTCAGTTCTGGAGTCTGCACTTGGCCTAGGCTCAGCTAGATGGTCCTGCTGGTCTCAGTTGGGCCTCATTCATGCACCTGCAATCAGCTGCCAGTCAGCTCGCTGATGGTCCCTGGGGGTTGGCACAGTGGTGGTGACTGGGCATGTGCTTTCGCCATCTGGCAGGCTAGCTCAGGCTTGTGTATGTGCTTACATGGTGGTTCGAGGTTTTAAGAGCAGCAAGACAGCGCAAACTTCCATGCTCAAGCACTTTTCAAGCTTTTGCTTGTATCACATTTGCTAATGTCCCATTGGGCATAGCAAGTGGCAAGGCCAGCCCTTTCAGGGGGTGGAGACATAGACTCCACCTTTTGATAGGAGGACTTGTAAAGTCACCTTGCAAATGGACAAGCATGCTGGGATAGCAAGGATGTGTGGCTAGTTCTGCAGTCTACCACCAAAGGGAAGGACTAGAAATTTCTTTTGTGGCCACAGCTGGCAGAGACACAACAGCGTAGGGATTGAGTGTGAGGCTCTCACAGTGAATTAAAAAATGGTATATATTTTTTAAAGATTTTATTTATTTGAGAGAGAGAGGAGAGAAGTGAGAGAGTACAAGCGGGGAGGAGAGGGAGAAGTGGGCTTCCTGCAGCGCAAGGAGCCCGATGCGGGGCTCGATCCCAAGATGCTGGAATCATGACCCAAGCCGAAGGCAGATGCTTAACCGACTGAGCCACTCAGGCGCCCCTAAAAAATGATATTAATATATCACCAGGTTCCTATCTTCCACACTTTATCTGTCAAGTATGGCTGGATAATAAGGTAACTTCTTACTCATTTCCAGTGGGAACAATGAAATCTTTATGGGCAAAAGTTTCTTTGTCTTTTACTCCCCGAAATTGGACTAAGGGACAGTTAAGTGTTTAGTGCATCTCATGTGGCAAATATATTTGGAAACAGAAAGATTTTAACGCACCATACTTTATTTCTAGCCCCAATATGGTATCAAGTGTAAAACAACAAAGGAGAAATTGATGTGGTGGTTTTCTTAGTTGCTTGGTGGAACCCATCCTACCAGCACAATTATTTGGTTTTTATCTTCATTTATGTATGTTTTCATTGTATTTTATTTCATTATTGAAAATGCAATATCAAAACATAGTTTAAGTAAAGAAAAATGCCCAGCATTTGGTACTACCCAGTGGGAAGAGAAGTTAAGAGAAAATATCAGGTATGACAATTTGGATTGATTTAAGGTTGTGATAGGTACCTAAATTCAGTTTTCCTGGTGAAATGTTTTCAAAGAAATGGAAGATGGTTTACCTCAGGTTAACTTTGTATAAATATAGCTTACCGTAAGCCTTGCATTAAAAGTGTTCTTCTTGTGAAACCGTAAACTACTGCCCTGTGAAAGAATTAGTTGCTATATCCTTGCATACGCATTTACTTTTAAGGTGGTAATTATTTGTACGCTAAAGCAAGTCATGCCCTGTTTTGAAACACCTTTATTCCATCATGTCCAGTGGCCGGCTGTGGGCGCCTCCCTCAGAGGGTTGGGTCTGGTTATCAGGGAGTCATTCCAAGGTGGGTCTCTCATCATGTGGTCTTCAATACTGCTTCTGCAGCTCTGGACAGAGGTAACCATCTACATTCTAGGCCCTGGAATAGTTTGGCAAGTGTCAAGCTAGGTAAGGGGAGGGGAGGAAAAGAGGGAAAGCCATAGATGAAGGAGAGAGAAAGAGTACGGGTATACTTCAGAGATACTGTGGGTTGGGTTCCAGGCCCCCACAACAAAGCAAGTCAAATGAAGTTTTTGGTTTCCCAGCACGTACGTAAGCTATCTTTAAGTATACAATAGCATTATGTCTTAAAAAACGTTGTACATACTTAATTCAAAATACTTTATGGCTAAAAAATGCTAACCATCATGTGAGCTTTCAGCAACTTGTAATCACTGATCACTATAACAAATACAATAATAATGAACAAGTTTGACATATTGTGAGAATTACCAAAATGGGACAGAGAGACACAAAGTGAGTAGATGCTGTTGGAAAAATGGCGCCGATAGACCCACTCGATGCAGGGTGGCCACAACCCTTCTATTTGTTAAACAACAAAAACCCAAAAACCCCCACAAAAACAAAAACAAAAAACTCCCCCCAAGCCCCATAGTATCTCTGAGGTGCAATAAAGGGAGGTGCAATAAAACTTGAGTTATACCCGTAGAGGGGAAAGAACAGAGGAGAACAATGGGGAGAGGGGAGGAGAGAAAAGAAAGCTCTGAGTGCTGCAGAAAAAAATAGCCTGGTGCTAATGGTTGCAAGAGACCCACCAGCTACTTTTCCTGGCCTGGTTGATTCCATCTCGGCACGAAGCCTCACCACAGGGACTATGAGGTCATCTTTTTAGATGTTTCAGAAAGCAATTCCAAAAGCGTTCTCATAGTCACTTCTACAGTAGAACAATGATCACTACCAGGACATTCTTCCTCCTGATTAACTTACTTCTGGGGCTATGGTTTAAGCCAGCTTTTCGACATCCTTTCTGCCTGTGGTAGAGCTGGAGAACACCTAGCCACCATTTTCTTTCTGTGAGAGCTTTGTGTACTTAGCAGCTGTCTTCATAATCCACCACAACTTCCATGTGGACGTGCAGTGTGACTTTTTCCCCCAGCCTGTTCAGATTATATTTTTAATATGTTCAGTTGCTTTTCTGCTCCATCTCTCCAGGGTCTCTCCTGGCCATCCTCTGCTTCGCTCTTCATGCTTCAGCAACATCCAACTGATTCTAAATCCTGCCCACTCCATGCCAGTCGTTGGCTCTGTGTCTTGGTTTAGGCTATTTCTTCTCTGGAAAGCTCTTTCCCATTTCTTCGCATAAAGGGCTTTGTGCATCCTTTGGGAGGCAGCATGACTGTTACCTCCTTGAGGAAATGCTCCTAGATCCATTTCCCTGCACCGGTTTACTGTCCTTCCTCAGAGCTCCTGCTGTGCCTGTGACAGAGCCCACAGCTGGTTTATATGGCACTTCCAGAAAACTTGACATTCTGGATTCAGGCTCTGTTGATTCTCTTGACCAGGCATCCTTGTGCAAGGTGCAACCTGCGCAACCATATGGAGAGGCCCTGTTATGGGCATGTAGTAGGCGTTCAGTCAATGTTTGCTGAATGAAATATCTTTAGAGTTTTCCAAAGCTTTGTCACAATTGAACTCTTCTTGAATGGTGGCATCCAGAACTGAACACACCAGTCTGTGTAGGTAAAGATCTTACTAGGTTGGGTGTGACCAGCAATGGGGCCACCAGAAAGTTCTAGAATCACTCTTTTTTTTTTTTTAAGATTTTATTTAATTAATTGACAGAGAGAGAGAGAGACAGCGAGAGAGGGAACACAAGCAGGGGGAGAGAGAGAGGGAGAAGCAGGCCTCCTGCCGAGCAGGGAGCCCAATGCGGGGCTCGATCCCAGGACCCTGGGATCATGACCTGAGCCGAAGGCAGACACTTAATGACTGAGGCACCCAGGCGCCCCGAGTTCTAGAATCACTCTTGTTCGTTCCTTGATGGTAATACGTACTACTCTATAGTCAAGAACCTGCATGTCCCTGACCTTCTCCTGTATATGCCCGCAAGCCTAACTTTCACCATCATCTCTATCTGTGCAATTTGCTTTTTCTCCTAGTGTGGAGAAGCTTCTCTTTGCTTATTTCTGCCCTTGTTCCCAAATTATCACAACCTCTTTGTTCTCTGGTTGTTTCTTCCATGGTGGTGTCAACACCAGAAACTGTCAGCCACTCTGCCCCTCAATCTGGGCCACTAGTTAATCATTAGGTTTCATATTAAGTGCTGAGTCTTTCAGGATGCTGTATGTCACCAGCGGGTTTTTTTTGTTTTTGTTTTTTTAGTTTTTTTTATTGATGCTTGGACCAGCATCGTATTACCCCAGAGGGCCGCGGTACAACCGTCTGGGGCTGGCTGACTGTTACCTGTGTACTTGGCCTGTTTTGCTGATTATCCCCAGGATGCTTGGGCCCTGTGGCTGGCACCCGGGGCCTCTGATCAGGCTCCGAGCACAGGAGTCCTGATTCTTGGATGTGGCTTGCTTCTCTGAGAGTTTACTCAGCGCTGGAGCAGGGCTTGAACTGCATACAGAGATCATTTCCTTCCCACCCAAGCCACTTGTACAGTCTGCTTGCCCTTCCCCCCCCCCCCCCCCCCCGCTCACTCTGGTATTACCCTGGCTTTTAGCCAGTTTGATAAATAGAGGAAGTTGGATGCATTTCCAGCCTCCCTGATGTCATGGTTTGGGGCAGTCTGCAACTGGGGGAGGTTTCAGTTAATCCTAGCAATTGGTGGATTTGCTCTTCTCCTCTGAGCAGTTTCTCTGTTTTGTGCCATGTGTCCTTTTGTGACTTGCCCTTTCCTTTCAATGATGTAAGAAGCCCAAACATTGGCAATCACTAATGTTTTGTTCCTGGAGGCTGGTGCTGATTGGGTCCTGATTCCTGTTTAGTTTCTATAGGAGATAAAGGATGGTGGGTGTGTGGTGACAGTGGCCAGGAGGGACCCCAGGGGCTGAAGGATGTGGAGCTCTTTCGTTAAGTTTAGGCCTCTTTGTCCATCAGGCATTGCACATCATTGCTTTTGACATTCTTTTCCACAACTTGCTCAAGTGAGTTCCTGCTCCCCGGCTGGGAAGCTGATTTCTTGGCTCCGCAACCAGAGGGCAGTGGGAGTGGGAGAGGGAGAAGCAGGCTTCCCGCGGAGCAGGGAGCCCGATGCGGGGCTTGATCCCAGGGCCCTGGGATCCTGGGCCGAAGGCAGACGCTTAACGACTGAGCCACCCAGGCACCCCTCATTGGGGCCTCTAATTGGATTAGGGCTGGGCCAGGGGAGATGGCCTCCAGCTGAGCCAGTGATGGCATTACCTCCTAGTTAGCCTCCCTCCGAGCTTACTTGGGAGCTCTTTCTGGAGAACCTGGATGGCTTGGTCTTCTGTCTCTTCTGCTTTTCTTTGCTAGAAGAAATATATTTAATTGCATAAGTAATACACAGATACGTGTCTTGTGTTCTCTTGGGCTTCATCTTTCCCCCCTGTCACACTGCTTTCTGTGGAGGCTTGGTAGGTTTCCTTCCAGGCTTTTTCGTGTGCATTCTTACTTGTCACTACATGAATAAGCATGCATATGTATAGCTTTGCTTGTTTCTTAACAGATCCTAGTATATGTATTATTAACAAACTTGATTTTTTCTTTTGGCTTACATGTATTCACAACAATCTCTATATGTCAACATGTAGATCAACTTCATCTTCTTAAGCATCGCATAATATTCCATAATATGGATGGACCATCATTTATTTAACTATTCATCTACTGAGATGGAGAGAGACTTAGGCTTTTTTCCCCAGTCACATGAAGCTGCAATGACAGCTTTTTTGTGTGTGTCAGTATTTCTGTAGGGACAACCTCTGGAATGAGAATTTCTGGATCAAAAGGTATGCACACTTAACATTGCAAAGCCTAGCTACACTATTCTCTCTTAGTTGAGGTTTCCTTTCTTTTCTTTTTTTTTTTTTGAGATTTTATTTATTTATTTATTTGACAGAGCAAGTGCGAGAGCACAAGCAGGGGGAGCAGCAGAGGGAGAGGGAGAAGCAGGCTCCCCACTGTGTAAGGAGCCTGATGCTGGTCTCGATCCCAGGACCCTGGGATCATGACCTGAGCTGAAGGCAGACGCTTAACCAACTGAGCCACCCAGGTGCCCTAAAGTTGACACCAACAGTGTATGTGAGTGTTCATTTCCCCACATGCTCTACAGCTTTGGATATTTCTAGCATTTTACATTTCTTCATCCAGTGGGCAAAACAAACTTTATTGTTGTTTGACTTCTTTTTCTACCCGAAAGTACTCCAAAGGAGCAAAGAGAGCCTCGTGTTGTTTATTAATAAACTTGGTGACCATGAACCATGAAGTGTGTTTCATTGTGGCTGTCAGTAATGTTTTGAAGAGGCAATGTGCTTGAGGTGTGAAATATCATCAAAAATCCCTAGGTAGAAAATCTTCGTTTGCACAAATGTGAAGTGAAATTATTTCCATACTCAAGTCGCAATCAATTTGTTTCTTTGATTATTATTTGAATGCTTTTCAGTTGTTAATCCTACATTCATTCCACATTGAGCACTGGGCCATGTGTTTGTAATTTGTTCATTCTAGGACAGGATGACATGCTTGGCTTTCATTTTTGTCTTCTTTAAACATTGCTTAATGAAGTTTTTCTGACATATCAAGCTTTATTAAGAACCTTTTTTTTAAAAGATTTTATTTTTAAATAATCTCTACACCCCGTGTGGGGCTTGAACTCACACCCCCAAGATCAAGAGTCACATGCTCCACCAACTGAGCCAGCCAGATGCCCCAAGAACTACTTTTTTTTTTTGGTAAAGAACATATCAGGGGCGCCTGGGTGGCTCAGTGGGTTAAGCGTCTGCCTTCGGCTCAGGTCATGGTCCCAGGGTCCTGGGATCGAGCCCTGTGTCCGGGCTTCCCGCTCAGCCAGGAGTTTGCTCCTGCCTCTCCCTCTGCCTCCCCCCTCATGTTCTCTCTCTCGTGCTCTATCTCAAATAAATCTTAAAAAAAAAAGGACATATCATGATCAATAGAAACTCCTTATTTCTTCTTTGTTTTGTTTTTTTTTTTAAAGATTTTATTTATTCATTTGAGACACAGAGATACAGAGAGAGAGCATGAGCAGGGGAGAGGCAGAGGGAGAGGGAGAAGCAGGCTTCCCACTGAGCAGAGAGCTCGATGTGGGACTCGATCCCAGGACCCCAGGATCATGACCTGAGCTGAAGGCAGATGCTTAACCATCTGAGCCACCCAGGAGCCCCTTTATTTCTTCTTTGAATTCATATCTTGGATTCTTCCTTGAGCATTGAACTTCTGTCTGTTGACTGAAACCAGAAGTAGGTCAGTTGGTTCCAAGATTACCTACAGATTGTTTCCTCTCCTAAGTCTTGATTTGAGAATCATTATGCCTGTATTTCACATGAAGGGATACCATTGTGTGACGGGACTGTCCTCTTCGAGTTAATAGTTATACCAGTGTTTTGGTTTCGAAGTGGGCATAGTGGAATATTGTGAAAGATGCAAGTCGGGTTGTCACCAGTGTGCTCTGCCTTGGGTGGGCGTACTCTTCCCTTCACTGGTATGCATCCGCCTTGTCCCTCACTCTTGTCCTTGCCAGTACCCCCACAACCCCTTTCAACTCTGAGCCAAACTTAACACTCAATAGAGTTCTTTATTTGGCCCCTCTGTGGAGAAAGAATTCTGCCTCTGGTTTTAGGTGCACAAGAGACATAAATGACCCAATTGTTGCTATCAAGGAGTTTAGGTTCTAGGGAAGTTAAGTCACAAAACCATGTAGAAGTATCTAACAAAGCATGGTCTCTAGAAGGTACTACCTCCCCCCCAGATCCGATCACTACATTGTCCGGTGCCCCTGCCATGCTGTTAATGAAGCCTGAGACTGAGCAGTAATACACGCTACTAAAACACTAACACGGTCAGCCCCAACACCAGCTTCAGGCTGGTCTTGCAGTTGAAAATGAGTTCTTTGGGAGCAGGGTTTGCTTCCTCCATTGCTTTTGTTATCTCTGCTTCCAAGTTCAAGCCGTTGTATACAGCAGGGGGTCTGCAGGCCACAGCCAACGGGCTGACGGTAGCTTGAAGCATTACGGTGCCAAGAGGGCCCACTTTACATTGATCTAATTTTCTTTTTCTCATTTTCAGATTTGTGCAGAGTCTCTCCATCTTTTCTTTTGAATTTCCTGCTGCCAGGTGAGTGAGGCTTTTTTTACGTGATAATGGTGTAGAAATAACATGTTTGGTTGTTTGTTTTTTTTTTTCTCTCAAATGACCTCCCTTCATTTCAAATCCCTATCCCTTAACCACTGTATTCTTTTTTGTTTGGTTTTGTCTTTAACTCCTCACTCCTACTTGGAGCCTTCTTCTTCAGACATTTTCTTTTCTTTGCGTATTCTATTGTGGATCCATTTCTTCTTGCTAATCCAGTTGTTTTTTAAGAACTTTCAGAAGTGGGTACAGATTTTGAAGTCACTTGGTGCAGTGAAATCTGGGGAAGGAAAACGATTGTTTCCAGAGAACTCTTTGGGATTTGGTTTCACTCTTCCTCTTTCCTTCTTTCTCCCTGGACTGGCTTCCCTGTCTCCAACAGCTCTTCTCATGCTTTGAAATGGACTATTGAACGTTCTCTCTCTCTTTTTTAAAATACATTTGTTTTTTTGTTTTTTTTTTAAGATTTTATTTATTCATTTGAGAGAGAGAGAGAGAGCACAAGCAGGGAGAGCGGCAGGCAGAGGAAGAGGAAGAAGCAGGCTCCCCACTGAGCAGGGAGCCTGATGCGGGGCTTGATCCCAGGACTCTGAGATCATGACCTGAGCTGAAGGCAGTCACTTAACCAACTGAGCCACCCAGGTGTCCTTGAACGTTCTCTTTTTTACTTAAAGTGCTGTGCCCATGCAGCTTCCAAAGGCTCCTCCCAACCATATTTCAGCTCCCAGCTCTCTTCTACACAGAAATTTTTAAACCACTACTGACTTACACTTCCTGTTTCCTTTGAGACTCCTAAATATTGGTTATTTCTGGGACTTCACTGGTATAAACAATAGAAATCTTATAACCAATGCAAGTATTAATTGCAATTAATAAAAATTATAATGATTTATAATTGAAATGATAAATAACAACATAGGTATTATGTTAAATGCTGATACGTTATTATTATGGATGAGGTTAAAATATCTGAGCAGAGTCACCCAGCTGGCAAATGGCCAAGCTGGGACTTGAAGCGGGAGTTGGCGTGGCGTGATGACAAAGGCCAGGAAGGGCACAGAATACTGGTGGGTGGTTTGCTTTTCTTAGTACCTCACTTCTAATCAAATAAGATCTTCTGATGATACAAACCATGTACTTCTGCCCCATCCCTGTCCCTATCCCCCAGTGTAGATCACCATCTTGAGGGTACTTTTAAGGAGAGTCTCCTATTTTTCTCCTCTACATATTGATGGAATTACCCTGCGGCAACAGATTCCAGACCAAATCAATTAAAAAAGTCTTTTCCGAGTGCCTGCTGTGGGTGGAGTTGCGTGCTGCTGGGCTTGGGGTGAGGTGGAGACGGAGTCTGTTCAGGCAAGGATATTGTGTTCCGCTGCCTTGGTGTTCTTTTTGGGCTAAGCTGAGTCTCATGGACCATGACGAGAACGTTAAAAAAAAAAAAAAAAGTCACTATTTCTTTGGCTACACCGATGACCCATGAATCTAAGTACATAGTAGCTATAAGTTCTCGAGGGCAGGAAAGATATCTGTCTTGTTTGTTGTAGTATCGTAAGTCCCAAGCGTAGTACCTTGCATGTAATAGAACCTCAACACAGTTTTATAAACCAGATGAATGAATGTGGGAAATAATTCCCAAATCTATTTACATTTAGCACCAGAGGATACTGTAAACTTGTCTTATAATTCTGCTTGTAATAATAGCTAACACTTTTTGACTATACTAAGTCTTCCTTATAGTACTTAATTTCATTTCTACAGAACCCTGTGAGGTAGATTTTATCATGACCTCCAATTTTTAGATGAAGAATTGAGGTCCAGAGAGCTTAAGGAACAGGTGAAGGTTACCCTGTAAGTGGTGGAGCCCTGGGTTCGAAGGCAGGCCGTTGGCTCTACCAGGCATGCGCTTGTTCAACATACTTAACCATGCACTGGGAAAGGAGCCTGAAGAATGAGGGCAGAGACGAAGCGGGCTTTCGCTTTGCCTTGGGTCTTCACACATCGGGTAATGAAGAGGCTGAAAGAGGCTGGGCGATTGCAGGTAGGACAGTGGAGGAGTTTGGACATGAGTGAGGGAGTTGGAAAATATCGGACCTTTCACAGAGTTTTGTATTTGTTTACTTTAAGTGCACAATTTATTTCTAATCTTGCACATCTGATAATGATTCACTTGTTTTATTGAATAAAGCTTCCCTCCACCCCCCGCCCCCCCGCCGCATTAGAAAGCACTTAATGCTTATTAAGGAAATCATTTTGCAATGCAAAGACCAAACAAATCATGTCCTTCCATTTGCTTCTAGAGACATGAAAGCTTCATATTACCATCATGCTGGATGGTTCCCCATTGACCTGACTTTGTGCAATGACAAATGATACACAAAGCTGCCATTTTGGAGTTCATATGCAGCACTTACCACTTAACCCAGTTTCTGTTGTCGTTAGGACATGGGCTTTTTTGGGCATATGAGATGTCATTTCTCTTACTACAGCGTTGCTGGCTTTAGTTCTTGGTGACTTCATCTTCAAAAAATTTTGTTGCTGAAGTTCGGAATGGTTCCTTTTGTCCTATATTTATTTACTGATTACCCTAGTTTACAAGATTTGAAATTGCTGTTAGACATTTCTGTGAGCATTCCAGAGACTTCTGTAAATAGTCTTATTTGATTTATAAAATGGGTAAAAATGTGAGGACTTTCCTTGTCAGGTTTTGGCACCACGGTTATCCTAGCCTGGTAAAAATGAGTTAGGCTGTGCTCTCTTTCTCTATTCTTGGAGTTTTTGTGAGATTGGAATTCTTGTTTTTTAAATATTTGATAGAATCACCAGTGAAAATATCAGGGACTGGACTTTTCTTTGTCTTTTGGAAAATTTTTGAGACTTCTAATGATTAGACACCTACTCATGTTTATGATTTCTTCTTGATTCCTTTTTGGTTAAGTTTTATGTTTTGCATAGGGATTTGCCCATTTCTATCTAGATTTTCAAAATTATTGAATAATGTTATCCCTAAGATCCTTATATCTTGTATGTTTATAGCATTTTCAATTATATCGCTTTTTAAATTCTTTCCACTGATTATTTGCTGGTGCTCACTCTCTTTTCCTCCCCTTTCTCCCCCTCCTCCCCTCCTCTTAATTTTGCCAGAATTGTCTCTCCAAAGAACAACCTTGGCTGTGTTAATAACTTTTATTTTATGTCTTTTTTATATATCACTATTTAATGCTTTTTATTATTTCCTTTTTATTTTTTTAAAGATTTTATTTATCTTGAGAGAGAGAGAGTGAATGGGAGTGGGGTGGGGTGGGTAGGAGCAGAGACAGAGGGCGAGAATCTCAAACACACTCCCTGCTAAGCGTGGAGCCCGATGTGATCATGACCTGAGATCATGACCAGAACTGAAATCAAGGGTCTGATGCTTAACCGACGGAGCCACCCAGGCACTCCTAAAAGATTTTCTTTTTAACTAATCTCTACATCCAATGTGGGGCTGGAACCTACAACTCCAAGATCAAGAGTCGCATGTTCTACTGGCTGAACCAGCAGGCGCCCCTCTAATATGTACATTTAAAATGTAAATTTCACTCCAAAGATCTTTAGTTCTATCCTACATGCTTTGAAATACAGTCTTTTTTATTATTGATCGAGTCAAACATTTTCTAATACATGTAATGACTTCTTCTTTGACCTGTAAGTTTGTTAAATAACAATTTACCTTTTTATTATGGTTTAATTGTCTTGCAGTCAGAGAAAATGCTCTTTTTTCCTTCTCCAGTTCTGTAAAACATTTTTGAGACTTCTTGTATGGCTTGGTTTTCATAACTACTCCCAAGTGGAGTGGAGGGTTTATAGATGGTCTTTAAGTCAGGTTGGTTAAATGTGTCATTCAAATATTCTATATTCTTAGTGACTTTCTTATTTGAATTTTACCAATTGATGATAGAGACGTTAATTTGTCATCTTCTTATTGAATCTAACCTTTTATGAATGAACCATTTTATTTACAGGTAATGCTTTTTGCTTTACAGTATAATTTGTCTGATATTAGTATAAACATATTTTCTTTTGATTAATATTGGCATTACATATCTTCCCATCCTTTTATTTTCAAACTTGTATCATTATGTTCTAGTTGTGTCCTTATAAATACCATATTTGAATTTTGGTGTTTTTTTTTTTCAGTCTGATGATCATTGCTTTTTCATTGAATCATTTAGTCCATTTATATTTAATGAATCATTGATTCATGTGCATGTTTACATTTACCATATTCTATTTTTCCTAATCATTTTTCTTTCTTTTGCTCCCTTTTGGAGCTTTCTTTCAAATTATCTGAATATTCTAAACATCCCCCCATCCACTTGTTAGGATGTTATATACCGCACTTCTATTTTTTAATAGCTAGTATAAAAATCACAATGTCTACCCAACTTTTCAATGTCTAAAGATAATCCATACCTTAGCCTCATTTAATATAATATAAGGACCTTGGAAGACTTTAATTTCTTAATTTCATTTTTTCATCTCCTAATTGAGATATATATAATCTATATTATATAATGTATATGTAAATAATATAGTTGTCATTTTTATGCTATCATGTTTGACTTATCCCTGCAAGATATTATTGTTAATGTTTTATATAGTCAACATTCGTTTGTTACGCTAAGCGAATTAAGTCAATCAGGGAAAGATATATTATCTCACTCATGTGGAATTTAAGAAACAAAACAGAGGATCATAAGGGACGAGAGGAAAAAATAAAACAAGATGAAATCAGAGAGGGAGACACACCACGAGAGACTCTTAATCATAGGAAACAAACTGAGGGTTGCTGGAGGGGAGGTGGGTGGGGGGATGGGGTCACTGGGTGATGGGCATTAAGGAGGGCACTGGGTGTTATATGCAACTGATGAATAACTGAACTCTACATCTGAAACTAATGATATACTATATGTTAATTAATTGCATTTAAATAAAATGAGATAATTAAAAAAAACACATTCTTTTGGATTTACCAGTATATAGTACCACCCTTAGCTCTAGGCAGTTGGGGCCTCTGGCCTGTGTCTCATGCTTTAGAGGTCCCCTCTCTGACCCTTCCCTAGTCATACCCCTCTCTAAGGGTGAGAAGCTTGTGACACAAAGAAATGATGCCCACCTGGAACCTGCTTCACTCCGCCCCCAACCCTTGCTCCTAGATCTTGCTATGGGACCCTGGGACCCTGGAATTCCCTCTCCAGTCATTGTGTGCCTATTTCCAGGACCTGAGCAGGCCTCTCCCCCCAGGCAAGTCATGCTGCAGGTGTCCATACCTTTAGACCTAAGGGATGACCAAGGGGTAGCTGCTGGCAGGGAGAGAGGGGGGTTTAGGTGTACAGGCTGGGCTGTCCACATACATGTGCACAAAACCTCTTGTATTTTGAGATGGAGCCTCAGTGGAAGAATAAGGGCAAATTGTACCTCCTTTAATTTATTTTTTTTATTTAAAAACATTTTTTTAAGTAAGCTCTATGCCCCAAATGGGGCTTGAACTTACAAACCCAAGATCAAGAGTCACATGCCCTACAGACTGAGCCAGCCAGGCACCCCTGGACCTCCTTTTAAACTCCTAACCTGTGTATCGCAAATGTTAGGAATGGGCTTGGTCACACGTAACCACTTTCTTTGTTCTTCATTCCTTGTTGCATCTCAGATCTTACATCTTTTGCCTGAGTATATCTTTCGGGATTTGCTTCAGGGAGGATTTGCAGGTAGTGAACAATATCACAGTTTTTTTTTGTCTGTCTTCTGGCTTCCACTGTTGCTTCTGAGAAGATAGCTGTCAGTCTATCACATGCTCCTTTGAAGGTAAACTGTCTGGTTTTCTCTGGCTACTTGTAAGTTTTTCTCTTTATCTTTGGTTTTCTTCAATTTCACTATTTTGTGTCTAGGTGTAGATTTCCTTTTATTTATTGTACAGATTCTTTAGGCTTCTTGAATCTGTGGATAGATGGTTTTCACCAATTTGGGGTCATTCAGTCATTATTATTTCAAACCTTGATTCTTTTTTCCTTTTTGAAAAAATTTTTAAAGATTTTATTTATTTATTTGTCAGAGAGAGCGCAAGCAGGGGGAGCGGCAGGCAGAGGGAGAAGCAGGCTCCTTGCTGAGCAGGGAGACCGATGCAGGACTCAATCCCAGGACCCTTTGACATTTTTAAAGAGTACAAGCAGATATTTTTTTTCTAAGATTTTATTTATTTGACAGAGAGATAGAGAGCACAAGTAGGCAGAGAGGCAAGCAGAGGGAAAGGGAGAAGCATGCTTCCCGCCGAGCAGGGAGCCCCATGCGGGGCTCGATCCCAGGACCCCGGGATCATGACCTGAGCCGAAGGCAAGATGCTTAACCGACTGAGCCAGCCAGGTGCCCCTCCTTTTTGAATTTGAAATATATGTTAGACCTTGTATTTTTTTTTCTCCATGTCTCTGAACTTTTCTTTTGTATTTCATATCTGGAGCTCAGGTTTACTTCATTAGGCCCATAACCTCAGGCATAAGTGGTTCCTTTGTTTATATTACCTCCCTGAGTTCCTGCTTTCACTTCACCTTTGGCGTGGTGATTCTTTTCTATCTTGTCAGCTTTTTGATATATTTAAGAAAATGCTCTTAATATGTCATTTGTAATTTTTGATTGTCTTCAGCAGAAGGTTTGGTCTAAATAACTGAACCCAACATATTCTTGGAACACTGAAGAAATTTTTTTTCCTGAGGTATTTGCTATATCAGGGTCTTTTAGTAGAGTTCAAATAAAATTTAACTATGCTTTTACTAACAGTTTCTGGATTCCTTTTTTAGAGTAAACACATGACCAGAGACTCAAGGGGGGAAAAAAAAGCAACCCTGAGATTCTCTGACTTCTTTGACAGTTGAATGATCCAAGTCAATTGCTTTATTTGCACTGAGAACCTCTTCAGCACCTCCCTTTTAAATTTCCCCTTGTGCAAGTCTGGTTAACCAACACTTATGACTCAATGTAAATATCTCAAAGGCATAAAGTTTTCTAGGAGACTTAGGGAACAATTACCACACCTCTTGTTACTTCGGTCAAAAATATTGATCATTGCATATATCACAGCCGCCATGGTATAATCGAAATATGCCAGTTAATCAGAGGTAATAGAGAATAACCTTTACCCAGACCTGCCCTCAAGTGGTATCAAGCTATTGCCCCCCCACTTTTAAGTCTTATTCTTTAATTATTCTATATTTAGATAAAGATAAATTTATCATTTATTGCTATTCAGGGTTGCACTGATGACATATGTGTCTTTAAAAATATGATAAACGATAGTATATTTAAAGAAATTGAAGAGATCTAGAACAATTTCTTGGAGGGTTACAGACAGGGCCATGGCCTACAGTCGTGTCGCTTGTGTACCGTACAACCCCAGGGGTGCCATTTACATCAGAGTCCACAACCATAAAAGGGGGCCCAGGACCATGAGGAAGCTTGGAAAATCTTCTATGAGTGATTGTCTAGCGTCAAGGTCTAGGTTTTAACTGTTTAAATGCTAGCAGATAGTTTTCTTTGTAATTGATGTGATCTTACCAGCCATCCTCAGCACCTCGAAAATTTGCTAAGAATCAGTGGCTGTTTAAATCTTCTTTCTTGATGACCTGGAGAGCATTGAGCTAACCCAAGTTACCCTGGAAGATGAAGAAAAGTTCCAGCTCAAAAAGATAGAAATGACTTTCATGTATAATGAATAAGGCTTTCAACAAAATCCACAGATTTCCCTCTTGGATCAGTGATCCTAGGACTTTATGGCTTAGCAGGATGTCCTCCAGCTTATACAGAGCAACTGAGGGCTGCATTATTTTAAATACCATAAAATTTCTCCTATTAGGAAATGTATATTCAGTCTTGAGGAAAGATATTTCAGGCTTGATAACCGAAAGCGGTCTTTTCAGTGGTAGCTGGTCTGTAGTAAGTCCTTCTTGATCCATACTCTCTTTCCAAGATGATTGCTGGCGTCACCCTTCATTCTGACCTTTCCTGCTCTCATTTGGGAGTTGAGTACAGGCTCTCTTCAGTGAAAAGGCATGGTTTATTTTGATCAGAGGCCCATGTTATGGCACATAATAACCAGTCACTGTGTACTGTGACTGATTTAACTTTGACCATATCTTATACCACTCAGGAGGTCCTGCCCTAGGATTTGGCAAAGTTCAAGAATGAGTTTGCAGAAATTTTGAAATTATATAATAGCATCTTGCATTTGTTGATTCATTTCACCTGATAGACTCAGACGTTTACTTCCAAGGAGGCACATTCTCAGGAGGCCAGCACTGTGGCCTGGTAGAAAGAGTAGGAGTCCCACCAAACAGCCAAATGACCTTGACCCATCTCCTAGAACATGTTGGACCTCTTCCTTCATGTGTAGAATGGGGGTTTGAGGCTAGGTGAATTCCGAGTTCCTTTCCAAAAATAAACTGCTCTGATACTCTTTCCAGAACTAAAATTAGGTACTTGCACAGTCAATCTTCTAAGTCAGTTCTACAAATTCCAGGTAGAGTTGAGTCAAGGCATTTGTATAGGAGAGTTTTTGGGGTTTTTTTGTTTGTTTGTTTGTTTGTTTTGGTAGAGGTTTGTTTCACTAAATATAGATTTTTAAAAAAAATAACAGTGCTTTTGGAGGGGAACTGAGTTCAGAAATAAAAAATAGATTGGTTTTTAAACTTTTAAATGAAACTTTTTGTGACATACGCCTAAGTGTACAATTCGATGAGTTTCAGGAACTGAACACACCCATGTAACCTGCACACAGAATGGTATCTGTACCTCAGAAACCCCTTTGTGCCCACGTCTAATTATTATACCCGCACCCCCTATCCAAGGATAACCACTCTCCCTACTCCTTGCTCCATCGATTGGTTTTGCCTGCTTTTGTACCTCCCACGAATGGAATTCTGTACAATGTGCATTCTTTCACGTCTGGCTCCTTTATCTCACTTTATGTCTCTGAGATTCATCAATATTGTTGTGTGTAGCTGTAGCAGACGCTTACATTTTCCTCCAGAGAGACATTGCTACATCTTTGCATTCTGGTTCGAGGGACTCATTTGGGAGGGTCAATAATATGCCATTATGAACAGAGAGAGGATAAAAGTGTTGAAGAGGAGAGCCAAACCAGAGGCATTTGACAACTTGTTAACATAGTGTATTATTATTATTTTTTTAAAGAGTAAATTTTTTTTGAAGATTTTATTTATTTGACACAGAGAGAGAGACAGCGAGAGAGGGAACACAAGCAGTGGGAATGGGAGAGGAAGAAGCAGGCTTCCCACTGGGCAGGGAGCCCGATGCTGGGCTGGATCCCAGGACCCCAGGATCATGACCTGAGCTGAAGGCAGACGCCTAACGACTGAGCCATCCAGGCGCCCCAACATAGTGTATTATTAATATATGATACAGCTTATTGATTTAAAAAATGTAAGCCCTCTTTGGAAGGAGAAGGACTCACCTCCTGTCTAAGACATTATCATGCCACGTCCAAGGAAAGAATTCCGTCGCTGGTACTGGTGATGGCTATTAAGTTACAGGATCCTTAAAGATTGCCAGCTTTTCCTTGGGGCTGAGAAATTATGTTTTATCCCCATCTTTCCGTGCCCTCGTCCCCGTAATCCCTGCACTGTTTTACCCTGCACATGCCGGGTGCAAAATAGGTATGTGTCGACCGAACGAGTGAAGAGTACAGCTAGCGTTTATAGTGGCTTCACAGGGCTTACTCACCACAGCAACGCTGTCGGGTTGGAATCCTGGCCATTGGAAAGAACTTGTCCAAAGTCATTCAGACACTGCATGGCAGAGCCAGAACCTTGCGACTCCTGCTCCTCAGTCTTCGCCACCGGGCATGCGTACTCTCTCGTTCGGAGGCTGGCAGAAGCTGCGGTGGTGGCTGGGGTCGTGGGTGCTCCGTGGTCAGGACTTGTGGCAGCCGAGAGCATACAGCCTGGTCTGCCCTGGCCGCTCGCCCTGGGGCTGTGTAGGGGGAGCCTGCTCAGTGGGCTCTCACGTCCCCGTTCTTGTGCCTGAGCCCGTGGGCAGATTGTGACTTCCTGGCTGGCTTCTTCCTCCCTCGGCATCCCGTGCCAGCCGCCGCTGCTGGTGCTGACTGCCTGGCATGGGGTTCTGTTGGCCAACTCCTCCACCGTTAGAGCAACTGACACAGTCTCAGGATTTGCCATTCTCTCTGTGTGCCAGGCTCCCCCCTCAGTACATTTTTTTTTATTGCCCCTCAATAAATAATTTGTTGAATGAATGAATGCATGAATGGTAAATGAGGCTTTTAAATTCAGTTTTGATACGAACTGTGCTTTTAAAAAATGTTGACTCTGTCCTCCTGACCACTAAAGATGCAAGCAGTGATAATGGACTAGTATGTAATAAAGAGGAAATCCTTTTACAGTATAAGACATAAACAGGAGTAGAATTATTTATAGGATTCTCCAACCCCTTTTGATTCTTAGCATAGTTTTTAACCAGCATTTATATAGTCGTAATAATTATATATGCAGCGCTTTTTGTTTTTAACTTCTCTTGATATTTTGCATGCATTGATGTTTTCCATAAATTCACAGGGACCACGTTTTTAAAAATTTTTTTAAAAATTTAATTTTGAGTGAAGTATAGTTGACATACAATATTACATTAGTTTCAGGTGTACAACAAAGCAATTCGACAATTCTGCACATTATGAAATGCTCCCCACGTTAAGTGTAGTTACTATCAGACGTCATACAAATTTATTACAATATTACCGACTGTATTTTTTATGCTGTACTTTTCATCCCCGTGACTTATTTATTTTATAACTGGAAGTTTGTCCCCCTTAATCCCCTTCACCTATTTTGCCTGTCTCCTCTGGCAACCACTAGTTTGTTCTCTGTATTTGTGAGTCTGTTTCTGTTTTTTTGTTTTGTTTTGTTTTTAGTAATTTTTAATGTAATGTGATACCCCACTGGGTGGTCCTCCCATAATAAACAGAGGTTTTGCTCTTTATAGCCAGTGCCCCCATCTGGCATTGCCAGTTCTCTGGAACGAGAGTAATTTTTTTTTTTTTAATTTTATTTATTTATTTGACAGAGAGAGAGACCGCGAGAGAGGGAACACAAGCAGGGGGGAGCGGGAGAGGGAGAAGCAGGCTTCCTGCCGAGCAGGGAGCCCGATGTGGGGCTCGATCCCAGGACCCTGGGATCATGACCTGAGCTGAAGGCAGACGCTTAACCGACTGAGCCACCCAGGTGCCCCTGGAATGAGAGTAATTTAAAGGATGCAGGATTGCAGGTTGCCTTGGTTAAGTAACTGCCTCTTGGGTATTGCTGTGTTGTGATTGCGGCATGCTATGATGATACGTTTTCCCTTTATTTTATTCCAGGATGTTTTTCTCTGGCAGGCAGTGTGGCCATGTTGGCAGACCTGAAGAACTTTTACTGATGTTCAAGATATTTCTTATCATCATTTGTCTTCATGTTGTTCTGGTTACATCCTTGGAAGGTAATGTGCCTGGGTGTTTTTGTTTTGTTTTGTTTCATTTTTTCCCGTTTTATCTCTGTCTTTATGTGTTTATTTAGGTTTTTTTTTTTTTTTTACTGTAAAGTAAACATAACATAAAGCTTACTATTTTAACCATTGAACCACTGGCATTAAATATATTCCCAATTTTGTACAACCATCACCACTATCCATTTTTAGGATATTTTCATCATCTCAAGTAGAAACTCTGTCCATGTTAAACAGTAGCTCCCCATTCCCTTTCACCCCAGTCCCCGGTACTCTCTCTGCTTTCTGTCTCTATGAATTTGCCATTCCAGGTACCTCATATAAGTGGAATCATTCAATATTTGTCCTTTTGTTTCTAGATTCTTCCACTTAGCATGTTTCCAAAGTTCCTCCATGTTATAGTATGTATCAGCATTTCATTCCTTTTTAAGATTGAATAATACGCCATTGTGTGTATAGACCACATTTTGTTTATCCATTCAGTGTTGATAGACATTTGGGGTATTTCTACCTTTTGACTGTTGTAAATAATGCTGCTCTGGATATTGGTGTACAAGTACAATTTCGAGTCCATGCTTTCAGTTCTTTTGGGTACATATACCTGGGAGTGGAATTGCTAGATCATATGGTGATTCTATGGTGATTCTTCTTGAGGATCTGCCACACTGTTTCCTCCAGTGGCGGCACCATTTTTCATGCTACCAGCAGGGCACAAGGATTCCAGTTTCTCTCTGTCCTCACCAACACTTCTTATTTTCTCTTGTTTTGATAGAGGGTGTGAAATGATACCTCATCATGGTTTTGATTTGCATTTCTTTAATGATTAGTGATGGGGAGCATCTTTCATGGGTTTATTGGACATAACGATATTTTTTTAGAGAAACGTCTACTCAAACCTTTGGCCCATTTTTGAATTGGGTTGTTTGGGTGTTTTTGTTGTTGTTGAGTTTAAGAGTTCTTTATATATTCTGAGTATTAAATCCTTTACCAGATAATATGATTTGCAAATATTTTCTCCAATTCTGTGTTGTCTTTTCACTCTCTTAATAGTGTGCTTTGACGCACCAAAGTTTTTATTTTTGATGAAGTCCAATTTATCTGTTTTTACTTTTATGCCTGTGCTTTTGCTGTCTTATCCAAGAAACCACTGCCAAATCTGATGTCATGAAGATTTCTCCTACATTTTCTTCAAAGAGTTTTAGAGTTTTAGCTCTTATGGTCAGGTGCTTTGATGCATTTTGAATTCATTTTTGTATATGGTGTGAGGTAAGGGCCCAGCATCATTCTTTTGTGTGTGGACATCCACTTTTCACAGAGCTATTTGTTGAAAAGACTGTCCTTTCCCCATTGAATGGTCTTGGCACCTTTGTCAGAAATCAATTGACCACATATGTGAGGGTCTATTTCTAGTGTTTATTTGTTTATTTGAAGGCACTTCTGCATGGAAATGTTAAGGGAGGTAGACAATCAGCCAAATGAAGCAGCATGGTTTTCAGAAGAGAGGATCTTTAGAATGAAACATGGAGAAAATGTACCTAAGGAAGGCAGCAAAAAGGCCAGAAATCTTGGCTGCAACATTTGTAGGCACAACTTCCAAAAAAATACAATGCTGCTATGCAAATGGAAAGAATCCTCACCAGGAATATTATTTAAGAAGAATTATTAAGGACACAGAGAGAAATACCTTTCTTACTCAGAGGAGAGTGGCAGGATCAAGGAATCTTCATTGGATAAAGCAAATATCTACTAGCAGCAAACAAAGACATGTAAACAAAATAGATGCACAACACACACATGCGAACTGAATGGAAAACTTCTGAACAGGATAAAACACAATAATTGACAATCCTTCAAAAAGCAGGCACTGGGGCATGTCGAGAAGCCACAATACTTGAGAAAAAGAAATGGTAAGAGCTAAACATGTACTGACTGCTTACGATGGGCCAGGTCCCTCCGTGCTTTACACATACACACTCTCTTAAGCTTCTCAACCACATCTGTGAAGGAGAGGTCCTAGTGTTAGCCCCATTTCCCAGATCAAGAAACTGAGTCTCAGATAAGTAAGTTGCTCAAGGAAGTGGCTGACTGGAATTTGTAGCCAGCTCTGAATTTTGTGGTCATAACCAGAAAACCAGAGTTCTCAAACTCTGAAAACATCAGTTCTCAAAATGTCAGAATCCCCTGGAGGACTTGGGTCTCTCCCCCAGACTTTTTGATTCAGTAGGTATAGGACCGGACCCGAGAATGGACATTTCTAACAAGCTCCCAGGTGATGTTGATGCGATTGGTTCAGACTACACTTTGAGGACCACTGCCTGCACAACTGGCAGAAGACAGAAGTAGGTAGAGAAAACTCCTCCAGCTAAATATCACGGGCTACACATTCTGCTGTGGTACTGTGATGTTCCCCTAAACTATGCTTGCACGTCATCTTCTTGGGGCATTAAAACATCACCGTGGGATTGGCAGAGCAGAAGTCAAATGTCCCCACTCTACTGATGAGTAAATGTCCCCAGGGGTGTGATTGGTTGGAAAATGGCGGAGCCAGACTAGATACTAGATCTTCAGTCTCATGTTTCAGTGCTTTTTCCACCATGGGGATAGATGAGGAAGGAAAGTGGAACATAAGGGGAAAAAAGTCATCAAAATGAAAGCGGCTTGGTAGAAATAAGTCTTTTTGAAAAAGTATTTTTAAAAGTGATTAAAATGGGGCAGGTAAACAGGAATGTGCATGCGTGCTGATGGCTCCCATGTCTCTCTAACTGCGAATGATCTGTGCCTATACGACCATGCATGGCCTGTGCTTGGAACAAGCCAGAAGTGCCAGGGAGTTAACACTCCAAAATAGTGAGGGATGAGAGTCGGCGTTTACCTATGCCAGCTTCCTCGTCCCTTGGTGAGATGTTGCTGAGCTGTGTTCTACACACCTAGTAGATTGTTGGGTTGTGCCCCAGTTGCCCCCAGTAGTAATCCACTCATTAATGTACCCATTATTGTCTTTACCCCCTTCCCTGTCTTACTTCCCTACTCCCTCCCTCTGCTTTCTGGGGTCTCCCCACTTGGAACTGAATGAATCGTCCAAGGTCCAGCCAAATATTGCTACCTCTATAAAACCTGCCCTCATCTCTTCAGAAGAATTAAACCTCTTTCCCCAGTGCTTTTCTCTTTATCCATATCTTTTTATACTTGTCCCCTTCTATGACAGCGTTAGGTACTTCCTTTGTATCACGGGTCCTTTTAGCACATTGTCAGCACCAGGTGAGAATGGAGAAGGAGGGTTTGCGGGAGCGGATGGGAAACTAATGGGCAGGCTGGGGACTTGCTCTGGGCCATGCCCTGCTAGGTGTTTAGCTATATCATCTCATTTACTCCTCACAAAAACGCCTCAGTTTTTGTGTCTCAGTTTACAGTCTCAGTTTACAGATGAAGAAACTGAGTGTCCGTGTCAAAGAGATTAAGTCATTTGTGCAGAGTCTCATAGCTCAGAGGATTCCCCGTTGGGATGTGTAGCTTGTGCTGTTCATACTCTACCGGGTTGCCTCGTAGGTGTCTGAAGACTGAAGGAACGTGTCACTGAGGTGTGGGGAGAAGACAGGGAGCCGGGGTATGCCGCTGGTTAGCAGCCATTCCCCCTGGTTTTGGGGTATTTGGACTGCAAACACAGTAGCTTCATCCTGGAAGCCTGAGAGATGACTCATTAGCTCCCGACAATAAGGAGAGGTAGGTCTGACACTCTCTTGTTAGGCCACTGGCCAACAGAGAATCCTTAGACCCTAATGCTTTCAGTTGTGTAATTTGGTAATGTGTGAGGGAATCATTCTTGGTCTACCAGAAGCCCACATGAGCTTCAGTAGGTAATTATACTTCTCTCTTGCCTCTAGCTCTCCTGGGCTGTGCCAATGCCTTTTTTTCTTTTCTTTTTTTGTCTTTGAAGGAGGTCTTCTTTTAGGTACAACTATTTTCCAGAGGGTGAGATGACATAATAGTGGAAGATGGTTATAATTTCATCCTTGTAGAGTTGTCTTCCCCATTTGGAAACAATTACACATTTGAGCCAGTTTGGTAAGCTCATGAGCTATAATCCCCAACTTTCTCTCTCTGGTCTGGGCCTAGATCTTTCTGCACTGCAGGCATTTCCAGAGATAGATTTCTCTGTAATTCTTCTCTCCCAAGGCCTCACTCTCTTGTTTCCTCTTATCCTCTCATGCTTTGTCCATCCAAATCTTTGTTCTTCCTTGTGCAGTGCATGGTAAAGCTGTAGGAGTGTAGACTGTAATGCTTCTGAAAGGCAGGGAACCTGTCTTGTTTGACTTTGTCTTCCAGTACCAAACCGGGTGCTGTACTCCTTCTCTCTCAATTCTCTATCTGTGCAAATGAGATTATAAATACCATGGCATTGATCTGATGCTCAGCCAATCTTACAGCCTCCCAAATTCCCACTACCCCCATACGGGCATGAGGTCACTTCTGGTAGACCCTGCCTCTTTCCCTGGCAGATAGAAGTGGTGACAAGGAATGGTAGAGGCTCTAGAGAGTTGAAGGGGAAACTGAAAGCGGAAGACATTGTGTCCCACTTCCCACTTAGAACTGGTCAGAACTCATAGCAGCCTGTACGTCAACATGGAGGCCATGGTAGAGATGAAAGATGATGACATAGAGTGTTTAGGCAGAGAGAAGGCTGGAGATGGTGTCTTTTTCAAGTCTTTCTTGTCTCTTGTGGGCAGGGTAGAGATTCTAAATGGCCTTCATGTTCCTTGTGGGTAGCTGTGTTGTGAGCCAGGAGCAGGGACAGAGCGCAAAAGCGATGGTGTGGACAATTTAGACCAGGGGCCAGATGAAGGATGTGACAGACACTCAGAGGTGAGACTTGAGGGGACCTGGATTATCAAGAGAGGGACCCCCAGGCCAAGGTGGGCTACTGAGAGAATAGACCATGGGGGCCAGTGGACACAGTCTTCAGCAGTGGATGCCAACTGGATACTCAGGAACCCCACAGGGTGAGGGAGATCTCTGGAGAGGCCATTGAGAACCCATTGCTCAACACGGGGTGGGCTCAGAGATCCGGGCTCCTTCTCCCTGCTGCCAGAAGAACACTAGCACCCCATTCCCAACCTGGAAGCCATCTTGACCACCAGATGGAAGAGGAGGCAAAACAAAGATTGTGCATTTATCCAAAAGACATTGAACTGGAGATCATTTCAGAGCAAAAGAGCGAGCCACCTTAAATCATCAGGTGTAAGGATCCCTTTCCTGTACCTCTGGAATGGAGGCTCCAAAATAAGATGGAAGCTTGGGTATTTTTTTTTTTATGTGTTTCTTTATTGTTGCTATTATTTGTACATCCAAATTCTATTTATAAATTTTAAACTAACTCTAAAACGAATACATATTAAGATGTGTTAGGACACTCTGCTAGGGATTGTTGAAGGTGATCATCATATCCTGAATTCTGCTCCTCCTTCTGGTTTTACCTTTTCAGGTATGAAGAAATATCTAGTCAGGTCCTTGAGGGTAAGGGTGACAACTTTTTCCTCTCTGTATCCTCCATAGTCTAGCACATAGTAAATGCTCAATAAACTCTGGTTGTTTGATTTTGACTTGTGACTCTAGTGTAAAGCCTAGAGATACTCTAAAACGCGGACCTCTCCCTTCAGCTTACATCACCAGCATTACCCTCATCTGAACCCAGTGAGTTCTTAGACAACATATGTTACTCCTCTAATGTTTTGCATAGACCTCAATGAAGTGGCTGTCCATTGGCTAGAAACCCTTAAAGAATGGTTTCCTCTCCTCCATATGATAAAGGGGCTCAGCTGATTGCATGTTAGGATTCCTTCACACTCTTACATTCTGAGTTCAATTACCCAGTAGGGAGAGTCTTCAGCTTCCTAATTCATTGTCCTGGGTTACCAGAGATCCTTGGGGTCTGCTTCGAACTGAGAACCACTCATCTCTGCCATCTCATTTTAAGGCTGCTCTCCTATTCAAAATTCTTTTTTAAAAAGATTTCTTTATTTATTTTAGAGGGGGGAGGGAGAGAGAGGGAGAGTGAAGGAGAGAGATCCTCAAGCAGACTCCCCACTGAGCGCAGAGCCCAATGTGGGGCTTGATCCCAGGACCCTGAGATCCTGACCTGTGCTGAAATCATTGGACGCTTAACCAACTAAGCCACCCAGGCGCCCCCAAAATACAACTTTTCTAACTAAGTAGGCCTCAACAGGAATATCCGTACTTCCAGGCTTTGTTAGTGGCTTTTACTAGTATGTAGGTGTTTACAGAAATGGTTTGTCATATGGGAGTCCTACTCTTGAGGATCATGAAAAAATCATAATATGGATGTTTGTTGGGAGCAGAACTAGGGAGGTGAGTCACAAAGAAGGGGAATTCATAGATTTAGCTTCAAAGTGGCAGGGACTCCTCCTCCTCTAATTCCTGTTGATTCTTTGACTTTTGACCTTGTCGATATCATGGCAAAGAAAAAGAAAATGGTAGTTGGGGAGAGTAATTTTAGCATTGATTTTGTCCCATCATTAGTTTAATGGATATTAATTACTCCGCAGCCCTCAAATTAAATGGATGTGGCAGAGACTGGTTGGCAGCTCACCAAACTTTAATTTTTTTCTTTCTCACCACACAGCTAGCCTCTGTTACCCAGCCTCCCTTGCCATTAGAAGTGGCTATGTGACTGAGTTCTGGTTAATGGATGTGGGCAGAAACAATGTTTGCCACTTCCAGGCTTAGCCATTAAAAATCTCCCACCTGATTCCCCTCACTGTCTCTTTTCCTGTTGGCCTGCTGGATATTGTTCTCCAGAGCAAATTTGGAATTTTCATGTTGAACACGGCAGTGCTCTGTCCTCCTGGGCCCCTCAATGACTGCGTGGAGCAGATGTCCCTCTCTCTGCCCTACCCTACTCTCCATTCTAGGCTGCTGATTGGACTTTATACATGGAAAAGAAACTTCTATTTTTTTGAGTCCCTGAGATTTTAGGATTTAGTTATTGCAGCAATTTGCCTTACCTTAACTAATACATCTATGACCCTTCTCACCAGGGTTGTTTGTACATCTCGTTCTGCCATTGGAAGGTGGGGTGGGGTGGGGTAGGCATCTCATCTTTCTTGAGATCAAGTCCAAGCTGGGGGAGTCGATGATGTCACTACTGAGATGCTCCTCACCCAATCACAAGAGAGTCCTTTGAGTGCCCGAGGCCCACCAAAGCCATCCACTCCCTTTGTGCCAACCCGGGCCACTAGGACTTTCACAGTTTGGCATACAGCAAAAGACTCCAGGCTCTGGACTTTCCGGGGTCAAATCTTACCTCTTCCGTTTATTAACTCTGACTATAACAAGGTATTTAATCACTGCGGTTCAATCTCCTTCTCTGTAAAGTAGCAGTATCTCTCAGAGAATTACTCGCAGATTGAATGAATGAATGCATGAAGAGACGCCTGTAATGCGTCTGACACACTGTCAGAACCCCTAAATACTGGCCGTCATCCCTAGAGACCAGCGCAGTGATGGAGATTTCTTTCAACAATGGCAGTGCTCTGTCTCTGTGCTGCCCTATACAGTAGCCGCCAATGACGTGTGGCTATTGAGCCCTTGAAACGTGACTGAGGAACTGGATTCTAATTTTGTTTAACTTGAATGAACTTAAATTTAAGTAGCCACACGTGGCCAGGGGCTACGGTAGTGAACAGTGCAGCTTAGACCATTCGTTCGAATTGCTTCGGAATTTTTCTCCTTCATACCGTGTAAGTCAGGGTTCAGTCACAGAAGGAGAGTCACTAGGGACACACACACACACACACACCCACACACTAAGGAATTTGTCACAGGGATGTGACCTTGTACAACTGCGGGAGCTGGCTAAGCAGCCTCTATAAAGCTGTTGCCTTCGCATCTGATGCCAGAACTTGCCATGTACCATGGGTGGGCAGGAGGGAGGCAGGAAGAAGGGTGACACCGGGAACAAGTTGGAACCCACAGGCATGACTGAAACCCATGTCCATTCTCGTTACCTGTGACCTTGGTGGTATGGTCGTCCCGCAGAAGCTGGGTCCTTAGCACAAAATTCAGTACCCACCTGGCCCAGGAGTCGGAGAAGCTGAAGCGGACCCGGGTGGCGCTGGAGCCGTTGCAGGCTGGCTGCGCCCTCACGTGAATGAAGGGAGGCGGCTGCTGCGCCTCTTCTGTCCGCATGTCCCACAGGAAGCTCTCCAGAAACGTACAAAAAAGGGAATTCTGGGAAATGCAGCTTAGGCCCGCCATGATGCTCCATTACCAAGACACCACACATACTGGAACGCTAACAAGCTCAATTTTGTATCTGCTAATAGTTCTAAGTAAAACCTGATACTAACATCTCCCAAGGCTCTACTGAATTGTTTCTGTTCTGCAGCTGGCCCGAAGATAATCCGAAGAGCCTTACAGCCAGCCAACATTATCTTTGAGTAGAAAGAGTATGAATTTTTTTTTAAATTTTATTTTATTATGTTATGTTAATCACCATACATTACATCATTAATTTTTGATGTAGTGTTCCCTGATTCATATGAATATTTTTTTAAAAGCTTTTCTTTCCACTTTTCTGTGGTTTAGAATTTTCTCCACATAAACCCACATTATTATTGTTATAATTAGAAAAGAAACTAATGTTAATTTTTAGAAGCCAGCCAGTGACCCCTGGGGAGACCATGCATCCCACTAGAGGGCACCCTAATAACATCACGATTAGATGCGCCTTTCACTTTTGCCCTGAAACTTTAACCGGGTCTTGACTTTGTGCAAAAATTTAAGAAACAGAAGGTAACAGTCACCTGATCTCCTGAAACCCTTTGACTTCTGCTTCTTTCCTTATGTTTCCAAAGCGATCCCAAGGGTGTTTGAAAATCAGAAGCAAAGAGTATAAAACGGAAAGAAAGTGAAGTGGAGGTCTTGCTCCATAGAAGGGAGAAACCATTTTTAGAAAGGTCACTAGGTAAACGAGGAACAGAGAGCATGATCGTATTAATTATGGACATGAGCACGGTTTCCTGTGTGGTCTCCTCATACATACCGATGAAGTATGTCCTATTGTGATTATCTTCATCCCTGTTTTCCAGATGGGAAACTGAAGTGCGGGGGGGCAGGGGGGTGCGGTAAGGAAGTTGTCCAGAGTTACCTAGTGGTGGATTACAGAAGTTGTGCAGAATTAACAAGTGGCAGATTTGGACCTACATTGTCTGGGCATCATAGTCTAGGTTCATGACCTACTTACTACACTTGAGGGATTCAGGGCAATGTCAAATGGACTGCTGGGGCTGACTTCTGTTTTCTGCATACCCCGACATCCCAGGGGACCCCCCATCCTCTCATCTTACCTTAGGGTGTCTGTTGAACCTCTTTTCATGCCAGCTTCCCAAGCACAGGTTCAGGTCCTCATCACGTCTTGGCCAGTCTACCGCAGCAGCACCCTCCTCTCCGGCCGCCTCGTGTATTTCGGAGCTATATAAAACAATACGTATGGTTCTGTGCTAGGGGCTGGGGAGAGGGGGGAGGCCATTTTGCCCCCAAGTCCTTATTTTAGGCTCTGCACTCCCAGAGAACCTAAACTAAGATGCCAAGGGGGTCGCTGCTTGATTGTGAGCTGGCAAAGAGTGGTGTGATCTAAAAGAGACTAGGGGCGCCTGAGTGGCTCAGTCGGTTAAGCGTCTGCCTTTGGCTCAGGTCATGATCCCAGGGTCCTGGGATCGAGCCCCGCGTCAGGCTCCCTGCTCGACAGGGAGTCTGCTTCTCCCTCTCCCTCTGCTGCTCCCCCTGCTTGTGCCCTCTCTGTCTCTATCTCAAATAAATACATAAAATCTTAAAAAAAAAAAAAAAGAGAGACTAGAAAACTCTCTGTACCCTAGCCACTAGTGTCCCTACCCTACATTTCCAGGTGCTTCTGCACTTAAAACTACCACAAGAAACTCTCGCTAACCCATAAATTATAGGTGCTTTGGCATGAAAGAATATGTCAACTAACTCACAGTAGAATTACCCTAGACAGGAGTGGGAATCAGGGAGAAGAAGGGCAGCCAAGCAGATGTTGCTCTCCTTAAGCCGCATCTCTTCTGGGAATAAGTAGAGATCAGCGTAGAGCATGCATTCTCTCCAGGGGCAGTATCGCCCCCACGGGAGTGAACATTGGCTTTTGGAGGCAAAAAAGTCTTACCAATCATACAGGGTTGGGACTAAGATAAGGCAAGTGAAGGGTCTAGAGCACAAAATTTTAAGAGATGCCCACTCTTAGCGCTGCATATGTGAGTGTGCACAAATCCAAAAACATACACATACATAAATGTGTACGTACTCATTAGGTGGAAGGAGATAAAGGGATGGAAAGGGTCAGGCAAAGAGGGAAAATGTAGGGATTTTAAGTAGAGTGGTCTGGATCAGCTTCTCAGCCGAAGGTGACATTTGAGCAAAATTCCAAGGAGGCGCCAGGGCACAAACCAAGGGGCTCTTGGGAGGAAAAGTGTTCCAGGCAGAGGGAACAGCAAGTGCGAAGTGTGAATATGGCCGGTGTGTTGGCAGAATAGCAGGGAGGCCTGTGTGGCTGAGTGAGGGGAGAATAGGAGGAGATGAGGTCTGGCTAGAAGGTCATCTGTTCCATGAGAATGTGGGGAGACTCCATGAAGAAGCAAGGGTGTACTGTCAGTCTAATAAGTGTTCAGTAAAGGCCAGTGTTCAGTAAAGTGTTCAATAAAGGCCAAGGCCCACCGAGAATTGCTGATTGTTTACACTTCGGGAAGTTCCATCAGCTAGCAGCTGAAGTTTTCTCTAATGATGTCATTATTAATCCTTTAATAAAAATGTTATGTCAGAGTACTTATTGAGCAGTGTGACGTGAGATGGTCACAGCTCAAGTAAACACTTCGGGCTGTGCCAAAGGAGAACTGTTTTCATTCATTTTGTTGGTTATGTAGTAAAATCTGAAAATACAGTTCTTGGAAGAGTATCTGTTGTTCCAAGCCCTGAAGAGCCAATATAATAACAAAACAATAATTGTTTTTTTGGGGGTTCCCATATAGGAGTGCCTAGGTGTGGCGCCTAGTTTTGAATCATCTCTCTATGGAATAGTAATTCAATCCAGAGGAGGACTGCCACCAGATTGTAAGTTTCAGCTGGGTCTAAAATATTCGTGCAAGGGGGGGCTAGTCGTGTATTTGTTTTAGATCCACTCCTCAAAAATTAAGTCTTTATCTTTCTCATTCAACTTGGGGCACATGCGTTGGAAGGAAATCCTCATTCGTGTTCCCACAGTCACAGGTATAAAACGACCAGCCGCCTCCCATTTCAAGTCATACAACCCCCACGGCATCAAAGAGTGGGCAGAAAAATGAAAACGTCAGAGACAGTCAGCCGTGACCTCGCCTGACTTGCATGCAGGTAGTTTGTTGGGGAGGTGATTTCAGGAATCAGGAGTGAGGGAACAGGAAGAAGGCATTAGGAAAAATGGAAAAGCCAATAAAGGGTATGTTACTGAGGTCACTGCGGTAGGCAGTGAAGGCTCAGGGTCATTGAATTTTTTATGTTGGTCGTGATATGTATCTTAGTGGCCATTTTAGCATACATTTGTAAGGTCCGCTAAGTGATCTGTCTGCTGTGATTGGCAATTACAACTACTATTCCAAACTTCAGATTCCGAATAATAACTGTCCAAGAAATACTCTCAAGTCTTTCCTTCATAGACTCTGCCTCATGGTTCTCAGATCCATTCCCTATCTTTCCCCTGCTGTGCTTTGTATCCCAGGGTCCTGACTCCTTGCACTATTTGTGTTAAGTTCCTGCTCTTCACCTACCACTGATGGGTTCCAGACTGATCCCTGACTGATGGAGACTCCTTAATGATGTCATCAGTCAATCCCAAAATATGTTTTTAAAATATTTTATTTATTTATTTGAGAGAGAGAGCACAAGAGGGGAGAGAATCAGAGGGAGAAGCAGACTCCCTGCCGAGCAGAGAGCCTGACACGAGGCTCGATCCCAGACTCCAGCAGATGCTTAACCAACTGAGTCTCCCAGGCGCCCCAATCCCAAAATGTTTTTGAACATCTACCAGATGCAGGGCACTGGACTGGATTCCTAGAAGATAATAAAGCATCAAGCAGCTTAACATCTAGTTGGGAAAACGAGACATATAGTAGAAAAGTCAAATAACACTGCCTAATAGTGTATGTCTGACAAATGGCAAGTGAATGGTGTAGTCAAGGAATAAACCTTAAGATAAAAAGAGGAGAGAGCCACCTCCGCTGACTGTTGTAGCCAGAGCATGCTTTAGAGGGCCAGAGAGCTGATCCAAGGAGGTCATCTTCTAAAATTCCCAATTTTGAAAGGGTGAAAATTTGGAATTTCATTTGAAATCACCTGATTTCTAAATGCTGTTAAGTAATTCAAACTTTCAAAAAATTCAGTATGATTCCCACTGCGTGGGCACGATAAAACTTGCCTGGCAGCTGAATTGGGATCGTGAGCCAATTGTATGCACTTGTTGAATGGCTTACTGCAATGGGTGAGAAGTCGAATGTAAAGAACATTAAGATCCTTTCCAATGAGAACATTCTGGGGTTCTAATATTTCACTCACATATGAGGCGATCAAGACCTGGGCTTAGAAGGGGGCAGTGGGCATGGGAAGAAGGGACAGATGAGAGAGAGATTAGAGGCATGGGAAGAAGGGACAGATGAGAGAGAGATTAGAGAATATTAATAATAATGCCCTACATTTATATACTAGTTTATGGTCAACAGAATTTGTCATTGGAAGCAGGATAGAATAGCGACTCAGGGTGGGCTCTGAAGTTGGACTGCCTGGGTTCAAATGTCAGCTGTACAGTGAATTACTGGTGGGGCCCAGTACACCTTGCCCAGACTGTTTCTCAAGCACTAAAATAGACTGATGTTAATGAATTCATGTATCTCATGGAGTTGTTGGCTGATTAAATAATAAGTGCATATGAAGCTTTAAGCCTGGGTCACAGGAAGCATTAACCACTGTTTGCTGTTGCTCTTTATCACACATACATCATCTCTCTCTAATCCTTGCAATAGCCCCATGTTACGGGGAGAAGAATGCACCAGACGCATGCCTGGACATGGAGGTGGGAGGTGGGGGAAAGGGAGGAGTCAGGGGTAATGATCCGAGAGTGAGCATTTGATTTGTACACTCAGCTCTATTGCTGAAATGAACTCTGGGTTTCCAGACCCTTTACTTAACCCCTGTGGGATTTTTTTTTTCCATAGAGGGTGTTTCCTTGCAACTCATATTTTCTATAATTTAAAAAAAAACTGGATTTCTGAGTATGGTAGGAAGAATAATCGCTCCTCAAAGACGTCCCTGTCCTAATGCCTAGGATCTGCAAATATGTTACCTTACCTAACAAAAGGGACTTTGCAAGTGTGATGGAAGCTAAGGACTGTAAGATGGGGAGATTATCATGGATTACCTGGGTGAGCCCAGTCTAATCCTGGGAGTTCTTAAAAGTAGAAGAGGAAGGTAGAAGAGTGAGTGAGTAGAATGCCCCAGGTGAAGGAGTCCCCTCTCCCACCCCATCCCACCATTGCTATCTTTGAAGATGGAAGAATGAGGCATGAATGAAGAAATGTGGGTAGCTTCTAGAATCTGGGAATGGCTCTCAATTTCCAGCCAGCAAGTAAATGAGTACCTTGGTCCTACAACTGCAAGGAATTAAATTCTGTAGTACCCTAGATAAGCAGGACTCAGATTCTCCCCTGGAGCCTCCAGAAAGGAATGCAGCCTGTTGACACCTTGATTTTCGTCTGGTGAGACTCATATTGGACTCCTGACCTACAGAAATCTGACATCACCCATTTGTGTTGTCTTAAACCGCTAAGTTCATGGTAATATGTTACAGCAGCAACAGGAAACTAATACCCGGGCATTTCCATCTTAAATTATTTGGCTGATGTTACCAGCAACACCATCAAATTTGAGAACTCAGCAGGTATGGAAATGATGTGGGGTGATGAGGGAGAAGTTCTGGGATATATGCAGTTGGAGGGGCAAAGACAGTAAGGCATTCACTTGGCAGTGCTCAAACCGCACTTGGCCTCGCGGGGTTGGGGTTGAGGAGGTGGTGGCAATAGCCGAAAGAAAGTGCCAGGGAGGTGACGGAGGGTAAGAGACTGTTGAGGAGTTCGGTTTCTGGAGTTTCCAGTTCCTGTCTTTGGCTTTCATTGTAAGTATATGCATGCCAAACTCCTGTTCATCATAATCAGAAATACGCGCTTTGTTTTAAAAAAAAAATCACTAGAGTAATACTGAGTAAATTTTGTAGACCACAATAATTTTATTTATTAGTTTTTTAAAGATTTATTTATTTTAGAGAGAGAGAGAGAGGGAGCACAGTGGGGAGGAGCAGATGGCAAGGGAGAGAGAAACTCAAGCAGACTCCCCGCTGAGCACGGAGTCCCGACTTGGGGCTCGATCCCATAACCCTGAGATCGTGACCAGAGCAGACACTAAGAGTCAGACGCTCAACTGACTGAGCCACCCAGGCGCCCCCAATAATTTTATTTATTGACTTAAATTGAGACTTCAGTAAATGAATAAGGCTTTAAAATGTGCTCGTAGTAGGTTTCCAAAGGAAAATCTGAAAAATTTAAATGTTTTTCCTTTCTTTGTTTATGAATCCTTGTAACAATGGAAATGTTTTGTCTCCTAAGAATGGCATGGAGCTCAAATATATGACTCAGTGGAAATGACGACCACCTCTTTGGTTGTAACAAATGGGAAGTGAGTTAGGAGAGAGCCCAAGAGAAACGGGCTGATAGTCAGGAAAATGCAAGGCCTATGGGGACATCTCTATTTTGGACCAAGAGGAGTGATGTGGAGGATTGTAATGAGAGACAGAAAAAAATGAATAAAATATTAGTCACTAAGCAATCAGGCCCCTAGAAGAAAAAAAATGCCAAAAGAAAAAAAAAGTGGACAATAACAATTTAAAAATCTCTGGCTTTTATTAACCAGATTTCCTCCCTTCATCAGTGTAGATCGTTGCTGGGAGCCCTGCAGGGTTCCAAGATGGAAGAGGCCAGCTCTGTCTATAGGTCAAAAGATTTGGCAGTGGAGGAGGTTGGAACCATTGGCTGCTCTGGTCAGCCCCTGGGCAAAATTGTAGAGGCAGCAGAATAAGCCTCTGTTGGCCTTAAACATTACTCTCCACCCTTCTTTCCTGGTATTGAACTCTTTCCTGGTACTGAACACTTCCTCAGTGCCTTCATGCTCTTCCCTGCCTGTGCCACATTCGCGGCCCACTCCACCTCACCTGCCCACACTAATAAGTGTCATTCTCAGAGTAGCCCATATTGAATGTTGATTCTTCCCAGTACTTTCAACATGGCCCAGTATGGTAGGTCTTTACTACATGATTGGAATAATTCAGCCAATTGGAGGTAATTCATACTAAGGTGTGAATGACTGATTTTCCCTTAGTGCTCCCAAGAGTATTTTAAAAATTAAGCTCCTGTTAACTCAACAGACTCTTTAATTGGTAGAATATTAAAGTAGCCTGAGGGAGATATTGAAGGACAGAGACTAAGAGGAGGCAATTCCAATTAAATTGGGGCATGGAGGCACTAACCACTCTGCATACATTTGCCTTGTTGGCTGCAGGGTAATTGGGAACTTGAGCACTCATTTGGTCTTGCTTTCAAGTGGAATTGTGTTTTAATGACCCCAGAAAATAATCAGTACCCTACCACCACTTCAGGAAAATAGGCTTTTGGAGCCTACCAAGTATGTTTCACTGTGCAATTTTAGTTTCCAAACATACATATTCTTTTTTGTTAAAGATCAATTTATTTATTTTAGAGAGAGAGAGAGTACTCGTGAGAGGGGCAGGGGAGAAGGAGAAAGAATCTCAAGTAGTTTCTCTGTTGAGCGGGGAGCCCGACATGGGGCTCGATCCCACAACCCTGAGATTATGACCTGAGCTGAAATCAAGAGTCAGACGCTCAACCGAGTGAGCCACCCAGGCACCCCCAAACATACATATTATTATTTTTTTTTTAAGAGTTTATTTATCAGAGAGAGAGAGCGTGAGAGAGCACAAGCAGGGGGAGTAGCAGGCAAAGGGAGAAGCAGGCTCCCCGCTGAGCAAGGAGCCGGACGTGAGACTCGATCCCAGGACCCTGGGATCATGATCCAAGCTGAAGGCAGATGCTTAACAGACTGAGCCACCCAGGCGCCCCTACATATTATTAATTTTTTTTTTTTGTATTTCAAGATACCACTATAGAAATAATCTTTCCTTTGTAATTAAAAAAAAAATTAAAGATTTTTTTTTTTATTTATTTGACAGAGAGAGACACAGCGAGAGAGGGAACACAAGCAGGGGGAGTGGGAGAGGGAGAAGCAGGCTTCCCGCCGAGCAGGGAGCCCAATGCAGGACTTGATCCCAGGTCCTGGGACCATGACCTGAGCCGAAGGCAGACGCTTAACAACTGAGCCACCTAGGCGCCCTGTCATTAAAAAAATGTAAAAATTTTAATACCCCACGTGGATTTTTGAGTTTGGGGAAGTAGCACTCATGTGCTGCAGAGGGTTGTATAAATTGGTTTGTTTTCTGTAGGGCATTTTGGCAATCAAAATCATGGAATTTCTGAAGGAAGCAGCCAAGTATGTATTACAAAAATTTAGCCAAAAGTATTTATTACAACATTGTTTATAATCATGAAAAATTGTACCACTAAAATGAAATTTGTTGTGTAAATTAATGGTACATCCAGTCAATGAAATGCTATACAGTGATCATAAGTTAGGTATTGTGGAAAATTGTTTAATGATATAGAAGAATGTTCAGGATATACTGTCATGAGAAAAATCAGGATACAAATAGTTTATGTGATATGATCTTTCTCACACAGAAATACATACATACATATATTCATATATCTATATACATATGTAGATATACATATAAACAGAGAGAGAGAGAGCAAAGCATATATGCCAAAATGTTAATGTCATCTATATCTGGGTGGTGAAATTATAGGTGGTTTTAATTTCCTTTTTTGTTTATCTGTAATTTATCTGAAGTTGTTCCAATAAGTGTGTATTGTTTTTCAGAGAGAAAAAAATAGAATTTCTTTTAAGGAATCTGAGCATCCTCTGAAAGTAAATAACAGCAGTTCTTGTAATTTATAAACCCAGAGGCATCTGATGTGGTTTAACTCCTAAGAAAGAAGTATAATATACTTACTAGGTATAATATAAAGGCTGTGCTAATATGTGTACAAAGAAGCACAGTTAGTGGAAGTTTTGTTTATGCAGATATATACCTTTACGGTTACACATTCTTTTCTTTCTTTTAAAGATTTTATTTATTTAACAGAGAGAGACACAGCGAGAGAGGGAACACAAGCAGGGGGAGTGGGAGAGGGAGAAGCAGGCTTCCCGCCGAGCAGGGAGCCCGATGTGGGGCTCGATCCCAGGACCCTGGGATCATGACCTGAGCCGAAGGCAGACGCTTAACGACTGAGCCACCCAGGTGCCCCCTTTTCGTTTTTTAAAAAGATTTTTATTTATTTGAGAGAGAGAGAGAGCACAAGTGGGGGGAGGGGAAAAGGCAGAGGGAGAGAGAGAATCTCAAGCAGACTCCCCGCTGAGGGGGTTGGGCTCGATCCCACTACCCTGAGATCATGACCTGAGTGGAAACCTAGACCAACGCTTCACCAACTGAACCACCCTGGCTCCCCTTTTCTTTTACAGATTTTAATGAATACAAGCCAACAACTGAAGTTCTCAGTCATCATTTTAAGTTTCATATATACTATATCATTATATAACAGAATAGAGGGAGCACCATCACCAGTTAAATTGGAAGAATTGCTTCACCAGAGATGTGTCTCTAGAAAATTGAGTTTACAAGTACTGATGAGGCTGTTGAAAATAATTGTAAATTAATACACTGCCCTCTTTTGGTAGCTATTTGCACTTCATTTTACATTCGCTCCTGTTAAAGATGTTCATCTACAAGTTCATGCACAAATTAACTAACTTTAAATCACCTTTTTCCTCAACAGAGAATGCTGATAATTCCAGTTTGTTATCACCATCTGGTAAGACTGTTATTTCATGGCTTTGGGGAATTTCAGGAAAATATTCCAAAAGTTATCCATGCAGTATGGCATGTAGTCAGGTACAGCAAAATTGCTTTTCTCCATGCAGGCTGATTGAATTAAACCTACACCTGAAAAGTCACTAGCACACATAGACAAGCGGACAGGCAAATTGGTCCCCCCACATTTATGGACAAAGCTGAGGAATAACTTGTGGGTTTTCATTTGGGGGACTGCTTAAGTTCTTCAACGTTATTTTTAGTATTCTAGTTCATAGGTCTCCTGTAGACTATTAAGAACATAAACCTGCCGCATGTTCCTATATATTTGAGGCATGGGATGCTCTCTTAAAATACTTCTTCAGTCACTTCTGAACAAATACTTTTCAAAGGACTTCTGAGGGCTTAGCCCTCCTGAGAACGGGAAGGCAAATAAAGAGAAATTTTTAACTAGGACCCTCTTGGCAGGAACCAGGAATAGAACCCACATTCGAGACTGCTAGCTGAAACTGGAACCGGAACTCAGGGATAAAGTGGTCCAGCCCCATATGGTGAGAGCTGATGAGATAGTGAAGCCCGAGTAACTTACCTAAGGTCACACAGCTCCCTGCCACCGTTACGCACAGGCGGCACGTGGCTTTTCTGCCTCCTCCTTCTGCGTTCTTTCTGGTATACCATATATTGTAGAACAATCTGTTATGGTAAGGAGTGAGTCAACTCACATTCTATCCTTAGTTGTATCAAAATGAGCTTCTGCTGTTAATTCACTTAAATAAGATTAATGATAGCTATTACTTCTTGTGCACACACTACATGCTTAGGAGTCTCCAGACACCTCATTCAGCTTCCAGTCTTGCAGTATAGGAATTATTATATTCATGTTCTAGATGAGGAAACTGAGGGTCAGAGAGGATAAAACTTGCTCACGTTCACATATTCTGTGGAGCCAGACTACTTGTGTTTGAACTTGACCAGTACCCTCCCACCCTGTTGCTAGTTGTGTGACTTTGGGCAAGTTTCTTCACCTTTCTGTGCCTCAGTTCCTTCAGCTATAAATTGGGGAATATAATAGTACCTGCTTCATAGGATAGTTGTGAAGATGAAATGAGATAACATATGCACCTGACCCAGCGTAAACCCTCAATAAGTAATAACGATCATTATTATGAGTGATTAAGTAATGGGGCAAAGATTCAAACCAGGACTGCAAGCCTCCAAAGCCCAAGCTTTTTTGACTGTGCCAATTTGCCCCCTTGCTGTTAAGCTCCTGGGGTAAAATGAACCACTGTATTTTTCTCCTAGTACAGTGGCCATCATCTGACTTAATCATGGTGATATCAGCAAAATCCTGTTTTCATGGAAATAGGGGGCATGGAGATTTGGAGGCACACACTGGTTCCAGTCAAAGCCTGCAATCTGGGTGCCCTGGGGGAGAGCTGCACTCACTTAGGAACGGAGCAGCTCGCGCACATCCAGGGACTGGCAGGGGGTTGTGCACACAGGCTTCTTCTCACTGTTCATCACCTTTCAGAAGAAGAATGAATACTCGTTAATTAAAAACCAGCTTTGGCCAATTATTTTGTTTTGCAAAGGATTCCATATCCACACTTTGAATCTTATTGCTCAGGAACTGTCTTATTTCTCAAGAAATATCCTTGGTAATTAAAAAGAAATGTAGTAAATGCAAAATATGGAAGCAATAATGTAGGACAGACAGGGTGTGTGTGTTTCAGCCAACGGATGAGCAGTCTAAAACAGGCCAGCCCAGCGCCTTGACACACCCAAATGTCCTTACCCACTGAAAATCAGTCTGCCTACTGCGAAGCTTGTGTTACTTGTAAAATGTTTATGTTTCCTTTTCCTGCATATACGTAGAAGTCAAGCCATAGGATCTTTTTAATATTCCAACATGCAAAATGTGTGTAGTAGACTGACCTCTTAGCCTGAGTAGATTTACTCCATGGGAAATTTATAACTTGATTGATTGTCTTAATAGCAGCCATATTTTAAAATAACTTACCAGGAAATTGTGTTAGGTGGTACTGTACTGAGTGGTAGCAAAGTTGTTGGTTTGGTTTTTTTTTAAATCCTCAATTAACGATGGGAAGAGTTGCCAGGCGTTATTATAACAGAATGGAGCCAATGTGCTGGTATGTTTTATAATTGTAGTTTGACAGTTATTCAAAGTATAAAATGTTTCTAGAATTCTCTGGCTGAAAAAAAAAATTGAAAGTGGTATGTCACATGTTTTGCTGTGGTTTCTAAACTTATGTCCATAATATTCCATAGGTAGGAGCAGGCTTTGAGGGAAGAGTCTCAAGTTCTTTGTCTGTAAAATGAGACAACTGCTCATTTCATTTCTTGGGTTCTTTCTCTGCAATTCTCTGGTTAAGTGTATATTCCCTGAAGGATTATGGGGCTTGCAGATTCATATTGGTCTGATAGCATGTTGTCTACTTCTTTTCATAATTCTATCTCAAAAGTTTTAACTCCTTAGAATTCAATAAATAAGTGTTTCAAAATATTAATTTGACATTTTTGTTGTTTTTTTTCTTCTTGCAGTTGAATCATCTTTTGTTGGTTTTGTCCCCTACACCAATGGTACTCCAGGCAAGATTTTGAAAAAATTCAAACCTAGATTTAGCCTAATTTGTTAAGTTTTGGATTTAATTATATCTTTTTATTTTTTTTCCCCTCGGGGCAAAAGAGGTTGAAACTACAAGCCTAAATGGTAAGAATTTTTCTGAAGCAAGTGAAAATTGATAACCCTTAATATGAATATAAGTATAATGAGTAGTGTTGAAGGTTTTCATATTCAAATATGCAAAAGAAAAAACACCCCAAATAAAACAAACCCCCAAAACTGTCAACCCTGGAGAGCACCCTAAACTTTTCGGTTAAATGAAAACATTCTTATTATCATGGAGGGAGGCCAGCCCCCCACCACGCTAACTGTTCTGTGAAAAAGAAGAAATAGTGACCACAGTTTGAGTACCCTGTTTCTCTTGCTTCCCAACACAATGCCAGCACATTTTATATGACAGATTGTTTAAATGTGGGAAGCACATCCAGTGACTTCAATATGATTCAGCATGGATTTGGAGGCACAGAGTGTTCAAAGACTACCCTTTTATGGGTGATTTTATCAATTTTTAAGTAGCATGACATGAAGAGAAAAACCTGGCTTCTTCATCATGCCGGAGAAGTGGGCTGTGTTTGAGGGAGGTGGACAGGGCAAATTCTGTGCCTTCCCGAACTCTGTGGGTAGACAGCCTCTTTCTTTGTGCAGCCAAAACCCAACTCTTTCCACAGTCCCTTACTTGGTTAAAATAAAAATCTCACCATGTGGTTGATGGTTAAGGAGCTAAACAATCTTAGATGGAGTTCACACTGATCAAAACCGGTTTAAATTCATATTTGGTCCAATGGAAAGGGCTAGATATTACATCGTAACTATGTTTAATTACTTTTTAAAGTGAATGAAAGAACATCTTCAAAATAGCTTTGGCAGTAGTTTTTGGATCCATGGTATGTGGGTTTTTAAGTATGGTAATATGTGCCTTTTCCCCTTAAAGTTTCATCCAGAATAATAAATTACAGAATGATTTTTATTTAAAGAAATACCAGTTAGAATAGATTTTCAATTGAATTTTAAGGGAAACAAGATCAAAATGAGATTTTTTTCTAAAAGTTAGTGAAATATAATGTTCAAGAAGTTTAATTTTAAGCTAGAACTGCTTAAAGATTGCTTTGTAAGAGTGTACCTTTAAGCATCCCCAGGGCTATATATTAAAGTTGGTATTAACTGGAAATATATCCCTTAGGGACTTGCATTATAATGGAGTATAAAAGGGACAAAATATTAAACAACATAAATGGGTTTATTTAAATCTAATCATTATAGAAGTGTTGGTATGTTTTAGACACATCACCTGTGTTCAGGAAACACATTTTTTAAAGAATGAATACTTGCTCCGGAATTGTGTCTGGGGGTTGGAGAATGGTTAGTGTGTGGCGGGGTGGACAGCAAATGCATTTGATAGTGTCAGCTGGCTTTTGCAAAACTCTCTAGCTTCTCTAGGATTTGGGGAAAAGTGAAATGTTCACGGAACCTAGAAGACGCTTGTGTTTGTTAAGCATATCAATAATTAGGCTTAATTTTCATTACTTTATTTCAGATGCTACTTCGAGTGTATTATCCACTTTAAACAAAACAGGTAATATCAAGTTCTTTCTAAATATAATAGCTCGTCTTCTGTGCTTTCTTGGGTTTCTCACTTGTGTGGTCAGTCTTCTGGATTGCTAAAGGTTGTCTCCTTGCATACTTCCTGGGCCTTCAATTGTTGATTGACTACTCATTTCACTTTGACATTGTCATTCTTGTGTTATCACATTCCTGACCTTCCAAACTGTTGTGGCCATACATTCCGCTTAAAATAACATCAAAAAAATTGTAGTAGTAATATATCTTAGCTCGTAACAAATGGAGAATATAGAAAAATACAATGAAAAAAATAGAAATCATCTCTAATGTCACTTTTCTAAGACTATTACTGTTAATAATTTGGTATATTTCCATTCAGGATCATATATACATACACACTATATGTGTGTGTGTGTGTGTGTGTGTGTGTGTGTGTGTGTGTGTGTGTGTGTATCTTTTACACAATAGTCATAGGGTATATAGATTTTTATGTCTTGCCCTTTTGATTTCATATTAAATTATAAGTATTTTCTATTGTCCGTTACTATTAATGACTTGATAATATTCCATTGTGTACCATATGTTGAACATTCTTAAAGCTGTTTCTATTTTCTTAATAGAAATTTTTGCGATGAACATCCTTGTGCCAACATTTTGCATTCATTCCTGATTTCTGTAGGATGCATTCTAAGGACTGGACTTAATGGGTTAGCAGTAGGAGTATTTTAAGGTCCTTGATACACATATTGCTCAGTTACCTTCTTAAAAGCTTGTACCCAGCAACATTCCTGTCAGCAGTGAGTGAGGATGTCTGTGTCACTGTACTTTTGCTGAGAACTGAGACTATATCATATATTATTAGATCTTTCAATTCTGTAGGTTCTGTTTTACATTCTTAATTAGTGAGGTTGAACATTTTTCCCCAAAAGCACTTTTGTTACTAGAACCAGAAGTTCATTTCACAGCTGTGTTTTGTTTGCTCTGGAAAGGAAAGTATCAGGGCAAACCAAATAATATATTTAAAAGATTCTTCATGATAATGCAAAATACTGTCATCCTCTATAATTACCACCGACCATTGCCCATGAGTCAGTCACATGTTGAAGCAGGAACTCATCGATAACACATAACACAAATGAGGTTTCAGAAACTGTTGGTATAACGTCATCATTCTTAAGTGCTTCTCCAAGATCTGAGCTTTGTGTTTTCTTCAGAATTTGCCACTCACCCTAGCAGACAGACCTTTGCAAATCTGTGCCCCGAACGCAGCCTCTTCTAATTGACCATCCTTAAAGCAAGGATTTCTGAACCTGGTTCTCCATTATCTGAGAAATGAACCATGCTCTGTACCCAGAGTGTGTTGGGAAGATACTTCTAAGGTTTGCTTCTCCAGAGTGTGTTCATATTTGCCCGTGGTTTGAAGAGTTCTGTCTAGGTTCTGCTCTGAGCTTATTGTACAACTGTAGCTGAGTGGTTTCAGCCTCATTGAGAATAATTTTATCTACTGATATAATAGCAATACTATTATGTTAACTCCTAGAGAAAATAGCAGGACACTTTCTTGATTATAGAGCATGCGATATTTTAGATCTTGTGTTTCCGTTAAGTTTTATTCTGAATCACCTTTTCTTTACAACCTGTCACCTGAAGGTCCTGATAATGACTTAATTCTACATATCGGAAGTGTAAGTCCACATTAATTTGTCTAGCAGCAGCGCATGGAAACTGTGGTAGAATGACACAAACAGTGGGGTATGTGATGGGTGTGAGATAACTGGGTAAACATGGGAATCCAAATTGCAGACCCACCCTATTCCAATGTTATATGATCTGGGTCTGTGATTCCCATTTATTCTGCTGCTGGGATGACCAATAATGTCTGAAAGGTGTCAACAGTATGGTTTTCTTAGCACTTCACTAAAATGATATTCATGGCAAATTGTTTTTAAAAACATGCGACAATTCTGCTCTAATATTTAAATTGCTTCTTTGCAGAAAAAACTAAAATCACTATAGTAAAAACCTTCAATGCATCAGGTATGACTTACTATCAATATCAAGACTTTCTTTTTTATAACTAAAGTAAAATGAAACGAATGGCTGGTTTTTATGTTTTCTTTCTCTTTTTTCCCACCCTTTAAAAGTGAAATCTGTTCTTAATGAATAGGTGTTTATGCACTGGGTACCTGAAGTTGTACTAAGTGTTTGGGGCTATATAATCATGATGAAATACAATGCCCACCCTTAAGAATCTTCTAGTTTGGGGAGAGACAAGGCAAACAGAGATAACTAACATGAACATGTATGCAGATAAAGGCAAATGATAACACAAGTGTTTCTGACCTGGTTAAGCATGGGAAATAAAAGGGCTGGTGCTAGTGGTTATCAATGGGATCTAATTTATGAGGGAGAGATTCTTAGAGGAGTCAACCTCAAACTCTTTTGAAATCAAAAAAGGGATGTACTTTTAAGTACCTAGTAGTGTAAGAGTAGGAATATGTGATTTGCTTGACAAAAGCTTCTGGTTGATTTAAAGCAGGGGTTAGCAAACTGTGGCCTGCAGGGCAAGTATGGCCCACTACCTATTTTTGTAAATCAAGTTTTATTGGAACACTGCCATACCCATTTGTTTACATGTTATCTATGGCTACTTTTCCGATACAATGAACAGGAGAGTTGAGTAGTTGTGACAGAGACTATATGGCCCACAAAACCTAAAATATTTATTATTTGACCCTTTACAAAGTTTTCTCACTCATGACTTAAAGGATGACCTGTGGCCATGTACTTGGGGGAAATTACAGATAACAGCCCTAGCAATGGGAAAGAAAATTCTCAGGGTTAATGAGCAGCAAAAGACACACATCACTGGAAACAAAGGTACCACTAAAATTTAGAGAAAGGTGAGAGATGATGGAATGTAACACTTAGTGAACAATAGACCAATGGTTGTAGAGAACATTTAAAGCATTACTACCCACCATCTAATAAAGCAGGTTTATTTAAGATGAAATCTCTCTTTTGGTGTGGGTAACATTGCTGTGAAACAATATAGAATTCTACAGGTCGGGTAACTTTTGGCACCTAAATTCAGTTTGCTCACAGAATCAAAACTCTTAGTTGAAGCATGATGCCTATACAACAAACGTCACCCAGATCATTCTGGCAGAAACCATTTCACATGCACTAATACAAGCTCTAATTTTAGTTTGTGCCCAAACTTGTTCTCTTAAGAAAAAAATTAAGCAGTCATAAAGTACAATGGAAATAAAATAGCAATCAGGCATTGCATACATAATTCTGACCGAGCCAGACCTAACAAGGACAGCAAAATATCCCTTAATATAACAATCTTTTCCCCTTGGCCCTTTGCTTAATACGTTATCAACATTTGCACCTCACATTTACTATAGATTTCTTTTACTTGGCCAAAATGATGAAATTAACGAAGGCAAGATTTTTAGGGAGTAAACCTTGAGCTCTCTTCAAATCAAAGAAGAGATGTACTTCTCCTTTCATCAAGGGAGAAAGTGTTTTTTAGGTGAATATGTATGAAGTTTTTGATTTATTTCATCTCCCATTCGTCTCTCCCTCCTTTGTATGCCTGTGTGGTCTGTTGTCCTGGCCATCACTCCATTTTGCCTTCACTATAACTTTTTATTTACCGCCCACTATCACTTACTAGATGGCATGCTCGTTGAGGGCAGGGTCTGTATCTGGAACCTTCCCAAACCTGTAGAATATGATAGTTGTTCAGCAAATAGTTTTTGAATTTTGTGGGTTTTGCCTAGTTGCAGTGACATCATGACATTGATGTTATTTCTTACATATATTTGCATAAGGAAATAAGACCAGCATTAGAGCGTTCATGGACTCCCCTGCCCAGGAAAGGAAAGAGGATCTATGAGTAAGGGCTATTGCATTTAAAGTCTCTATGCTCGATTTGCATTCACACTGTTCTTTTTATGTTGGACAGGAGAGGGTTTAATGGGGAACAGGACAACAAATATTTTGAGGGAGGAGTAGGGGGTTAGTGAAACACTAAAGAATAGTAAAGAATCAGGTTCTATAGCTGACCAACTAAGAAATGAAAACTCTCATTCCTCTAGTCTTTGTGGAATTCATCCAGCCAATTATATCCAACTTATAATATTTTAGGCCCACGTTTGATGCCTAAATTTGTGAATTCTCTTGACAATGTAGGATATAAGTGTAGGTGTTGACATGTTTAACCGGCCGGGTTGTTTTCTTTGCAGGAGTCAAACCCCAGAGAAATATCTGCAATTTGTCATCTGTTTGCAATGACTCAGGTTAGTTCTTGTGTACATTACACATTACCAGATAAATGAGCTCCAGAGAGAGAAAAGGTTTTTCTCCTGTTGAGTATGTGATGTGTATCTCTCTGATCTGTCTCTTTTCACATCGCCTGGCTACTAAGAAGTCCCAAATGAAAACAAAAGCAAATTTTAGATCTGCCTGAAATTATCCCGTTGCTTAGTGAGGTGATGGATTAACTTACTTACTATGAGAATATGAAGCTCTACACCAGATATTTTCGCCATAGCTTTAAATCCGTAACTAATACCCTTAGAGTTGATCCATGAATATAACTAGTAATGAACTTAATTATTGAAAGCCACTTCTGGTATATAAATCCCTCAAGCCTTTCCATAGGACCTTAAGTATTATAGCTTAGAAATAGGGTGTCGTCTTCTGCTAAAAGTAAAATATACCGCTCCACTAGAATGTTGAAAACCTCACGGACACCTAGTTTAATTGGTTGCTAATTCCAGTAGTGCCCAGAGTGTATTTTGCCATCTTTAACCCAGACTGTCACTATTTTTCAAATTGAAAATGGAAATCTCTTGAGAACACGCTATTTTTGAAATGGGAATATTTTCCCTTCTGCCATGGGCCAGAAAGAATGAAACAACCGTTTTTCTCACATTGGTTTGGCTTGTTGGGTTCCCTTCCTTATTAAAACCAATGAAAGCAGATGTGAAAACATAAAAACATGGTGTGGCAGGTCAGTACTGGATCACGGGAAGAGAGAGGAGGACGGTAATGAAGTATTTTGTAATTTTAAAGTCTTAAAAAACAATCCTTATAGGAATGTTTTCCATTTCTTCTGTTCCTTTTGTTCTGTTTCCTCTAATAATTTGTTTTAAAAACACAGGAAACAACTTCAAGTAAAAGAGGTTAAGGTTGGGTTGTATTAGAAAATAAGAAAACTTTGTATTCAAAGAATGGTCCACAAACATTTTCTACTTGTGTGAATGTGAGCTTTAGGGATGTGAGCATTCTGCTGATAGTATGTGCCAGGTAGAGTATCATAGGCAAATATTAGCTGGCTTTGATTAAAGGGGAAAAAGACTTGTGAGATACGTTTCACTTTCATATATTGTGTAACTCTTCTTCCCTCCCTCTTCTCTTACCCTTCTCTTACTGAATTCTCCATAATTTCATTATTTTTACGCTTCATCTGTGTTTTGGACTGGTGACTAATGTCTAGTTTAGTGTTGTGTCTACATGATGTTTGATAACTTTGAAAATTGAATATTTAGAAAACAAAAAACAAAAAATAAAAAACGGTCATCTTGAATAACAGATGCCAGGAAGCTAGTTGGAGTAATGTTTTCCTCAGTTAAGTGACTGAATTGACCATTTGTTTTAGTGTCTGGTGAAAACAGCCTCATCAGGGAACCAACTCTTTTGGCACCAGAAATCCCATGGTCTCCTGCCAGAAACGAGAAACCTTCACTTCTCGCAGGTTCCAATCTGACTTCATTAAGGGAAACGGAGGCTGGTGAAAAAACTGGGAGCTGACCAGGCAGAGTTAGGCTGAGGGTCAAAAGGTTCCGGGTCACACTGCTAACACTGTGCTCGCAGCACATGTATGAAATTCAGCGTGCGCTCCACAAGACTGAAGGATGAACTTGGAGAATGGACGGATAAGGGAGACAAATTGTTGGTGTCGGCAGGTGCACACACTAAATACATTTTTAATAGCTAAGGGTTTTTCCCAAAATGGATAAGTAATTCTATGCATATATCAAGTATCTTTACTTTTAATAATTGTATACTGCATTAATTGAGATTTCAGTATGAACATACTGAAGTTGAGGTTCTCAGTAGAACAGTTGCTAAAATAGATAAATCCTGTCAGTCACTGGGCCAGTGGCTTTGTTGGCCATTTTAAGTGGAAGTGGACCATTGGGTACTTGGCTGTGGGCACCAGTGGTACTTTGGGTTGTTATAAAAATGAGCTGAGAAGGCATTCAACCCTCTAGCTCAGGAGTTGACAAACTACTGCCCATAGTCTAAATACCTGCCACCTGTTTTTGTAAATAAAGTTTTATTGGAACATAGCCATGCAAGTCGTGTACATATTGTTTGGCTGCTCTCATGCTACAACTGCAAAATTGAGTATTTCTGACAGAACATATGGCCCACAAAACCTCAAATATCTGATCGGATACCAAAAAAATGGCTGACACCTGCTCTAGTTTGTATGACCTCTTTGCCTTCTGCTCTAGAGGCTGGTTTTCGGGGCGCCTGGGTGGCTCAGTTGGTTAAGCATCTGCCTTCGGCTCAGGTCATGATCCCAGGGTCCTGGGATAGAGCCCCGCATCGGGCACCCTGCTCGGCGGGAAGCCTGCTTCTCCCTCTCCCTGCTGCTCCCCCTGCTTGTGCTCACGCTGTGTGTGTGTGTCAAATAAATAAGTAAAATCTTTAAAAAAAAAAAAAAGAGGCCGGTTTTCTGTCTCTGTAGATTATGAAGTGCACACAATGTGCTTCTGTTAAGCAGTCTCTATTTTCTTTCTTTCTGATTGAGTCGGAGCCCCTCCAAGTATACGCTGTAGGAAACAGGTTGACTGAAATTGAGTTCTGTATTTCCCGAAGTGAGCATTTTAAGAACAGAGTTTTCTGGCATTTTGGGGATGAAAGCCACAATGAGTTGTTCAACTGAAGAAAAGATTCTCCCTGCAGACTATTCGGGTTTCAAAAGCAAAATCTTAACTTTGTTCCTAGCGGGGAGATTGCACTTGGTCGCTATATTTTAAAAAGAAAAAAAAAAAAAACCAAATGGCAAGGAATAAATAGACTCTCATAAGGCTGCTTAATTTCTGAGAAACACTTTTTCTCTCCCTCCTTTATGTATGTAACTGCAACTAGAAAACCCCAAAAGATTTTTTTAAAGATTTTCTTTTATTCATTTGAGAGAGAGAAAGAGAGAGAGCACGAGCACAAGGAGGGCAGAGGAAGAGGGAGAAGCAGGCTCCCTGCCGGGCAGGGAGCCTGATGTGGGCCTCGATCCCAGGACCCTGGGATCATGACCTGAGCTGAAGGCAAACACTTAGCCTACTGAGCCACACAGGCGCCCCCCAAAAAGATTTTTAATGTTAGAGCCGGTTCCTCAAGTTAGCATCTTTATGGGAAAAAAGGTCTGATGAGCAGCATGTAGGATTAAAATTTCTTGACAAGGAGGCAAGGTTTTTCTCTTTCCGCATTCCCACATAGAATTTATGATTCGCATTTTCTGAAAATTGTATTGGTGGTCATTGAGTACCATTCTGATAGAAAAGACAGTAAATGTGAGTAACTGCAAAGAATTTGATGAAACCATTTATTTTATAAATTTGATTATTCATTATTAATCTGATAATCTTTTCCTGTGTTGTATTAATCCTCATGCTCTAAGGATGCAAGTCTCAAATTTTGTTTTGCAAATTTATTTTTAGCATTTTTTAGAGGTGAGATAATGTTTCCGTATGAAGAAAGCAATGTTACCCAGGTAGGTTTTAAAGATTTTTTTAAATTGCAATCTTAAAAAGGAAGTGCTTGTGCATTTAAAGATTTGTTTAAGGCTCAGATTATTCATGGTATTCGGCATATTTACTTTTATGACCAAATATAAATAAAATAAGTGTTGTCGAATCACTAGCTTTTTCAAGAGGGTTTGACTTCATAATAATCATGGTACTTTGTTAATAGGCATATTTCAGTTTTCACTAAACTTGCTACTGAATGTTCATACGATGGAATCCTATTGCCTTTAAAACTTTTTTAATTATATTAGAAACTTCTAGCAATAAGAAATATATTGAATCTAAGAGTAGTCTTATGAATCTGATCCTGTTCCACCTCATGGGGGATTCAGATGCAGTAGAGTCAGACTTCCCATGACCTAGACTGGTTCAGAGGATCCCAGCTAAATGTGGTTTGTTCTTCCAGTGACTATTTCCTGAGCACCTACTATGTGCCAGGTGAGGAGCAAGGTGCTACAAATGAAGTGAAGGCTGCTACCAAGTTCCCTCTTTACACTGGGATCTTAAGTCTGAGACCTTTCACGTGGAGAGCTTTAATCGTATTCTTTTCGGGGAACCCTTGGAATAATGAAATTAATTAGCACATTAGACTTGCTGATTCAGAATATTTTTTAAAGGAAATATAAAAACAAAAAGTAGCTCAGTTAATACGGATTTGATCGTTGGCTAGATAATACTCCATACCGTTGGCATTCAGTCTTTGGGGTGTAGTTCTTTGGGTAGCCAAGGAAACTGAAGAACAACTTCTTGTTAGAGAGTGTAAAAAAACCACAACAATATTTGTTATATTCTTAATGATTTTGTACTCCTAGCAGAATCAAAATACGGCTAATGACACCTTATCTGGAGTCCTGTCTCTAAGGGAATCAAAGTGAGTAATCTACTGCTTGATTTAAAAGTTAAGACGTCAACTATAGAAAGGTATTTGTTGAGCTATCTTTACTTTTGGAAACTGAGAGTAGGAAATAGACCCAAAGCTTATAAAAATTTGGTTTGTGAGTTCTTAGCAAATAGACAGTAGTTACCCGTTATCAGCTAATAGCCCCGTGAGGCTGTTCGCTTTGATGCTCTGTAGGTATGTAAGAGGTCAGTTTGAATTGGTATTTGAGCTTTAATACGATTTGGTAGCCAGAAAGGTTGGAAGAAGAGTTCAAGGTGGGATGCCATGTATTCCATTTGTTCATGCTTTCATGAAGCATCAGTCATTCAAAAGTCAGAGAGAAGTCTGTGAAGTAGGTACCAGCTTCCAGGGACAAGCATGGACAATGAGAAATACATTACAAATATAGATGCTCCCAGTCAGACACAAGGCCAAAATGTCAGGCTAGGCCCGGAGTTAGTCTTACCTGAGTGTCACCGGGAGGGGAAACGTCATGTCTTCATCCTCGTGCAGGAAAGCAGCATCGGAGATAAAATCCATCTACTCTCAATCTTGCCACTACCCCTCAAAGGAGATTTTCATCAACTTTTGAACCAAATCCAAAAGCTCCGGGGGGAGTATCTGTGATGACATTGAAGAAAAAAAACCTTTCCTAGGTCAAAACAAGGGACATCTGGGTGGCTCAGTCATTTAAGCGTCTGCCCTCGGCTCAGGTCATGATCCCAGGGTCCTGGGATCGAGCCCCACATCGTGCTCCCTGCTCAGCGGGGAGCCTGCTTCTCCCTCTGCCTGCCGCTCCCTCTGCTTGTGCTCTCTCTCTCTCTCTGTCTCTCTCTGACGAATAAATAAAATCTTTAAAAACAAAACAAAACAAAACTCTTCTTAAGGGTCATCCTTTCAATTAGCATTTTGACCTGGCTGCTTCCGCTGAGTCAGCAATGCATAGGTGGAGGGGAACCTTAGGATTCCACCTGGGGGATATCAAACATCTCTAGGCCTCCCCTGAGTGAGTGTGTAGCAGCAAACAGTTAAACTAATGAGAACTGGGATGGACAGGAGCGGTATTTCTGTCCTTTATGCCTATTTTTTGAACTCCTGATAAAAATGTAGCTTTCCCAGCTATTCAAAGTATATGTGTGAAATAAAAAGCAGAAGATATCAGTGTCCTAGAAGTATCTTAAACTTTAGATGGGAAACAATATTGATAAGATACATTTTTTAATTTTTTAAAATTTTTTAAAAAGGTTTTATTTATTTTATTTGAGAGAGAGAGAGAGCATGAGAAGGAGGGGGATCAGAGGGAGAAGCAGACTCCCCGCTGAGTGGGAAGCCTGATGCAGGGCTCGATCCTGGGACTCTGGGATCATGACCTGAGCTGAAGGCAGACACTTAACTGACTGAGCCACCCAGGCGCCCCAAGATACATTTTTTTAAACTCACAAATTAATAAATAGAACAGAAATTCACATACTTGTAATTCATGTTAATTACTAGACTTGAAATACAGAGGAGTTCGTTTACAGCCATGAAGCATTTGTTGAGCACCTACTATGTGTTTGGCCTTGGGGATAAACCCAACTCTCAGGATGGAAAACTGGCTCTAGAACAGTGGTTCTCTACCCTGGCTGCATATTAAAATCACCTGGGGAGCTTTTAAAAATCCTGACGTCCAGGCACACTCTGTAACAATTAGATCAGTATTTGGGGGCTGGGACACAGACGTTGGTATTTTTGAATGCCCCCCTGATGGTTCCAGCATGAGGCCAGTTTTTAGAACCAGGAGTCTAGAGTCTGGTAGGATAGACCTAGGATGCAAACAAATAACAATACAGTAGAATCCCTACAATAAATGTGACATATTTAGGGTTCCAAAGGATGTTCTACATATCTAAATATAGAGCAGGCAGAGTGGTTGGACTTGAACCCAGGGGCCAGAGAGACCCCCAGAAAGGTAACCTCTGAGCACAGTTAGGAAGGAGCGGCTTCTGCCAGCTAGAAAAGCTAGCTGACTACTTACTGTTGCAACAATCCTTCTCTTCTTTCCTCCAGACCTTCCCTGGAACCACCTAGAACTATTGCCCATCCCTTGGAGCTGGGTTTCTCAGCCTCGGCACTATTGACATTTTGGACCTGATAGTTCTCTATTATGCAGGGCTGTGTTTGCACTGTAGGATGTGTAACAGATCCCTGACCTCTATCCACTAGATGCCAGTAACACCCAGCCCCCAATTGTGACAATCAAAAACATCTCCAGATATTGCCCAATGTCCCCTGGGGGACAGTATCCGTCCCCCCACCCCAGTTGAGAACGATTGCCCTAGAGTGAATTCTTTATTTTATTTTTTAAAATTTTATTTATTTGAGAGAGAGGGGCAGAGGGAGGGAGAAGCAGGCTCCCCACTGAGCAGGGAGCCTGACACAGCCCATCCCAGGAGTCTGAGATCATGACCCTAGCTGAAGGCAGACACTTAATCTACTGAGCCACCCAGGCGCCCCTAGAGTGAATTCTTTAACTAGATTTCTTTTATCTTAACTTCCCGTGAAGCTCTTCCACATTGAAGAAATAAAAGTGTTGATTGAGCGGGATTGGAGGAGAGGAATGAGGGAAATTCTGGAAGAGGAGTGATGAGGAAGGGAAGGGGGGCTAGAGAGTGCTAGAGGGCAGGTGGGGTCAGGTGGAGAGGGAGTGAGGAAGAAATCAGGGGTGCAGGGCCCCCATGGCGAGTGGTGGACTCCTCTCAGAAATTTCACCTCGGGCCAGCTCTTCCTTGGGCCCTCTGCCAGAAGAAGCTGCCTGGGGGTTGCAGGAGCCTAATGAGTAACAAGATTGTTCAACCATAATTTATATCTTGCTGTTGGCTAGAACTGATAGAGCTTCTGTCTGGTTAGTTTCCCTTGTCATATAAATAATTTATTTTTCTCACATAGGAATCTCTTAGTATGCCCAGTGTTTCTTCAAAGTGAACACTGGAAGCAATAAATACCATAGGCTTAGTTTAATTGCTAAAAATCTAACTTGTTTTGAATTTAACATCACCAGTGATCTCCTTCATGTCAATTTCTCTCGTTTTATTAACAGACGATCAGAGCTAAACAAAGCCCTGCAAACCTTAAGTGAGGTAATCATAGTACATCCTATACCTTGTTTATCATTACTGTTTCTCTTTGGGGGAAAGCGTGGAGTTCTGTGTTTCTGAGGAGAAATGTATTCAAACTTCCCCAAATCTGTCATATAAAAGATTG
>NW_022589758.1:5101651-5202956 GCF_004348235.1 Phoca vitulina | reverse complement strand
CCCCCCCCCCCCCCCCCCCCCCCGGACCTAGTAGCTTTGATGATAGATCAGGAATCTGATAGCAATGTGAATTGGATGATCCCTAGGGGTTATTGTGATTCTAAGATTCTATGAGGCTGTGATAAGTCCTAGGTTGTTTTGTCTGACATTCTCAACTGTCAAAGGAACCTACATATATATATGTTTTGTTTCAGGCTTATTTTACCGTGTGTGCTACAGCAGAGACCCAAAGGTCAGTCGTTTTTAACACTTTTATCCATATTATTTCGTTACTCATGAGAAATAAAGTATTGAGGGGGTTTTAGGTTGCAAATTCAAATGTGTTCCTCTAAAATAAATACATATTCATGACATTTTGGATATATGTTTTTATCCTCTGAAACATTCATCACTCTGCCACATCCCTCTTCCCGTTTCTTTATGAATCACAGAGGGGTGGGTGGGACTGGGCCATTTGCCTCTGGTGCGGTGACGGTAAGGACTATCAGTGTCCTTAGCCCCAAAGGCCACCAATATAACCAAGAAATGGCTCCCAGTGGTCCAGTCTAGCAAAGGCCAGACAGAGAAGAAGGAACATAATATGGTGCTTGGGAGAAGGAGAGAGGGGAGGAAAAGATGGGAAAGAAAGAGAAAAGAAGAAATTAAAAAGTGTGCAGGGGTGCATCAGAGATTGCCCGACAGTTATTTGAGGTTGCACAGATGATCATTTTAAATTGTGCCCATCGGCTGTCTTGGCTGCATAAGCGAACGACTTACGTAGGTCAGTAATCTCGTCACCTGAATCCTGAGCATTCTGTGAGAGTACAAGTCCTAGAAAATGATGGTTTCTGCTCATCAGGCTATTCATTGGTACAAATACTGGCAATTCTTCATGAAATTGTAGATTGAATCCCTATCCACTATATATATTTAGTTCATTTCACTTAACCACTTTTGGTTATTTGCAACATTAATATTTTTTCACGTAAATCAAGACTAAAGTAAAAAAAAAAAAATAAGCGATAATGTCTTAAATTGCTAATTACCTGATAATCTAGATGGAATTGCCAGAGAGGTTTTGGATTTAAGAGACCTCGATGTTCATCCAGGCTGGTAGGTGACAGGGCTGCCATGGTGGAAATTCAAATGCCTACAGACACCAGGCTATTAGCCAGCTGCGGGTAAGACTCTCGATGTTAAGATGCTTGTCTTTGCAAACAAGTTGCACCCCCGCCAGTTCATAGTTCCCGCAGGCAAAATGAATCAGCAGTTGTGTGTGGTCACGGGGTCTCTGGTTTGCAACCTCTGCGACTGTAAACCTCTATAAATGTCTCATGGTTGAAAGTCGTGGGTGGTCACAAGCTTATTGGGCTGTCCCTCCAAGCTCACAGCATCAGTGTCTCCTTTCCTCACTCCCAAGTTTGAAAAAGCATTTACAAATATGTAGGTAGGTTTCCAGTTTAGTAACATTCTGGTTTTATATATTTCTCTTTACAGCACATTAAATTGTACATTCACAATAAAAATGAATAAAACAATGAACATATGTGCTGTAATGGTTGCTTTGAGAAGAGTAAAGATTCAACCGATGGGTAAGTTGTCTCTATCTTCACTGCTGTGTTCTTTTTCACATGACTTTGATGTGTTCTTTTTAAAACTGAAAATATAATCAATAAATTTAAGTATGTGATAGCTTTCTGTTTTGACTCTTGGACAGCTTTTAGAGAGCTCTAAAATGTGATTTTTTTTCCCCCGCTTTCTCAATAAAGTTTCAGTATACTGTATTTGAAAACAAGATAGGAAAAAAACCTACTGAGAGAGGGGGACTTCTATTTGGAGTGTTTGATCCATTGCTGCGGGATGTACTTACTTCGGAATTCTTAGGAGCTGTTGAAGAGCAATTGATATTGCATGCATATAACTTCCCCCAAATTATTCACTCAATAAATATTTCTGAGCACCTATTATGTATGTATGATTGTCAATATAATAGTATCCAGTTTTATTTTATCACCTATTTTAGACAGATGCTTTTTAAAATGCATCCAGTGTAGGAACCATAATACTTGATGGATCTGAGCTTCTGCCTTGCCTTATTCTTGACCATGTATTTTCTTCTTTCTTTTACTGTTGTCTCCAGAACAGTGCTGCTGTTCTGTCAGGATACCATGCCCTTCCTCCCCGGAAGAGTTAGGAAAACTGCAGTGGTATGTAGCACCCAGGCTGACATTTTTCCTAAAAGCAATAATGATAATAATAATAATAATAATATTTAATCACCATGCTGGCTAAGGAATTTTGGAATTTTGACAGTGAAGAAGGGCTTTCAATTTTAGAGGAAATGCAGTTTTCTGTTGTATCAAGTTTCCATGTGGACCATTACTTTGAAATAATGGTTTGCAATCTTGGTTGCACATCAAAATCACCTGGGGAGTATTAGAAATATTCTGGCCGTCTTCCCCTCCACCCCTGCCCCTGCCTCACCAACTGAATGTCATCATATTTTTTAATTTTTCCATTGTGGTAGTTGAGAAAGAGTATCTCAGTGGTATTTTAATTTGCACTTCTGAGGTCTGTTTGAACATTTTTCATGTATTTGGGGGTCATTTTTGTATTTTTCTTGTTAATTGTGCGTTCATGTCTTTCCCACTTTTTCTACTGGATATCTGATCTGTTTTTTTTTTTAAGATTTTATTTATTAGAGAGAGTGTATGTGCACACAAGTAGGCAGAGTGGCTGGCAGAGGGAGAGGGAGAAGCAGGCTTCCTGTGGAGTGGGGAGCCCGATGTGGGGCTCGATTCCAGGACCCTGAGGTCATGACCTGAGCCGAAGGCAAAGGCTTAACCGACTGAGCCACCCAGGTGCCCCTGATCAGTTTTTTTTTTAAGATTTTATTTATTTGGGGTGCCTGGGTGGCTCAATCGTTAAGCGTCTGCCTTCGGCTCAGGTCATGGTCCCAGGATCCTGGGATCGAGCCCCACATCGGGCTCCCCGCTCAGCAGGAAGCCTGCTTCTCCCTCTCCTACTTCCCCTGCTTGTGTTCCCTCTCTTGCTGTTTCTCTCTCTGTCAAATAAAGAAATAAAATCTTTAAAAAAAAAAAGATTTTATTTATTTATTCGAGAGAGAGAGAGCAGGGAGAGGAGCAGAGGGAGAATCTCCAGCAGATTCCCTGCTGAGCACAGAGCCCAACGCAGGACTCCATCTCAAGACCCTGAAAACATGACCTGAGCCGAAATCAAGGGTTGAATGCTTAACCCACTGCATCACCCAGGCACCCCTGATCACCTGATCAGTTTTTAAGAGTCCTTTATATAGTGGGGTCTTAACCCTTTGCGGTATATGTTGCAAATATTTTCTCCCAGTTTGTCAGTTATCTTTTGACTTCGTGTTTTTGTCACGCAAATTAAATTTTTAAAAAAATGTAGTTAAGGGGCGCCTGGTGGCTCAGTTGGTTAAGCGTCTGCCTTCCATTCAGGCCATGATCTTGGGATCCTGGGATCCAGCCCCGCAGGCCCAGGCTCCTTGCTCAGCGGGGAGTCTGCCTCTCCCTCTGCCCCCCGCCCCCCCATGCATGAGAGTGCGCGCACACACACTCTCTCTCTCAAATAAATAAATAAAATCTTTTAAAAAAATTGTAGTTAAATTTGCCAGTCTTTTCTTTTATTGCCTGTGGATTTGAAGTCTTAGCTAGAAAGCCTTTTCCTATGCCCAGGTTATAGGGGAATTCATCCTTGAGTTTTTCTAGTAATTATATGGTTTCTTTATTTTTTATTTTTTATTTTTTTTACATTAAATCCACTTGGAATTTATTCTTGTGTGTGGGGCAAGGTATGGATCTAATTCAATCTTTTCAAAAATGTCTAGCCAGGGGTTCCACACCATTTATTAAAAAGTCTATCTTTTCCTCAGTGATTTGACAAGCCATCTTTGGAATATGTTAAATGTTGATAGCTATTTGGTCCCAATTCCAGACATTAGATGCTAACATTGAGGGAAGCTGAGTGAGGGATATAGGGAACTCTGTGTTATTTTTGCAGGGTTTCTGTAAGCCTAAAATTAGTTCCATTGAAGAATTTTTTGAGAATCCTGATTTCCAGTCTCCCACCCTCAGTGATTCTGATTTAATTGGTCTGGAACACAGCCTAGGCATTAAGGGTTTTAAAAGCCCTCTTGGCGATTCTAATGTGCAATCAATGTTGAGAATGACTGCCTTAAACTCAGCACCAAAATGGAGGGAAGCTGGGAGGCAGATGATCCCAAAGTCATGGATGACGTGATCACAGGTGTATACAAATATACATAGAAAAAACTAGGAAGTGAATGAATGAAGGAAAATACTCATGGGGCATAGGTGATATTTTGTTTACTATTCCTTTTTTTTTCTTTGCAGCATTTTCAATACTTTATTACAATCAGATAAAATTTGTATTTGAACAAAAGGACATACATTTTTTTTTTCAAGATTTTATTTATTAATTTGACAGAGAGAGACACAGCGAGAGAGGGAACACAAGCAGGGGGAGCGGGAGAGGGAGAAGCAGGCTTCCCGCCGAGCAGGGAGCCCCGATGTGGGGCTCGATCCCAAGACCCTGGGACCATGACCTGAGCCGAAGGCAGACGCCTAATGACTGAGCCACCCAGGCGCCCCAGGACATACATTTTTCAATGTAAACCTTCTCATATGGGAACAAAAGGCTAGCTGTAGCCTGTCTGCCCTGTGTGGGCTGTATTTCTGGGATATATTAAAACATTGGATCTCGAGGAATAGCTAAAGGACTTTAGGATTTATAGCATTTTCTGTAATAAAAAGTGAAGAATAAGTTTTAAGCTCAACATGCTCCATTAAGCTGAAGGGTTGAGGCCCATTTGAGAGAGAGAATTTCTAGAAGTACCAGGATCAGATGAAGAGATCATAGCTCTTTTGAGGCAGCCCCACAGACCTCTGATGCCTGCCCATTCAAAGAGCTGTGAGGACGAAGCGGCGGGACACAGAAAAGCGAGCAGAATACGAGCTCATTGTCTGGCTCGGGCTCTGTCATCAGCTAGCTGTGTATCCAGCTGTTGATTCTTTATCAATAGAAATAAGCCTCAGGTTCCTCCTCTGTAAAATAGGAAGTGAGCCCTATCAGCACTTCTCAGACGTTACTGTGCCTATCAGCCACACAGGGTCTGGTTAAAATTCTGATCCAGGAGGTCTGGGAAAGACCTGAGCTGCTGCCTTTCTACCAGGTGAAGCCAGTGCTCCTGGTTCATGGACCTCACTTTGCGCAGTGGGGTCTAGTCCACAGAGCAGTGGTTCTCAACCCTGGATGCACATTGGAATCATCTGGGGAATTTTAAAAACACCCATACCTGCCTCCCACCCTCAGAAATGGTGATGTCATTGGTCTGGGGTGCAGTCCAGGCTTCTGGATTTTTCAGGATTCCTGGGTGGGGTGATTCTTTTTTTTTTTTTTAAGATTTTATTTGTGAGAGAGTGAGACATGAGTAGAGGGAGAGGGGAGGGGGGGAGAAGCAGACTCCCCACTGAACGCAGAGCCTGACGTGGGGCTTGATCTCACAACCCTGAGGTCATGACCGGAGCCAAAGGCAGATGCTTAACTGACTGAGCCACCCAGGTGTCCTATTTTTAACTTTTTAAAAAGATTTTATTAATTTATTTGAGAGAGAGAACATGAACCGGGGGGGAGGGGAGGAGGAGCAGAGGGAGAGGGAGAAGCAGGCTCCCCTCTGAGCAGGGAGCCCGATGCGGGGCTCGATCCCAGGATCCCAAGATCATGACCTGAGTGTAAGGCAGACGCTTAACCGACTGAGCCACCCAGGTGCCCACTTCGGGCCCTTTTAAAACCTGATGTGTCAAAGTGGCCTTGGGTGCTGGAAATACTCTCTTTGGATCTGGGTGGTGATGATATAGGTGTATACACGTATAAAAATTCTTCAAGCTCTAAATGGAAGATTAGTGCAGTCTACCGTATGGAGCCTGCTCAGTGAAGAAGCGTATTAAAACAGATACGGATGCCTGCAGCCACCCCAGAGAGTCCAGTTGAGTGGGCCTGGGATGGGAGCCCCTGCACCGGTGCGCAGCGCTCGGAGGTTTCTCGTAGAGCTGGCATTGCCCGCCACCGCTCTGCCCCTCGGCGTGCCTCTCCCGACGGATGGAGGGCTCCGAGTAGCAGAAGTGCCAAGAGTATCCGAGAGAGGGTAGCCTCTTCCCCCAGATCTAAGAAGGAAATTTAATTTAGACTTTGCAAAGCACCTGTGCTGTGACTCGGCCCGACGGGTTGCTGCAGTACACAGTTCAGAGAACGGAGTCTCCGAGAACTGGGGTGGATTGCCTAGAAGACTACTGAGAGCTGGAGCCTCAGCCAGGGCTTCTCGACTCATCACTTTTCTGACTGTCTGGCGCCCCTTCGTCCACACTGCCACCCTGAACCCCAGGCTGTGTAGACAGGCCTCCGGCGGGTGTCTGACCAGACTAGACTGAGGCAGCATTTCTTTTTATGGGTATGACCTGCCTCGGGTTCCTCAACCTAATATTCCTGCCTCCTCTCACCCCAGAGAAGCAATAAGGACACATTCTAGTTGGTGCTCTTAAGTCACCATCTAAAACTGGATCCATCAGAGGTTTCCCTAGGTAATAGTTTGTTGCCCCCTCTGGTTACTCTTACCCCCCGCACCCCAAGGCTGGTGGATCTTGATAGTAGATGAGTTCTTCTCAACCTTGCATGCCATGAAAATATATGGGCCTGGGGGCCTCACCCCTGCACCAAGACCAACTGAAACAGATGCTGAGGAGTAGGCCACAAAAAACTCTGTATATTTTTTAAAAGTCCTCTGGGTTTTCTCATGCACAGCCTAGGTTGAGAACCACTGGGCTAAAGCAACACTGAGGGCGTAGCTGATTTACAAACTGGGGGCCCCTGTGGCCCCAGCTTAATTTATTTTTTCAGTCAACGAACATTTCCGGTCACTAGGTGCCAGTTAGCATCATGCTGTGCTATAGTGGTATAAAACTAACTCAGACAGATTCCTATGTTCATCAGTTTCACAAAAATTTAGTATTATTAACTTCAGTTCAAGATTTTCTTGAAACAAAATTCAGTAAGTCAAAGAAAAAAAAAAAGGCAGTGCGATTTACCTATTCCAGCCAATATCACACTGCATGTGAGTGAGCTAAATTTGAGGTTTCATGGAAAAGAAAGGCTTACTTGTGACTCACGAAGACCAGTATGAGAATTTGCTGAAATAAAAAATTCCATTATCCAAATCAATAATAATGATTTTTGCACATTTTTCTAATATGGATCAATACACAGAAGATTGTAAATGTAATTGACAGAATTATGTACTTTGCAAAAACTACAGGAAAAATCTGAAGAACATTTTATGGCTATTGATAAATTTAGAGCTGCTTTTCAATTTATGCCATACCCTTTTGTACCCCATGTTAATACTGAGTTGACATAAGAGTTTGTGAATCGGGGGCGCCCGGGTGGCTCAGTCGGTTAAGCGTCTGCCTTCGGCTCAGGTCATGATCCCAGGGTCCTGGGATCGAGCCCCGCGTCGGGCTCCCTGCTCAGCGGGAAGCCTGCTTCTCCCTCTCCCACTCCCCCTGCTTGTGTTCCCTCTCTCGCTGTCTCTCTCTCTGTCAAATAAATAAATAAAATCTTGAAAAAAAAAGAGTTTGTGAATCTGTTATGGACAGATACAGTTTTGAAATGGATATGCTTTTGCTTCAAAGTAAAATCAATTGTTCTAAAAATGATGAGCCAGTTTTTTAATGCAGATTCGAATATTCAAGGAAAATGATATTTTGGTATTTAAGTTTTTAGAAGAATTTTTTTTAACGATTTTATTTATTTGATAGAGAGAGAGCACAAGCAGGGGGAGCAGCAGAGGGAGAGGGAGAAGCAGGCTCCCCGCTGAGCAGGGAACCCAATGTGGGGCTCGATCCCAGGACCCTGGGATCATGAACTGAGCTGAAGGTAGACGTTTAACCAACTGAGCCACCCAGGCACCCAGTATTTAGAACACTTTATAGTATGTTAGGAATAGTTTGGGCGTGTGATTATACTTTTTTGAGAATACATTTTGTAAAACCTAAAAAAAAAAATGTGAGACAGATTCCTAATATATGAAAACCAACTAGGTGGGTAACAGCATGTAACAGCTCCCCCCCACCACCAGAAACACACAGAAGTGTTACAAGATCTCTTCAACTGAGTGATAAGTAATAAAGCACAAGAGCCTGAGAGCAGTGGTGAGTGAGTGACCCGGAACTGGCAGTTCATAAAAGAGCATCCCTCCTGGCTAATTCCTCTCCCAGGGAGGAAGTGGTGGAAGTGGGCAGGGGCAGGGGGCCAGTGGCAAGGGCACGGCAGGTATGCAGGGCAGAGGCTGGGAGTAGCAGGTCCCTGGTGGAGCCAAGTCACCTTGGTGGTGTCGGGTGGTTGCTAGAGGAGATGAGCCTCTCGCTTATTCGTGTCTCACGTGCATCTCTCTGATTCTTTCCTTTAGTGACCTGCAGGATCCTGTCGTATGTCTTGCTGGTCATCCAGATGGCTCACCTTTTTCTTCTAGCAATTCCATCCCAGTTGTTCCTCGGGCCACCATTCTGTCCCAGGTCTCCAGTGCCTTCTCTTTTGCTGAACCTCTAAATCATCCACCTGTAACCCAGAGCCCTGCCTCTCCAACACGAGGGGTTTACCTTCCTTCTCCCCAGCCTTCAGCTCCCCTAGCTTCCAGCTCTGCCATTGATATGCCCCCCAGTTCTGGAACTATCTTTTCCCCTATGCCCCAAACTGATCTTTCCCACACACTGCCAACTGTGAAATCCTCACTTTACTCTCCCACCGCGTCTGCCCCTGTGAATGTCATCACGACCAGCACACCTCCTGACAAGACAGGTAAATATGAGGAGTCACGCTGCTGCTGTTTGTTACAATCTGGCTTCCTGAATCGCAGGGGCTAGCTTGCCAAGTCAAGATATCTGTAACAAGGCCATGTTGAACCTTTCTTTTTATGATACCTGCTTGATTTCGAGAGCTTTCCTCCAGAGATTCGTAGAACATAGATGTGGCTGAGTTTGATTGTTTTGACCAAGAGAGCGGAGAAATAGCTCTGAGGCAAACATATCTCATTTTATCAAGATGAGTTATTTTACAGGTTTCTTTCTCCCACAAAAGGTTATTAGGTCACTGTTTTCAACATTCTGAAGAGGAAACTGTTGAACTTTTTTTTTTTTTTAAGATTTTATTTATTTATTTGACAGAGAGAGCCACAACCAGAGAGGGAACACAAGCAGGGGGAGTGTGAGAAGGGAGAAGGAGAAGCAGGCTTCCCTCCGAGCAGGGAGCCCAATGCAGGGCTCGATCCCAGGACCCTGTGATCATGACCTGAGCCAAAGGCAGACACTTAACAAATGAGCCACCCAGGCGCTCACTGTTGAACTTTTTTTTAAAAAAGATTTATTTATTTATTTTAGAGAGAGAGAGGGAGAGAGAGAGAGTGGTGGGGAGAGGGACAGAGGGAGAGGGTGAAAAAATCTCAGATTCCCCGCTGAGCGCGGAGCCCGAAGCGGGGCTCGATCCCACCACCCTGAGATCATGACCTGAGCCGAAACCAAGAGTCGGACACTTAACCGACTGAGCCACCCAGGCGCCCCAAGGAAACTTCTGTACTGTTAAACACAGTAATTCCATTTAGAAAGATGACAAGAGAAAAATTTAGCTTTCTTGAAAACAAGTCAGTTACAGAGTGACAGAGGTGGGACTGAGCTAAGGTTGGCTTGAGGAGGGGAGAAATGTTCAGAAGACATACGTGTGGGTCTGCAGGTGTCCTCACCCGCAGTGTGATCTGGGATAAGCCATTTAGCTGACTTTAGCCTACACGACTTTAAGATGGAAATAATCACAGTAGCTGCACTGGGTTTGGAATGATGGTTACAGGAGAATGCCCTGGAACCTGCAGAGGGCTCCCCACACACAAAGTAGGCTTAGGGGTAAAGAGATAAAGATAAGAGTGGAAGATGCAAGAGAGAATTCTGGATGCTTTGAAGGTTCAATTCAGTGAGTAAGAAGCAGACCTTCCTTTAAATTTGGGGGGAGTGGGAGGCAAAACCAAGTTCTTGGTGACATGAGATTGGAGCTCACGTTGTGATCTCCACCTTCTCCCCCACAGTGCAAGCATCCCCAGGAGATTGGGAGCGGCTGCCAAATGACTTGATATTTCTTTTTTCTTTTCTTTTCTTTTCTTTTTTTTTTAAGATTTTATTTATTTGTTAGAGAGAGAGAGAGTGAGAGAGAGCACAAGCAGGGGGAGCGGCAGAGGGAGAGGGAGAAGCAGACTCCCCACTGAGCAGGGAGCACGATGTGGGGCTTGATCCCGGGACCCTGAGATCATGACCTGAGCCAAAGGCAGACATTTAACCTACTGAGCCACCCAGGCGCCCCATGACTTGATATTTCTTTGAATTTGCACTGCTCTCTCAATTTTTTTATAAATATGGACATTTTAGACCACATTATAAAACCATTGGGGCCTTAGTTTAGAGAAGGTTCAATGGCTGATGAAGAATAAAGTAAAATTGAAGTTAGTTAGCCTGGGCCTAAAACACCCACCTTTGCAGAGCTATCCCCATTGACCATTAGAATCAACCTCACAGGCTCCCCAGAAAGGCTAGCAACATATCCCCCTGCGTCTGTGCTTCCATTTCTGGGACTCCAGTTTCAGCTAATGAGACAACAGGAGCAAAACGACATACATATAAAAGCTGTGTCAGAGTATTACCTGGTAGTGAAAAAGTAGATACAACCTAACAGTTCCACAACAGAAGAGTAATGAAATACACTAAGCCACCTCAGCATGATGACTGTTCGCAGCCCTGCATTAAGAACAGCTAGATGAAACTCAGGGGCATCTTTCAAGTCTTGAGTGAAAAGAAAATAACACAACAATAAATAGTTTGTACACTGTGTTTATAACAGTATGTGACAACAACATGGATGGAGATTAGAAGGGAATATGCAAAATAAAAAATAGGATATTTGGTGGTGGAATTGAGACTTTTTCGTTGCTAGACAGGTTTGTATCATTGTTTTCCAATTAAAAACACTATTGAAAACCAGTTTACAGCTGGTCATCTAGCTATTAATTTCATAATCTCTTTTTTTTTTTTTTTTAAAGATTTTATTTATTTATTTGAGAGAGAGAGAATGAGAGAGAGCACATGAGAGGGGGGAGGGTCAGAGGGAGAAGCAGACTCCCTGCTGAGCAGGGAGCCTGATGCGGGACTCGATCCAGGGACTCCAGGATCATGACCTGAGCCGAAGGCAGTCGCTTAACCAACTGAGCCACCCAGGCGCCCCATAATATTCTCTTTTTCACAAAAAGAATTTCTTGTTACCCATGTAAAATCTTGTACACACGATATAAATTAGATACAAGTGTATTTATACTTATACAAATATACACTAACTACACTGATGTGCTTTTACGTTTTTTTTTCAGTTAGGTTTCTTTTATTTTTGTTAAGATTTTATTTTTACATAATCTCTACACCAAATGTGGGGTTTCAACTCATGACCCTGAGATCAAGAGTCACGTGCTCTTTTAGACTGTGCCAGCCAGACACCCCAGTTGGGTTTCTTGAAGTATAATTTACATACGTTAAAATTCATCCAGATCTGTGGATAGATGAAATTTTTATAGTTCCATGAGGTTGGATTAAACACCCATAGCCACATAACCACCATCACAATATATAACATTTTCACCACCCCCAAATTTCCTTCGTGTTCCTTTGTAGTCAGTTCCTATCCACTACCCCCAGCCCCTGGCCGCCACTGATTGATCTGTTTTGTTTTCCTATACTTTTGATTTTTCTAAAGTATCATACGAAGAGAATCATACAATATGCAGCCTTTTGAGTCTGGCTTCTTTCAGTTAACATAATATATTGGAGAATTGGAGATCCATCCATGTTGTTGCAATTATCAGTGGCTCCTACCTTTTAATTACTGAATAATAATCTATTGCACAGAGGGATCAGTTTGTTTATCCATTCTTCAGTTGATAGACATTTGGGTTGTTTCCAGTTTGGGGGTATAATGAAAAGCCTCTATAAACATTCACGAACAAGTCTCGAGACATGTTTTTATTTCCCTGGGGCAAATACCTAGGAGTAGGTTCGCCAGGTCATAGAGTCTGTGTGTGTTTCTTTATTAGTGATTTTTCCATTATGTGTTCATAACATGATTTGGCTCTCTGTTACAGAAGTTGTTTATACCAGCAGCATCAGTGATTCTGATCTTGAGAACCAAGTGTCCCAGTTGGAAAAGACTCTGTCCTTGGGCAGTTTGGAGCCTAACCTCGCGGGAGAAATGATAAACCATGTCAGCAAACTCCTTCATTCCCCACCTGCCTTGCTGGCTCCTCTGGCCCAAAGGTATGACTTAGCAAACTAATGTGGTCAGGAGAGGGGACCCTCTAAGAGAACGAGACTTCTTATCGGGATGAATTACAGCCAAGTATTTTTCTCCCACATAAGAGGTTCATAATGACTTGTTAAATTGCTACTGCATATTCTGCTTCGAATGGGGAAGACAAAGCGGGAGTGCTGAATGTGAACTACCACTTGTCATTACAGATTGCTAAAAATAGTGGATGACATTGGCTTACAGCTGAATTTTTCAACTAAGACCATAACTCTAACCTCCCCTTCTTTGGCTCTGGCCGTGATCAGAGTGAATGCTAGTAATTTCGACACAACTACCTTTGCTGCCCAAGACCCTGCACATCTTCAGGTACATCCTAATCTATTGTGGAAAAAACCTTTTCTTATCTATGACTGTAGTCTCCATGTACTTCATGATGGAGGCAGTTACTGCCTCTAATCAGGGGTGATACTAAAAATATTTAACATCTAGAACAGTGAGGCACCACACAATCGGAAACAGGACTTTGGTCTTGGCTGGAGCAGGATCTGAGTGATCCTCATGCCCAGTGTTAACCCTCTAGCAGCTAAATGGAAGTTTTGTGGGGAAGTGGGGGGCTCAGGTGGGGAGAAGTGTCCCGTGGAGGGTTCTAGGCAGTTGCAAGAGAGCAGGGACATCAGCTACTTATCAAGTTATTTCAATACTTTAAACAATGTTTTGACTGCACTGGTGTCAGGATTAATCCTGCTTCCAGTGTTTTCTATCCACCTATTAGAGGGATTAGGGGCTGGAAATGCCCACGTCAGACCAAGTCTTGCCTTTTTTGCCTTTTAATTTAATTTGTATCCTCTTGCCTTTACAAGTTTAGTGCGTGTGGTTTTATGAAGACTTCGCCCTAACAGGTGGCCGAGTTGGTATGTGTGCAGTTACCCTTTCTGCACTCCCCCCTCCCAGTTTTGTTGAGCTGTAATTGACATACAGCATCCTACACTTTCTGATGGTTCCTGTGTATCTTTAAAATGTTCCCTTTCCTGCTCTGAGGCCTTGTCTGTCTATTATACAGCCTCTCCAGTTTCATAGCGAACAGAGAAACAAGAACAACCGATTTGACAGAAGTTACCACAAATAAATGCCTTTACAGGAGCCTCCGTCTTAATTAGTTCTTGTGTTTTCCATCTCTTCATTATACTGACCCCAGGCATTTTTTATTATATTTTACTTGATTTTCAGGTTTCTCTGGAAACGCAGGCTCCTGAGAACAGTATTGGTGTTATTACTCTGCCTTCATCACTGATGAGTAATTTACCAGCTAATGATGTGGAGCTCGCTTCCAGGGTTCAGTTCAACTTCTTTGAAACACCTGCCCTGTTTCAGGTAAGGTTAATGCTAACTGCTTTGGGTTTAGGTTTTGTTTTGGAGTGAGGCAGTTTCGTTTCTTTTAATTCTCCCATGAAAGCTGCAGTTTATTTTGATTTATTTATATTTTTTTGCAGTTTGTTTTTATTCATTTATTTTAAAGATTTATTTATTTATTTGAGAGGGAGAGAGAGAGAGCGCACGCAGTGGGGAGGGGCAGAGGGGAAGGGAGAGAGAAACTAAGCAGACTCCCCGCTGAGCACAGAGTCCGACTCAGGGCTCGATCTCACGACTCTGAGATCATGACCTGACTGGAAACCAAGAGTCAGATGTTTAACCACCTGCACCCAGGTGCCCCTCCAGTTTATTTTTAAACAGGACCTAGGGATACTGGTAATGATAAATTACAATAACTGACATTTATATATAGAATTTACCAATTGCTGAGCATGCTACTAAGCACTTAGAAATGTTAACTTTAATCCTCTCAACAACCTTGTGAGGGAGGAACTATTCAGCTATGATCCCAAATTTACAGATGAGGGCAAGGAGGTGCAGAGAGGTTAACTTGCTCAAGAACACAACAGTTTAAGCAGCTTCATGAGCTATTCCCTTTGCAGTTCCTGAGGGCCCTGTTGTGTCAGTCTGTGAAATTTCGGTCAGTAGTTAGAGCACTTAGGTATAGTGGAGCAGGCTCTGTTTCTAATCGTGGTCCTTGGGAAGGTCACTTCAATCCCTGACCCTCAATTTCTCACCTAGATTATAAAATCACCAGTGTGGACTTACTGTTCTTTAGGGTCCCGTTCAGCTCTAAAATCCATCTTGTTGATTTTTTGGTGTGCTAGGACCCTGCCCTGGAGAACCTCTCTCTGATCAGCTACGTCATATCGTCCAGTGTGGCAAATCTGACTGTCAAGAACTTGACAAGCAACGTGACGGTTACCTTAAAGCACATCAAGCCGAGCCAGGTGCGAGAGGCCTGTCTGGTCTCTTCATGGACCAGATACGCTTGCGCAAACCACGTCTGTCAGACTTGACCTGAAAGAAGGAGATCCAGCAGAACCTCAAACTCGGTTAAGGCAGCGTGTGAGGCTAGGATCATAGGGTCACTCTGTTGGGTTTTAGCATGCCTAAGCACTGACCACTTCATTTCCAAGAAGGTGCAGCGCAAAAGCCAGCTACTATCAATTACCCGGTTTTAGTGCATTTAGATCTGTGGCTACAGGTCTGATTCTCACCCCCAAAGAGAAAACATCTCTCATTTCGGTTCAGGTTGAGCATTATCTATGACCATACTACTCAAAGTCTGGTCTGCAGACCTGCACCTTCAGCGTCCCCTGGGATCTTGTGAGAAATGCCCACTTTAAGGCCCCACACTGACCCCTGGAATCAGAATGTGTGTTTTAGCAAGGCCTCAAGGTCATTCCTGTGCACAACTGCTAAGTCTAAGAAGTGCTGACCTATATGAGACTCACTTGCTTCTAGGGACTAGAATAAAATAAGAATTCTCCAAATATCAAGAATGAGATTCTGAGATAAAAAATTTCATATATTTTTTTTCAATTGCTTTTTAGTTTTTTCAGTTCCGTAAATTGATTATTTGTCACTTACCTTTCCACTGCAGGATGACTTAACCGTGAGATGTGTATTTTGGGACTTGGGCAGAAATGGTAGGTTCCAGTCATACCTTTTTCAGTCTTGAGTGGGCGGGGGCGGGGACAGGGGAGGAAGTGGCAATCATTGAGACCACGGCCTTGCTGATGGGACAGATACTCTTCCCAATACCAACAGGTGGCAGAGGAGGCTGGTCATCGGATGGCTGCTCTGTTAAAGACAGGAAGCAGAATGAAACCATCTGCATGTGCAGCCACCTTACGAGCTTTGGCGTCCTACTGGTAATAACCCCACGCTACATGGCTTTAGATTCTGGGTCTGAGGGGTAGCTGGGCGTCACACCATGATGTCTAATATGATAGATGACTTTGATCAGCAGGTAGGATATTGTGGCAAAGTTATAGACCAATGAAATTACTCTTCCAAAGAGCAAATGCACTTGGAAGATAATACTTGAACATGGAAGTTTTTTTTCCCCCAGTCTATTTTTATATGTAAGTTTCCCTCTTTTAAATAGCAGGGCCTAGGGAATTCAGATTAAAATGGGTAAGAAAAATTGTTCAGTTTGCATTGCCCTTTAAAATCTTCTCTTTTTTTTTTTAAGATTTTATTTATTTGAGAGAGAGAGAGAGAGAAACAGAGAATGAGTAGGAGGTGGGGGAGGGGCAGAGGGAGAAGCAGACCCCCTGCTGAGCAGGGAGCCGATGCGGGACTCGATCCCAGGACTCCATCCCAGGACTCCAGGATCATGACCTGAGCCGAAGGCAGTCGCCCAACCAACTGAGCCACCCAGGCGCCCCGCACTTTAAAATTTTCATAAAATGCTCTGTCATAAGTTATTATGTTTAATTTCTCCAACAGTCCTACAAGATAGGTGGAATGGGGTATTGTTACTGTCATTTTAAGAACTTAGAATTAAGACTCATTTGTTAGGCCATTGTCCACAGTCATAGAACTAAGAAGTATAAGGGCCTGAAGCCAAATTCAGGTCTTTAGGCTCCTAGCCCAGTGCTTTTCCAGTGTATCGTAATGCCACGGCCTTGCTGATGGGACAGATGCTCTTCCCAATACCAACAGGTGGCAGAGGAGGGTGGTCATCGGATGGCTGCTCTGTTAAAGACCGGAAGCAGGATGAAACCATCTGTACTGATCACGTACACGGGCTTTGGAGGCAGCCAGACCAGAATTTGGGTCCCGGCTCCTCCATTTCATACTTGTGTGACCTTGGGCAAATTATTTAACCTCTCTGGGCCTCAGTTTCATTATTTTTACTTGATAATAATAATTGTGTCTACCTTGTAGGTTTGTTGAATGAACTATGGATAGGCACTTAGAACACTCAATAAATGTAAACCATAGCTCTTTTATTTCTTTAAAATATTTGGTCTTGAAAGCAGTATTTTCTTTTCCAGGACCTATCTCGAACCTCCTTGCCACCTTCTCAGATGATGGCTCTGACGTTTATCACATATATTGGTTGTGGGCTTTCATCAATTTTTCTGTCCGTTACTCTGGTAACCTACTTAGCCTTTGAGTGAGTATCCACACTGGAAACTTGGATTACAGGACGCAGTACTCCCCTCCACTGCCAAAATGTATTACGTGTGCTCGCTGGCCTACCTTCTCCTGCATAACATCTAATGGTGCCACCTATATGCAAAAATTTGTGGGACTTTTTGGTTAAAATACTCACTTCCTTCTACTAGTTTGCACACTTACTGAGGGCAGGGGTTGTGTCTTAATCATCTTTTTACCCTAAAATGGTGCCTGCTACCTAGCCGCCATTAAGCGTGAAATGGAAGATGGATGCAGACCTTGAAACTCAAGAGCTTATAATCTGATATAGACCATAGCTTCACGTACGGCATAAGAGCTATGTTCAATTTATTAAGTTTCTAAGTTACACTGAGCAAACATAAAAGATTAAAAACAGTAGCAGGTATGGGGATGAAGAAGAAGAAAAGGTGTAAAGCCTCACTGAAAAAGATAGATAATTCATGAGTGCAGCTTTGTAAGTCATGCAAGAATGACATTCCAAATAATAGCATCTCCTTCTTGGCTTACTTGAAGTGTCCCTTTGGTCACTTTGGGGTGGGGGGGCGAATTCCAACAAATTCTGTTGGAAAAAAAAGAAAATAGGCACTTTTATTGCACTAACTAAATTAAACAGTATGTAAGTTCTGGGATTTAGATTTTGGACACTGCTCAGGAAATGCACAAATTTACTTGCAGTGCCAAACTTAGGGTCCAGCTGTAACTACAGATCTTCTAGTGGACCTTTGGAAACATGATTAATGAGACTAAATTACCATCAGGCTAGCCATTACTCAGAATGATTTCACCAGGTCTGATTTCACACACACACATGCACATGTCATCAGTTAGCTCTAATTTCCTCTGCCTGTTTCATTTAGCTGTAGTTTAAACTCTTCTTTCCATGATCTCATTTTAACTAATAACATAATAGGGGATCTGGCTAGGTTTTGAAGATCTGAATGTAGGAGCCTATCGTATGAGAAGCAACAGCAATGCTTCTCGAAGTCGCTTGGGAGAAAGGAAGGTGGGTGCTCAGTAGATTCCACTACAAATTATTTAAAAAAGGTCGGGTCAGCTGTCAGCATGTAAAAGATTCCACAGAAATGCAAATACAGATTTTCCATATTGTTATGACAGACGATATTCTGTTTTGATTTTTCCTTTGTTGTTGTTATGGTCGTTGATTTTCAATGCCTGCCCCCACCCCTACCCCTGGTGCACACACACACAGAAGAAATTGATGCATATAGACATTTACCAAAGAATACACATAAATTTCATAGATATGTTCACATAAGGGTTGTCAGAATGGGATGCTATTTCTTTTCTTGTCCTTTCCTTTTAGAAAGATTCGGAGGGATTATCCTTCCAAAATCCTCATCCAGCTGTGTGCAGCTCTGCTCCTGCTGAACCTGGTGTTTCTCCTGGACTCATGGATAGCTCTGTATGACATGCGAGGCCTCTGCATCTCGGTGGCTGTATTTCTGCATTATTTTCTCTTGGTCTCATTCACATGGATGGGCCTGGAAGCATTCCATATGTACCTGGCCCTTGTGAAAGTGTTTAATACTTATATCCGGAAATACATCCTTAAATTCTGCATTGTTGGTTGGGGTATGTATAATTTTGCTTGCACATGGCCTGGGCTTTCTCCAAAGCTTTTACTCCTCTGTTTTGGTTTTTCATCAGGTAGAGACGATGATAAAGCAGGTCATACTTGGCAGGTTTCTAAAACAGCTACGTTGTCCTTAACTGCACTGCCTGCCCAAAGGGCAACCTTTTCCAGTCTCTCTCTCTCTTTTTTTTAAGATTTATTTGTTTTAGAGGGGCGGGCAGAGGGAGAGGGAGAGAGAATCTTAAGCAAACTCCCTGCTGAGTGCAGAACCCGATGTGGGGCTTGACCTCATAACCCTGAGATCATGACCGGAGCCGAAACCAACAGTTGGACGCTTCACTGCCTGGCCCCCAGGCGCCTCAACCTTGTCCAGTCTCTTTCTAGAATACCTGTATATTGGTTATGGACATAAAACTCTTTGAGGTTAGGGCTATGAATACTGTCTGTATCTCCAGTAACTAGAGTTAGGGCTGGCACAAAGAAGGTGCTCAAAAAATTGAAGAAGTGAGCTTCGTGATAATGAGGTCAAGCTCTCTGTCCCTGACCTCCTAGCTAGCCTCACTCTGTTCTAGATCTCCCAGATATGACACACATGTACGACACTGTGCTCAAAAGGGCAGAGTGAGATGAACCTACCAGGTGAGACCTGATGTAACTTCACAGCCACACTGACACAATTTTCAGATCCTGCCACCTGTTGGTGGTGGGTCACAAAGTCTTAGACACCACACATATCTTGAAGATTCGGGCAGTCAGCTCTCCACCAAATGTAGGAGCCTCATCAACCTGACTGGACTTATCTTTGACTAAAGGTAATCTAACCTCTGCTTGAACACTTCTATTATTAGGGAGCTCATTATCTTTGTTAAAAAAACAAAATTCAACTGACTAAATTTTAAAGATCTTATCGGCTCTATTCAGGGATTCATGAATCGGCAGCATCCAATCTAGCAGATAGAAAGGAGCTGTACAAAACGAAAGACATTGATAGGCAGAAGGGAACAGGAATAAGCAAGTTATTCTAGGCAAAAAAGTGAGTTCGTTATTGCCAGGTTCCTCTCCTTTAGGGGATGACAGAGGTGTCTATCAGGCAGATTACGTAACTAGTGCTAATAATGTGATTCCTGATTGACTGGTTTAAGATGCCATTTCTGGGGGAGCTGAAATTGTAATTAAGTCAAGTCTCAGTTTCATCACCTGGGGCTTACCATAAGTGACTCAATTTTAGGTCTGTTGTCTTGTTTTTAATACCTTACAAGGCAGCCAATAACCATTTTCTAAAGCCCTACAGCTCTGATTTCCCATTAAGTTCACTTGGCTCTCTGGTGGCACTTACCCAGTGGTCTCGTTTTTGCTTTCTAAGGCAAAACAATAAGCTGGCACCTCTCTGCCAAAGAGCCCTTCAGATAATCTGCCAGTAATATATAACATTATGAAAAATGCCCTGTTCTTCCATGTATCTTCACACGAGTAACCCCACGAAAGATAAGCTGGTGAGGTTGGCACAGGCGGTAAGGAAACCAGCTCGAAGCGAGGACATGGTTTACCCAATTCACACAATTTGAGAGCATCCCAGCCTGGTTTTCTGATTTCTCGTGCGTATCTTTCCACTGAATTACAGCCACCATCCCTCCCTCTGCTCTTTTTCAGGCTAAATATTCCTTCAGATATTCCCTACACAACAGTACTGCAGACCCTTTACCACACTTGTCACCCCACCTGTCATTATATCTCTGTCAAGAATAACAGAACACCTTTCCAGAGAGATGAGTCACTTCTTCCTAGAAAAATAAATCACTGCTTCTGACACCGAGCATGGATTCTCCCTTTGTGGAATACCAAAAGGTCACATTCTCTGTCCTGGACAGGCTCCACAACCCCAGTGTTTTATTTTTAGAAAAGTGTTTCACTTAGGAAGTTATCATATGTTAGTGTCTCTGTAAGGTACAAATAGAAAAGAATTAAATGAAATATTATGTTAGATTGTACCAAGCACCCCAGCCTGTGAGGAGGAATTGTTTTATTTATTTATTTATTTATTTATTAAAGATTTTATTTATTTATTTGACAGAGAGAGAGAGATAGCGAGAGCAGGAACACAAGCAGGGGGACTGGGAGAGGGAGAAGCAGGCTCTCCGCCGAGCAGGGAGCCCGACGCGGGGCTCGATCCCAGGACCCTGGGATCATGACCTGAGCCAAAGGCAGACGCTTAACGACTGAGCCACCCAGGCGCTGGAATTGTTTTTTATTTACCAGAGACTTGAGACTGGATGTCAGGCTGGTCTTTGTGCACAGAGTATGAGCTGTCCGCATGGAGTGGGGTGAGGGGTGACGGGATGGGGAGTGAGAGGGACTCCTTCCCAGCCAAACGCCATCTTAAGCTGGGAAGAGCCTTCTCATTGTGCTGCTTCTTAGTGGAAGTGCCAGTAGGCCCTTGAAAGGGCCAGTATAGTGGCAGTCAGCAGCCTCCAGATCAACCAGGTCTGCTCCTCAATCCATTGATGGGTTCCAGCTAGTCAGTGGAGGATTTGGGGTTCATAATGAAAGATTTGCCAGGAGTTGCTGATAACCCTACTATGCTGATTATTTGCTTTACATTTTGGAGTCCTTCACTTTGCCTGCCACCTGAGCCTCAAAATTACATTCCAGATGTGTATAAGTTAAGGGTAACTCTAGCTGCTGTAGTTGACAAAAAAAAAAAAAAAATCTCAGGAGAAGATAATTTCTCACACACAGTCCAGTTAGCAGGACTGGAGAGGTCTGTGGTCTTGTGGTTATTCAGGATCCAAGCTGTGGGAAGCTCTGCCTCAAGACAGGGCTTCCAAAATTGCCCTGAATTTGGGAGAAGAAAGAGTGGAGGATCTCATATAGGAAGTTTTTATGGGACAAGCACAGAGGTAGAGCAAATCACTTCTGTCCATATCCCATTGATCAAGACCTAGTTATGTGGCCACACACAGCTGCAAAGCAGGCTGGGAGAGGTCCAGCCACGTGCCAAGGAGAAAGAGAAACAGGGTTTGGTGAACAACTCAGCAGTCTGCTACCAGAAGAAACTAGAACGTGATCTCTAGTCTTTCTTCTTACCATCTTGGTTATTAGAACTCTGTGTGACTGATGTTTCCCATCTTCCAGGGCTACCAGCTGTGGTCGTGACCATCATCCTGGCTATATCCCCGAATAACTATGGCCTTGGGTCCTACGGGAAATTCCCCAATGGCTCACCCGATGACTTGTGAGTACAAAGTCCCTGAGGGAATGTTAAGTGAACTGGAAAACTGAATTCTCCAAGGAAGTGGAGTATGTAATCGACTCTGACGCTCATCCTAATAAAATCCAGTCACATTTACGGCAGTCTTCACAGTTATGTATGTGATGAGATAAGCTAGTTGGAAATGCCATGCTACTATTTAAGTATTAAAAAAACGAATTGGAAGTTTTTTGAAAATACTTTTCTAAGCCTCTGATAAAAATGAAATACTAGCTACATTATATTAGTAAAGACTCATGGATAGAGTGACTAAGATTTAAAGGGGGTGAAATCCGGAATGTTTTCAAAGAATAGTTTGTAAATACTTCTAATCACCAAGTGTCCTAAAATAAACTCTTAGGGTTTTTTTTTCCTTCGAGCTTTAAGTGGTTGTTAGCGAACAGCTGGTTTTATCTTTTTTTTTCCTCTTGGATGTTTCGGTAAAATGATTTAGATTCATTGTATCATTGTGAACCATATTTCAGCACTGTAATATGTTTCCCATTGTTTTTCCCCCCAAATTCCAGTTGCTGGATCAACAGCAATGCTGTATTCTATATTACAGTTGTGGGATATTTCTGTTTGATATTTTTGCTGAACGTCAGCATGTTCATTGTGGTCCTGGTTCAGCTCTGTCGAATTAAAAAGAAGAAACAACTGGGAGCCCAGCGGAAAACCAGTATTCAAGACCTCAGGAGCGTTGCCGGCCTTACGTTTTTACTGGGCATTACTTGGGGCTTTGCCTTCTTTGCCTGGGGACCAGTTAACGTCACTTTCATGTATCTCTTCGCAATCTTTAACACCTTACAAGGTAAGCTCTGTAGCACTAATTACGCATGAATGATCCCAGTCGAACTAAAAATCTCTAAAAAGTATCCGTGAAGTGGCTTATTTCGTAGCTTAAGACTTACTTGTTGAAAAACAGATTCATCTTTGAAAAAGGGGGCTTGGAGATCCTTGGAAGAAACGGGTACTTTTTTCCTCCTCCATATTGTCTCCTCGGAGAGAACATATTGAGGGGAACCTGCCAACCCGCCAGGAACTCGCTTATGGGAATCACTCTTCCTTCACTTGGTTCCTTGCCCTTTTGTTTTTGTTTTTGTTTTTAATCTTTTTATGGAGGTAGAACATGCAAACAGCAAAGTGCACATGATCATATATGTCCGGGTGACGTCTGGCCACGCCCACCTTCTAGGTCTGTTTGAGTGAAGACAATGAGAAATGGGAAGTCAATAGACAGAGCCAAGTGGCCACAGCCCGGCCCCGCGGCTCTTCCTGAGAAGTTGCTGTGCTGGGCCACCCCGGCGAGAAAGGGGCAGGCTCTGTGTGAGCTCTTCACGGCTTTCCATTTGTTCCTGAAGCCCAGCTGCACACATTTCCCAACCCATCAAGTTGTGGTGTTCAGAAAAGCGAACTACTAACTCAGATCAGCGTTATAAAAGACTTGTCAGCTGTAATTAATTTTTAATGGAAGTACTTTAGCATTAAATGCTAAGCAGGCTAATAGGTTTACGTAACAATAATGATAATTCTTGTCCCTTGGTTTCCTTTTATTCCAAATCGGCTGTGGGATGCCTTTTAATTCATTCTCATCTGCCTGTTTTCATCTTTTCCTTTCTGTTGCTTTTAGCTCCCATAGCGTCCTCCCGTAGTTCTGTCAGGCAGTAGATTATTTTGCTGGTTTTCAAAGAAATCCCAACCTGAGATTGAATTCAAATGCCTAATTTAGCTATCCGTTCTTATTTGGAGGAAGCCAGTTAATATACTTGTTGGTTACATAGTTTGTTAGATTTTTTTAAAAGATTTTATGTCTTTAGAGATTTATTTATTTATTACTTGAGAGAGAGAGGAAGGGAGGAGAGAAGTGGAGCCCGATGGAGGGGTTCGATCACAGGATCCTGAGGCCAAGACCTGAGCCAAAATCAAGAGTCAACTGAGCCACCCAGGTGCCCCTGTTAATTTTAACTTACAATGTACCAGTTCCTGAATTGGTATATCCAGGTGTTACACCACATAGTATTAAATAGAAAAGTTTTATTTGCCTTAATGGCATGCTAAAAGAGCAAAAAATATGCCCACATCACACTAATCACAAACATGAAAGCAGGGTACCTATCCTCATATATTTAATGTGGAAACTGAACCTGCCTCTGTCTTCATTTCCCCCAGAATGTCTTCTCATTAGAGTATGAATAGATGAAAGGAATGCATCGTTCCATTTACAAAAGGGAACTAATGCCTAATTCACTGGCTTTGGGGTTGGTTAAAGGAAAGCTGTGTGTGGGTTCTGAGTTGGGGCTTATTTAGGCCCATTTTGATCTCTCATACATGCTGTTTCTCCTCTTGTGCAACCAAGGGGAATTGCCCAAGGGTAGCAGATCAACAAAGGTATGCAGTAGTCAAGATGGCAGGTTTTAGGATGGGCACGTGTACTGTACTAGAAGCAAACCTGATATTTAAAAAGGAAGATTTTAAAGACCGACTGGGATTTCAGGAGAGGGAGAATTCAGAAGTCGCCCATTCTTTCAGCAAATATTTATTGGCAAAAGCCTTGAGGCGTGGTAGCAGCATGGAGCCCCGTGCCTGCAGGACCAGGAAGAAGGTGGGTGGGAGGCAGAACCCGAGTCCCTCTTCAGGTCTGTAGTGTTGCTTTCTTTGTGGCCAGGACACCAGCAGAGAATTTCCTTGAACAGAGTAGAGGGAGACTGGAGGGCAGACAAGGACATCACTGTGGGGCACCAGGCTTGGGAGGAAGAGGGAAGAGCCCAGGCAAGGGACTCTGCCATGGGCTGGAGAGGAGGAGCCAGGGATTTGAGACCGAGGAGGAGGATGTGGCACTTGACTGAACATGAAGATGCATCATAAATATGGAAGGGTGGGGAAGTAGGAGCCAAGGTCTGAGCTGGCATCCTGAGTAGAGTGGATGGCTTATACTTCCAAAGATAGGGAACGCCAAGGATGGGATGTGAGAGGAGAGACAGTTTAATTTTGGAAATAGGGAGTTATCATTCCTCTCATAAGTATTTTTTATCTTACAAAGAGAGTCCCTTCAGGGTGCCTTTCAATAGCAGACTTTCTTAGGACTTTGGACTTTTTTTTCCCTCCATTTGTAAAATTTCACATTGCCTATAGCTGCCAAAGATTTTATCTTTTGGGCAAAGGAAGTTCATGACATTCAGGTCTCAGTTTGGAATTATGTTACAGGTTTTTTTTTTTTCCCTCCATAGGATTTTTCATATTCATCTTTTACTGTGTAGCAAAAGAGAACGTCAGAAAGCAATGGAGGCGGTATCTTTGTTGTGGAAAGTTACGGCTGGCTGAAAATTCTGGTAAAGATTGACCTTTTTCTCCTCTTAAATCTTGGGGAAAAGACATAAGTTACGATCTAAAGCAATCAATGCCGAAGGGCTGTCAGATCTGGAAATCAGTGAACGGATCTCAATTGTGAACATTAGGGGGAAAAACCCTAGTGAATTAAAAAATAATTGCTCATTATCTGGGAACTTCGTGAACAATAGGATTAACGGGCTCATTGCTTCTTAAATGAAACAAGAGTGCAGTTTTTCCTTTTGAGCCCAGGTTTTCCATTTGTCTGAAGTAATTTTTCATATTTACCTTCATAACTTGTTAAGCCTTGGCTCAACCTAGGGGCTGGGGGAGGGGTGAAACAGGTGATGGGGACTCCGGAGGGCATGTGTCGTGATGAGCACTCAGCACGTGTGGAAGTGCTGAGTCACTATAGCGTACACCTGAAACTAATAGTACACTGTAAACTTACTGGACTTAAAATAAAAACATTAAAAAATTCTATAATTCTTTAATAAAGCATATTATTTTCTTATTAAAAAAAAGCCTTGGCTCAACCTTTTTTCCACAGGTCCTGGTTGTCCATTGCTTAATTTGTTAGTGGCCCAGACGTTGTATATAAGCTTTAGCATACCTTTGGTTATTTTGAAGTTCTTTTCAGGCGTGCCCTGCTGCTTTGCAGAGCAAATGGCTCCTTTTCAAGAAAATAAGAAAACTGAAGTACTGTTTGAAAACATAAATTCCTTTTACATGAATATCCCCCACGAATACCACCTTTGCAGTATGGCAGAGACCTGTGTGCACAAGATCTGCACTCAGAAAATAGCAGTACATATAGTTCAGTCATTTTAAGTCATTTAAGAGCCACCTGTCACCACAACACAGTTGTCTTGTGTTGTTTTTTTGTTGTTGTTAAGATTTTATTTATTCATTTGAGAGAGAGAGAGCACACAAGCAGGGGGAGAGGGAGAAGCAGACTCGCCGCTGAGCCAGCCAGGAGTCCGATGTGGGGCTCAATGTGGGGCTCGATCCCAGGACCCTGAGATCATGAGCTGAGCCGAAGGCAGATGCTTAACTGACTGAGCCACCCAGGCGCCCTTCTTGTTAAGACAATCCTTGGTTCTGGAGTACTGCCTAATTCAGTGGCTATCTTTAGACACAATCAAATGAGCGTGGCCTTTAGTCCCAAGAGCATATAGGTTACTTTTAACCAGGTGGTCGTTTAAAGGATAAAGGTATATAGTCTTAAATGAAAATACATTTTATCACACCAACTTGTGAAATGTGTGACTTCTTTGTAAGAAGTGGAAGTGGGATCTGGAAGTGAGATCAGTTGCTAGAACGAGTTCCCCTGTGATCTGTCTCTTGCATTTGAGCTTCAAACATTCCGCCCTGTTTTTCTGAAATGCTTATTCTGCTGTAGACTGGAGTAAAACTGCTACTAATGGTTTAAAGAAGCAGACTGTAAACCAAGGAGTGTCCAGCTCTTCAAATTCCTTACAGTCAAACAGTAACTCCACGCACTCCACCACGCTGCTGGTGAATAACGATTGCTCAGGCCTTGCGAGCGGGAACGGTACGTATCCCTCAACATAGTGTTTCTCAAGCTAGTGTTTGTTTTATTAAAGTACTTTTATCCTTTAATGGCATTTTTGCTAAGCAAAGAGAAAAAGTACATATGACTAGTGGATCAAAATGTGGCTCCCTTATGGTAGAGGAAGTTTATTAATCCAAATGTATTCAATTTAGAGCGAATACCAGAAAAACTTTTTTTTTTAAGGTTTAGTTTTTCATGATGGGACTTAAAGATGACCTAAAACGTTTCACGTTGCAAATCCTGATTTAAGGACTGCCCAAAGACCTCAGTGCTGTGCTCCTGCTGTGTCAGCTGTTCCGAAAATAGTTAAGACCATATCAATTTTTTAGTACATCTATAATCATACATATTTTCAACACTGTTAAACCTTCCTATTTTTTGCTTGTCATGTTTGTTCATTCTTTTCCACAGCATGGCTGCCTTGTGGCAGTGCCCAGATCCCCATTAATATGTCAAATACTGCCAAGATGAATTGTGGCCAGTACTGGTGACCATGTATGTCACCAATATATGAACAGATTATTGCTGCAACGCCTCCTTATACTAATTCTGACATTTCTAGCTAAAACTTCCATTACATTTTCTTTCTTTCATACACTTGGCTGTCCATTCATAAAAGCTTATGTATTTCATTCTTCTTTGGCTTCTTAATACATCTTTTGCATTTTCATCAAAACTTCTATTTCTACTCGTATACTTTCTCCTTCCCTGGAGAATTTGCCTTTATTCATCATTTTAGGATATTAATTATTTTCATGATGAATTCAAATAAATATGTGAGAAAGTCCATATACCTGTCAGTTTTCCAACCTAAAGATGGGAGGTCCTGCTGGTTTATATAGAATTTAAAAATACAATGGAATGCCTCTAAATTGAGGTTTCTCAACCTCGGCACAATTGACATTTGGAGCTAGGTAACTCTTTGTTTGGGGGGGGGGCTGTCCTGTGCAGTTGGGGACGTTTAGCAACATCCCTAGTTTCCACCCACCAGATACCAGTAGCACTCACCCACTCACCCCCAGTTGTGACAACCAAAAATGTCTTCGGACATTGTGAAATGTCCCCTAAAGGGTAAAATCACCCACCTCCCCTTCACTGAGAACCATTGCTGTAGAAGATGAAAAACACCTACCATCTGGCCTTAGCTCTTTACCACAGTTGCCAGCGTAAGAGCTCTGGGTTCTAGGACAAATGGCTCTGTCGGGAATGACTCAATGTTAAGTAAAGAGAGTGGGGCCAGTAGCAATCAAGACTGACTGATAAGTTAGCATGAAAAAGAAGGTTCAAGGCAGAGAAGTCAGAGGTGTGAGGTAAGCCATCATGAATCCTCAAAATCACAACATATCAGAAAGCCTGTTGGCTTGGACAGAAATGTTTGGAGCTCTTAAAGCCAGGTTTTTTCCATATTCTAGGAACAACTCACAGATGAAGCCTCACTTGCCTAGCCTGTGTTGCCATGCTTTGGGCAATCAGATTTGACTGAAGCAACACATTTTGCACAGCTGTTTGACATGGCTGATTTGACACAGCTGTTTTGGATGGCCGACAGTGAGGGCGGGGGGGTACATTTTAGGCCACTGGAATGGCCAAGTTTTTAATACCACATAACATGCTCATCAGATAGACATCCCTGACTCCTGAGGCTGCACACCAGGATCTGGGATGGATGAGGTATGGGATGGGCAATTCCAGAAAAGAAACTGGAAGTTTAATGGTTTATTATACCAGGTCAAATTGTCCCTGCACCAAAATGTCCTCAAACCGAAATGGCTAGATCAGGACAGCTGCCTCAAATGGTCACATGCCCTATTTGGGCTGTGTTGACCATGTCCATCACGTAGTTTGTGTGAATGCTACATATCTGGTTATGCTTTCAAGGTTTGGGCACCAGCAGCCCTCTCACTCGGTACATGGGGGGGCCACTAAACTCACAGTTTGAAAGAAACATCACATGTTGACTCCATCAATTCTGAGCTGCATAACCGTGTACAAAGCACTTGATTTCTGAAACCTTAGTTTCATCGTCTGTGAGATGGGGATAATAATAGCACTCAACGTGTAGTATAGTAAATGAGATAATACTTATAAAGTTCTCAACATTTAATCATTATTATGATGATTATAGCATGAACTCAAAAATGGGCTTATTATTCAGCTTTCTTTTTTTTTTTAAAGATTTATTTATTTTAGAGAGAGAGAGGAAAAGCGCACAAGTGGAAGGGACAGAGCCAGAGGGAGGGAAAATCTCAAGCAGACTCTGCACTGAGTGCGGAGTCTGACGCGGGGCTCCATCTCAGGACCCTGAGATCATGGCCTGAGCCAAAAACAAGAGTCACTCACTCAACCGACTGTGCCCCCGAGGTGCCCTGTTATTTGGCTTGCTGCATTGTCTTCCAGTAGTATAATGGTCAGGAGGTTGGTGCCAAGTAGCCAGAGGGTCTGAGCACACACACAGTTGAGGGCCTGCTTGCGGTGTGGGAGGCCCAGGTCCGAACTACATTGGCTCTAGAATGTCCAGCTGCACCCTGGCCTGGACTCTGAGGTTGTAATTAATTGGTGGTTTCCTCGTGGGAACCAGTCCTGTCCTGCTTTAGTCAGAGGAGCCGGTTTACTCTACCAGAGATGGTTTTTTCTTGGCCATGACTGTTGTTGCTCTGGGTTTCTCTGGTACAAAATTTTATTTTATAGGAACCTGAAGGAACCAAGAACCTTGTAAGGGGACATATGGGGACCTCTGTTAACTTTAACGTTTTGGGGGAGACCAGAATATTATATTAGGTCATACTACACAGAAGCTACTTCTCAATAATATGATCAACCAGAGTTAGGAAATGGGTCTTCTCATATCAAATATATTGCTTCGCTTCATATTTTGACCGTTTCATTTAAAAAAAAAAATTGCCATAGAGAACTGGTTTCTGACACATCCTCCAGTTTGTGTTGTTTACTTTGAGTGGCCTCAGGGAAGGATCGAAAAGTAAAACATGACAATACATCATAACTATATTAAAACAAACTCATGTACTACATGTGCCTACTTCAGAACGAAGTGATGTTTAACTGTGTTTATCTCTGGATACTTCATGATACCAATTTTGTTTTTCCTTATATAGGGAATGCTTCAACAGACAAGAATGGTGTTTCTTTCAGTGTTCAGAATGGAGATGTGTGCCTTCATGATTTCACTGGGAAGCAGCACATGTTTACTGAGAAAGAAGACTCGTGCAATGGTAAAGGCCGTATCGCTCTCAGAAGGACTTCAAAGCGGGGAAGCTTACACTTTATTGAGCAAATGTGATTCCTTTTTCTAAAATCAAAGCATGATGCTTGACAGTGAAAATGTCCAATTTTACCTTTTACACAATGTGAGATGTATGAAAATCAACCAATTTTATACTCAGCAACCTCTGGAGGAACATATGCTAATTGAGGGCAATGGTTATTGGAAGAGGAAACCCAAGATGTTATACATGGTTTTTAGACATTTGCTGTCTGGTTTTTTTTATCCTTCATTTTAAAAGAAGATTGGGTTTAAACAACACAGTAAGAATAAGACTCGTTTAAAATCAAAGTAGTTCATTTCTAGCCACATTTTAAAGAGGCTGAGTCATCTATGATAAGGTCCTATAAAGCAACTGTTGACTTCAGCCTGTTGGTGAGTTTAGTTGTGCATGCCTTTGTTATAAATAAGCTAAATTCTAGTGCCCCACATGTCAAATATCTTCTACATTTTTTTGTATTTATTTTCTTTTTTAAAATTTTTTATTGTTATGTTAATCACCATACATTACATCATTAGTTTTTGATGTAGTGTTCCATGATTCATTGTTTGTGCATAACACCCAGTGCTCCATGTAGAACGTGCCCTCTTTAATACCCATCACCAGGCTAACCCATCCTCCCACCCCCCTCCCCTCTAGAACCCTCAGTTTGTTTTTCAGAGTCCATCGTCTCTCATGGTTCATCTCCCCCTCCGATTTCCCCCCCTTCATTCTTCCCCTCCTGCTATCTTCTTCTTCTTTTTTTTTAACATATAATGTATTATTTGTTTCAGAGGTACAATGTGTAAATTAATTTCTTTGTAGAATCGTGGTTGTGTTATTGTGTCTAATGTGATAATTCAGAAAATCCTTGCTGGTTCAGCTCCTTTTGGAGATTATATGGGATGTGAAATACAGAAGCTTCACTGAAATCAAGAAATAATGGTGCCAGCCAGACTGGAAAAAGTGTGCGCAGACAGTGCGCAATTAGCTCATATAGTGCCTTTGAGCGAGTTGGAAAAAGGTGCCCCTACTGGGCAGACACAGCCCCAAGGGCTCACGGTTTGTCAAACAAAGTGGGGGCCCTATTTGAGCCCCACGCATTCTCTCGGGTGCACCCTTGTGCAGGGCACCACGAGTACAGCCATGTGCGGCACCCAGTCCCAATACCCATCTCCTGATCTCATCCCTAATCACCAGGGAATGGAAGCTGCGCCAAGATGTTTAGCTTAGTACCTTGGCCATGGAGAAGGATGGACCTGTAATCAGGAAAATTGTGAATGTGGAGGAGAAACATACACTGCCGCTTCTCAAATCCCCAGAGCCTTTCAGAAAAGGGGAGTAGAGTAGGATTCCTTTTTAAAGATGTATATGAGGATAAAAAAAAATCATACTGCTCTTCTTTAAAAGGTGACTGCATAGCACTTTAGTTGTTAGGACTGGTACACTCTGGCCCCGCCAGAGCTATAATTATTTTTTAAAAGGTGTCAAGTGTTGAAGAATGTATAGTGACAAGGGGGAGCAGCTGTTGGGAACGTGAACTATCCTGCAGTGCTATTGTTTCCATATGTATCAAACCCTGATTGCTCCTAGTTATAGAGGGTTTATTTTGCTTCCCGCCTATAGCTAGCTGCCTGAACAATGCCTCAAGTGTGTCCTGATTAGGAACTTTGCAAAACCCTGTAGTTTGGTCTTTCACTATGGTTCCCTTGCATATATTTCAAGTGAATGTTGTATCCCCGACTAACCACAATAATAATGTAATACACTTCTGTGAGTGCTGATTTGCCTTTGCAAGATTTCTTCTCTGATTTATTTAATTGTCTTGTATTTATGTTAAAATCGACAAAAATGTTAAGATCGCCAAAATAAATTTGTAGTTCAGTCCTTTGAGTTTGAAAGCTTTCACTGAGGGAAGGCGCCTGGGATCTCTTGCCCCGGCGATGTGGCATGTGAGTGGCCTAAGAGGAACGTGACGGTAACATCTTCTGGCAAACAGCGGACACACAGTGATTGTGAGGTGAGAGCAAGGTTCCTCCCCACGAGATCAGTTTCTGAGGTCTCTTCTTCATTTTCCCCTCACACTTTCAAGATTCCCTCTTTAACACATGTTGCCATTGGCCTTCACAGCCCCAGATTTGGATCCCCCCTCCATGTCTCTGCATCCTCAGCATTGAAGAGTAGGATTTCAAGAAGGTGAGGACAGGATTAGGGATTTCTGGGGAACTGATTAGTATAGGGGAGCTACAAACGGGGGAAGCTGGCCTTGATTCTATAAGAGGTCTTTGAGCAATCTCTCCTGTGATGCTCCGCTGCCTCAAAGATGTTGAGGATTAAATTGATGAAGGTGGTGAGATAACCTGAGATTTGGGTGTGAGATCTCACAGACCAGATCTCCTGGAGATGATGTAATTAAAGTGTACACCAAAGGATGCACAGTGTCCAGTGTTCTTTAGATTCTGTCCATGCCCCCTTATTTTCCCTTTTGTGTTTTGTGTCTGGGTTGTGGTCCTTAAGCCAAATTCTCTTGTCTATTTTTTTTTTTTTTTTTTTTACTTCACACACATTAAGGGCAGGACAGAGAGAATGTTCCTGAGAAGCATCCTTCTTTGAGTTTAAAATTGGTCTCACAATCTGAGACTCCACTGAAGGAGACCGAAGTGCTAGTATGAGGAGGCAAGGAGCATCACAGCAGTGACCAGTATTTGAAGAAGAATTTCTTCAGAACATTTGAGAAGTTTTTCCCCAAAACACACTGCAATCATTAATCCCACAGAGTAACTCTTAACTTCAGGGAGCAGCATCGGGACTAGTCTCAGCAAAAATGGTGAAATGGCTTCATTTGGGATGCTGGTGTATATCTAATGAGGTCACCTAGAAAGCAGGTTAGTTTGAAGACCATTTTGACAAAGGGCTACTTTACTAAATGAACATTTTACTGAATGGACTAGTGTGTTATCATTTTTTCTCCATAACAGCATTTTAAGGACTATTCAGTTTGTCTCTGCTCAGGTCCAACTGATGCAGTCGGAGTCTGAAGGACAGGAAAAAGGAAAGACTGGGTGGACATAAAAACATAATCTTGAGTGGGCAGAATTCTTGTCAGTAGATTCTTTTTTCTTTTCTCTAGGTACAGCATCAAAATGTTGAGGCAAACAAAAATTGACTACATTCTTCCAGAATATATTCTTTTAAATGTATCTGTATATTCTTCACTGAGAAGAAATCTTACTCTCTGATGTTTCTACTCTTTACTTCTTAGTCTCAAACTAGCTACAGGAATCTGGAACAGAGACAAATTGTACATTCTTTAAAACATTGCAATGAAAATGATCTCCAGTCAACAAAGATTTGATTGTCATAGAAATAACAGAATTTGGCACATTAGCTCTTTTCAGAAAATTCATTCAGAATGGACCCTCTTCTTGGTGTCAAAGATGGGGTGCTTTTCCTTAGGGTCAAAAATTTGAGCCTTCCAGAAGAAACACTGGATGGTTTCTACCTTGGTTGATGACATGGGGCTCCCTGGGAACTTCGTTGACCTGAGCCCCTATGGCAGGACAATGAGGCAGACCCTCTGGATGAGGTCAGGGAAGTCCTGTATGGACCCTAGAGTCCAGTTTTGGGCTTTCATGTCTACAAAGACCATAAATCTGCTTCAAAAACAACAACATACCCCGTCATCATGTTCCATATCTGATTCTTGACAAATATTTGAGAAATGACTTTGGAGACAGGTTTCTGTCTATTGGATCACAGCCAGAGAAAGGCTTCATGGATATAGAAACCAAGATATGGAAGTTTTGTATCTTAGGGACAAAGGGATACTAAGATATGAGTCTGATTTTTATATAGCACAGCTTATGGTCCAAAATATGCATGGAAATTTAAAAGCTAAAAAGTAGTAGCTTTGCTTCTTGGTTTTACCCTGGAATTTCAAGCTTATGGAAAAATAGAGCTGATAAGATAATATTCATTAAAGCATAGACCAAAGCTATACACTATAGGCTAGCTATACACCAAAAGGGGTATATGTGTGCATAGGAGAATCCACCAAGAATGAGATAAACTGAAAATATTTCTATACTGGATAGAAATGCCAGGTAATGAGCAAAGGTTATCAGGTATTTCCCCCATGGCTGCAAAATGAACTCTTGAAGAAGCATTCAGTGTGAACAGTAACGGTAATGAAGCAATGATCCCATCCCAGCTTTCTGATGCAGAATATGAGTTCTGTTAAGAGTACATATTCCGATTCCAAAAGAGATTTAATGGTGATAACTTAATGTCTAATTTTATTTACCCTTAGATCATTGCAAATTCTGCATGGAGGCACATCACATGGATTGCTGCATAATTTAAGAGCCAATAGTAAGAAAAAAGTATGTGACATTATGTGGGGTTTGGTGCTTTAGTTGAGTGACATAGATTTATGGTATGGAATTTCTAAAGTGAATTTAGTTAAGGGGACCCAGTTTGCAGGACTGATTTTCTTTCATCCATTCGACACTGAGCTCAACACTGTTGCAGACATGGCAGGAGATTTCAAAGACTTTTTTTTTTTTTTTTTTTTAATTTATTTGAGGGAGAGCGCACAAGCAGGCAGAGCGGCAGGGAGAGGGAGAAGCAGACTCCCCGCTGGGCAGAGAGCCCGACACAGGGCTCGATCCCAGGACCCCGGGATCATGACCTGAGCCGAAGGCAGACACTTAACCCACTGAGCCACACAGGCACCCCAAAACTTTTTTTAAAAAAAGATTTTTATTTATGAACGAGAGAACGCAGGGTAAGGGGGAGAGGGAGAGACTATCCTAAGCAGACTTCCCACACTGAGCTTGGAGCCCTGGCGTGGGGGAGGGGGGGGCTGGATCTCAACACCCTGAGATCACAACTGGATCAAAAACCAAGATTTGGCCCTTAACCAACTGAGCTACCCAGGCGCCCCTCAAAGGCTGTTTGAATGAGTATCTTACAATCCAGTTAGGAAAGCATGCCTCATCTGAAAACGAAAATAACATGAGGCAATACATTGTCAAATGATAGATGAAAACAGCTGTGATTTATGAAGTACTTTTCTATGAGCTAGGCATGCTGCTAAGTGCTTTACATTCATCCCTTGATGTTAGCCACCCTATGACATAGGTGCTATTATCCCCATTTTACAGATGGGAACGTTGAATTTCAAACTGCTGCAATGGCATGCTAAAGCTCACAACACTTGTCAATGGCAGAACCGGAATTTGAATTTAATTTGCACTGACTCCAAAACTTAGGTTCTTACAAAGAAATTATATGGCAATTCAGAGAACGGAGAGGGCTTCTGGGAGGGGAGAACTGAGTTGGCTCTTTTTTTTTTAAGATTTTATTTATTTTTTTTATTTGTCAGAGAGAGAGCACAAGCAGGAGGAGTGGCAGGCAGAGGGAGAGGGAGAAGCAGGCTCCCTGCTGAGCAGGACTTGATCCCGGGACACTGGGATCATGACCTGAGCTGAAGGCAGCTGCTTAACCAACTGAGCCACCCAGGCGTCCCCTGAGTTGGCTCTTAAAGGATAGGCTTCAGGGGCGCCTGGGTGGCTCAGTCGGTTAAGGTTAAGCAGCTGCCTTCAACTCAGGTCGTGATCACAGTGTTACTGGATCGAGCCCCTCGTCGGGCTCCCTGCTTAGCGAGGAGTCTGCTTCCCCCTCTCCCTCTGCCTTTCTCCCTGGCTCATTCTCTCTTTCAAATAAACAAATACAATCTTTAAAAAAAAAAAAAAAAAGGCTTCAGATAGGCGAGGAGGAGGAGCGGCCTACTAGGTCAAGCATACAGTAAATGCATGGAGACGAGCATAGGGCTTCTGAAAATTACATTAGCCGAGCTGTCCAGTGGAACAGATTTAGTTGGAAAATGAACACTGGGTCAAAGACTGTGAACTGTAGGTAATTACCGCTGCAAAAATGCCAGTTTCAAGTAGTAGGCCTGTAGGAGGTGGACTGCAGGCCTGACTTCGAGAGAGGTCATCAGGGGCGGGGGCTACAGGAGCCGAAGGGGGGAAGAAGGGTGCGGCTAGGGGACCCTGCCCCGACCGCCCCCTTTCCTTCCCTAAGGGGCCCCACTACTTGGCTTCTGCTCGGCGGTGGAGAAGCGGCCAGGTACAGAATTATGATCCTGGCCGGCGGCCAGCCCAGTGGCCGCGGTGGGCGGGCCTACTTCTCCCGCCTCCGGTGAGGATGGCTGCCCATCCCCGGGGCCACGGCAATTCGGGGAGGAGCCCTGGAACCCATCCTTTATCTCCCTGACTCCGCGGGTTCCGCTCCGCTGCGGGGGCGGGGCTGGGGGCGGGGTCACGGACGCTGTTGCGAGTTCCTCTCAGGGCGGGGCGGGGCCACAAGCGACCGTATTAGGGGCATTCTGGGCCTCTGGCGAAGCGGTCCCCCTACCTTGTAACCCAGGCCCCGCTCCGCGGGTTCCGCTCCGCGACGGGGCGGAGCCGGAGACGGATCCAAAGGTGGGGCCTGGGGCGGGCCCAAGGGCGTCCAGGTGGTCACTGCGGAAGGGCCTGTTTCTCTAGCTTGTCCTGGGGTCGGCGGCCCGCGGGGAGGTAAGGGGCTCAGGGAGGCAATTCGGTTCCCGCCCGGAGCCAAGTGGTCCGCTACTCCTGTGGGCCACCCCCTTTTCTTTCCCCCTCGAGCCGCGACTCCGAGGGCTGCGTTCCGCGGCGGGGGCGGGGCGGGGGCGGGGCCGGGGGCGGGCCGCAAGTGGGTTGCTGCAGACCGGTAGGCTCGGTTGGCGGCCCGCCCCGGGGCCTCCTCCAGACTGCTTTAAGGCGAAAAAGGCCCGACGGGGTCGTCGTTGTCTCACGTCCTGAACCCCGTTCCCCGCGTCTTTCGCGGGGCTGTCCGGGACGAGCGGGTGTCGAGAGTGCGGCGGGCCTGGTCAGGGAGGGGCCGCCTTAGCGCCAGCCCCCATCACCGCCCCCGCGCCTTGCGGAGGAGCGAAACTCTGGTTGGCTTGTTTTCCAATCTTACTTTGGTTCTTTCATTTTAAAAAGTCTCGACCTCCCACCGCTGGGCACTGTCCCGAGAGCTAACCGAGGCTGTGAGTGTTTAGGAACCAGGCCCGCTCGGCGGCCGCAGTTCGGGCGTCCCACCTCTGCACGGCCCGTCGGGCGCTGCGGCCCCGGCAGCACGCGGAGATGAGGAGCAGGAGCAATTCCGGGGTCCGCCTGGATGGCTACGCGCGGCTGGTCCAGCAAACCATCCTGTGCTACCAGGTAAGGAAGGACCACCCGAGCTGCCCTCTCGTGGCACTTATTCTCCTACCCAATCCCCTCCCGGTCCTGAGACTTTGCATTTAGGAGGTTTGCTCCTTAAATCCAGTGCTTGCTAGCCGCACCCCCATTCCACCCCATCCTCTTTCAGGGGACCCCCTCTGTTTGGGATCGAAGACAGAGCCCCCCTGGTACCCTGGGTACAAAAATGCGTCTTTTTGCATTGACTGTTCTGTTTTGGGGTGAGAGAGGAGGTGTGTATAGGTTGGACAGAGCACACTGAACGGGGACAGTGAACTCGGGACTGCCAGGGCAGTAGACAGGAGTGAAGAACCTCCGGAGGTTTGTATCCTGCTCCTCCAGAGTGTAGGGCAACTGCTGCTGCCCCTCCCATGAGTTATCTTGTTAGAGACCCACGTGTGAGGGCCTTAGGGGTTACTCTGGTTGATATTTTACAGATGAGAAAACTACAGGCCAAAAAGCTTACCGCGTGTAGTAGGGTCAGGGCCAAACGCAGGTCTTCTGCTCCCAAGTTCAAGGGGGACCTGTGAGGCTGCCCATGTGATCTGAGGTATGAATATGCCTGCTGTTCTATATTACTGGCCTAAAGTTATATGTGGGCCCATCATGTAAGACCCCTGGACTATTTTTATTCCTAGTGAAGACAGCAGCTCTGTCCCTTTCCCACAATCAGCAGCCAACTATTAATAGGACCTCCATGTTCGAGAAGGAAGTAGCATTCCATGGTTAGAGGCCCAGCCTACAAGTCGGGAACCATAGTCATTCCCAAGCCACTGACCATTTTCCCTTCTTAGCCAATTTCTCAGTCTTATTTCTTCATTCATGAAATATTTATTGTGTACCTATTATATGCAAGACACTCTGTCAGGTGCTGGGCTCACAAAGAATAAATGCGTGTAGTGCAATGAGATTTATGCATAGGGTATAGTTCCGGAGTCCTTTGTCTGAGATCCTTGGGGCCAGATGTGGTTTGCAAGTCAGAAATGTTTGGATTTTAGAAAGGTGTAATATACATACGTATTCTATAATAACTGCAGTGGGCAGCATCCCTTAATCAAACACATTTTTCTCACATCCGAATGTGAATATTCACACTGAGTAGGAAAAGTAAAGACTTAAAATAGTTTCACGTCAGTTCAGGTCACCTTTTGTCACCAAGCTTGCTGCAAACTTATGAAAACCCTTTAGATTTCCAGAACTTACCGGCTTTTAAAATTGCACATGAAGGACTGTGATCCTTATTTGGGGAGCTAAACCCAGTTTGGGGAGCCGGGATGGAGTCCTAGAAGAGATGACGTTAAGTTGAGAATTAAAGAAGGAGTAGGCAGGCAAATGATGGTTACTTTTTGCCGTCCTGTTTGTAGTATATTACAATTACATCTATAAATTGTTTTAAAATTCAAGTTCAAAGGTTTTCCCCTTCCTTACTGTGAGGGAAGGGGCTGTAAGGAGAACTGATGAAGCTTGGTTCTTGTGTCACACCTGTGTTTGCGTGCCCAGCTCTGCCTTGAATGACATGTTAGCCTTTACTCAACCTCTCTTAAGTCCATGGCCTCATCTGTAAAATGGGGACAGTAACACCTATCTCCGCTGAGGTATTGTGGAGAAAAAGTTAGCGCCTAGCAGGTTGCCTGGCAGCCAGGAGGCAATCAGTAAACAGTGCTGTTGGTGGTGTTATGACTTGGACATAGGCCACACGTCCGCACCTCACCACCGTGAGCTATGTTACTCCCTTTCCTGAAGGCCTTGGTACAACTACTAATTGCTTTCTAGTCTATAAACATAATTATGTCTCCCCATTGATGCGGTGAGGTCCTTAAGCACAGAGGCCTCATCAGTTTTGTTCCTTTTGTGTTAAGCCGTGTTCCTGGCACATGAAAGGTACCGTTAAGTCCTTGTTGATAAAATACTTCCAGCAGGCTCTGAGCCATCCTAATGTCCAGCCATTGATCCGGGCTTGCCTTCTCTCAGGAGCAAAAGAACTGTCTTATTAAAGCAAATTTGCAGTGTTGGACTTTCCTCTCCAACATTTTAATGATTAAAAAAAAAAAGGCGTCTCAGCCTTTAGTTGTATTTCTTTTGGGGGTAGTTGGTGAGAAGCTCTCCTTTACCCTCTTTACCCCTGTGGCTAACTGGAATCCTCCAAGTAGGGCGCTGCTGGGAAATCCCATGCAGACTCGCACTCCTTGTCCCCCTCCCCCCACCCATCCTGCCCCAACAGCTCGTCTTCACAGTTGTAGGTCCTTAATCCATTTAAGGTCTCATCTTTCTGAGTGATCTTAGGTCACCTAACCACTCTAAAAATGAATGGGCAGTTTTATGCATATTTGACCATAAAAAAAAATGAACGAGCTGGACTGGTGGTTTCTAAAATTTATGCTATATCTCCCCATCTCCTGTAGATATATGCAGATGTTTATGAGGTATTTTTCAGTGTCAGCTGGTACAAGCTCTGAACTGTTTCTGATTTGCTTTTTATTTTTATTTTTTTAAAAGATTATTTATTTGAGAGCGGGAGGGAGGGAGAGGGAGCATGAGTATGAGCTGAGCGGGGAGAGGGGCAGAGGGAGAAGGAGACTCCCTGCCGAGCAGGGAGCCAGCAGAGCGGGAGGGACTCCATCCTAGGACCCTGAGATCTTGACCTAGGCCGAGTCAGATGCTTAACTGAGCCACCCAGGTGCCCCTGATGTGCTTTTTAAATTGATTTCACTTGTTAGAAATCATTTAGCGTTAAATATGTCAAACTCCTAATTCTTCAGTTAGAGGCAATAGCGTGTCAACTAATTCCTTTTCTTGTATCTGTGAAAGAGAACAACTCTTTCCATTAGTCATTTGCCAAATATATTTGCTACTAATTATTATTTAAATCTTTAAGGCAAAGAAGAGAAGAGCTATGTTTATAAAAGGGTCCTTTTGCAGATATGATTTTGTGTATACAGAGAGTATAATTATACACTCCAGGGATTATCTTCAAATAATTATTGACTGAAAAAAATTCCTAGATTTACTTTGGTCCAGATAATACTAACTTTGTACATTTTTTGAATATCAGTTCTGTTTGAAAGCTCATACATGAAAGTGTTAAGTTACAAAGTAGTGATAAGAGAATATGGATCAGAAATGGTGATCAAGGCAGTAATTGTAACTGCAGATTATTTGGTATAAAAAACAGATAATTAAGAGACCAGAAGAGTAAGTAAATATTGCTTATTTAGTGGCAATGGAATTTAAAATGAAAAGAATGGGATAACTAAAACATGGAGTAGGGAACAAATAGTAATAATAATAATAAAGACTAATTTGGGGCAAGTTTAAAAAAGATATAATTAAATACTGTGAAATAATATGGCAGAAGAATGGGAGGTGGGTTAAAGCATTCTTAGGCCTTTATCACTTTATCACGTTAAGAAGGGGAGAGGTATTATATATTTAAATCAAGAATTTATATGTAACGCTTGAACATGAAGGGAATATATAACTTTTTAAAAAAAAATTTTCGTAAGCATAGCTTTTTTTTTTTTACAGTATTAGTTTCTGTTGTACAATACAGTGATACAACACTTCTATACATCACCTGGTGCTCACCATGACAAGTGCACTCCCTAATCCCCATCACATATTTCACCCTCCCCCTACCCAGGAATATATGACTTTTAAAACAGTGGAGGAATAAAGAAAATTTGATCACTGCAAGAGAAGGAAGGAAAAGAGTGCTTAGGGAGAGAGAGAAGTTAAAAAAAAAAGTAAGCAAAGGACAAAACAAGATGCAAATAAGTCCAATTAGTAATCACAATAAATGAAAATGCTTAAATTAGCCAGGTAATAGAAATTATTAAAAATTTTTTAAAAAATATATGTGGTTTTTATAAAATTTATTTGAGAGAGAGAGCTTGTGCACAAGTGGGGGTGAGGGGCACAGGGAGGGGGAGAAGCTGACTCACCACTAAGCAGGGAGCCAGACATGGGGCTCCATCCCAGGACCCTGAGATCATGACCTGAGCCGAAGGCAGACACTTAACCGACTGAGCCACCCAGGCGCCCCAAGATATATGTGGTTTATAAAAGACACAACCTGGGCCACTGGAGTGGCTCAGTCGGTTAAGTGGTTGACTCTTGGTTTCAGCTCAGGTCATGATCTCTGGGTCATGAAATTGAGCCTGATGTAGGGCTCAATCTTTTTTTTTTTTTTTTAAAGCGAGAGATACAACCTTAAGATATTCAAAAGTTGAAAGTAGTTTATTGTTTTTTAAGATTTAATTTATTTATTTAGAGAGAGAGCAAAAAAGAGAGAGAGAGCAAGCAGGGGTAGGGGCAGAGGGAGAGGGAGAGAATCCCAGGCAGACTCCCCACTGAGCATGGAGCTTGTGGTGGGGCTCGATCTCACCACTCTGAGATCATGACCTGAGCTGAAATCAAGAGTCCGATGCTTAACCGACTGAGCCACCCAGGTGCCCCCAAAGGTTGAAAGTAGTTTAGTTAGACAAGATATATAGGCAGATGCTAAACGAGAAGAAATTGGTGTGCATACTAATGTCAAACAGTAGATCTTGAAATTTTAAAAAATTTCATTATTAGGGATAAAAAAATGTTATTACTAAATGATAAAAGGATAATTCAAGAAAATAAAGCAATTTTAAATCAGAATGCAACTCTGATTGTTATGAAGCAAAACTTGACCTAACTGTAGAAGTTAACAAATCCGTAATCATACTAAGAACTTTTATACTCCCCTAAGATACTAATAGGTCAAGCAGAGAAATAATTAGGACATAGAAAATTTGAGCACCATAAGAAACAAAATCAAGTGTACATAGGTAGAACTCTGCACCCCACCAATAGAAAATACATATTTGTTTCAACCTTGCAAAGTTTTTCAAAAATTGATGACAAATTAGGGTATAAAGAAAGTCTCAAAAATACTGAAAAATCAACTTTATGAACACCGGAGTTTTTACCAAAATGCAAGAAAGTTAGCAATAACAAACAGCTACTAAATCTCCAAGTATGTTTGGAATCTTACTAAGCCCACTTCTAAATATATCTAAATAGATCAAGGATATATGTGTCATGGTTGTGTGTGTATCTCTAAGAAGAAATTATAATGGAAATTATGAAATATCTACAACTGAATGACAACAGAAGCATTCCAAATACAAATGAGATACAGCTAAAGTGGGATTTGAAATTTATATTCTGAAATAAATATTAGAAAAGAAGAAAGATTTGAAAATTAATGAATTCATTGAGAAAAGGATAACAGTGCAGCCAAGAAAACAGAAGAAAGGAAATAATACAGGAGCAAAAATTAGTGTAAGATAACACAATAAGGATTGACAAAACCAAAAGCTGTTTTTTATTTTATTTTTTTAAAGATTTTATTTATGTATTTGAGAGAGAGAGCGTGAGCATGAGCAGGGGGAGGGGCAGAGGGAGAAGCAGACTCCCTGCTGAGCAGGGAGCCCGATGTGGGGCTCGATCCCAGGACTCCGGGGTCATGACCCAAGCCAAAGGCAGTTGACCAACTGACTGAGCCACCCAGGTACCCCAAAAGCTGTTTTTTAGAAAAGACTAACAAATAGGCAAACTTCTGGCAGGGTTGATGGGAGCCGGGGAAGAGGGACAAATAAACAATATTAGGAGAAAATGGAAAAATAGTATCAATACTTTTTGGCAGTACATTTGGAAATGTTAAATGGACAGTTTTCTAGATTAATGTTAGCCATGTTAAGAAAAAATTAAATCCTAATTCAACCTGTAACTATTAAAGAAATGGATTGAGTCACAAAAAAAATCCTAATCCAAGGTGGGTTTACAGACAAGGACCAAGGAACATTCAGAGGTTTATTTATTCATTCATCTTCGAAGGTGAAGGAATTTGGCTTTTATTCTGAGTGGGAAGGGAAGCCATGAGAGGGTTTTGAGCAAGTGAGTGACATCTGAATAATGTTGGAAAAGAATCACTCCATCAGCTGCATAGAATATTGTCTGTAAAGCAGACACGAAGGAAAGCAGGGTGACTGATTAGGAAGCTTCAGCAGCTGGAGCATGATGGCTCAGACAAGGGTGGTGGCAGTGGAGACTGCTGCGAGTGGTGGAATTTGGGGGAAATTTTGTAGAGACAACAGGATTTACTGGTGGATTGGGCATAAGGGGTGTGGAAAAAAAGAGAAGTCAAGAATGACTCCAGGGTTTTGGCTTGAGCAACCGGTATGATGGAATTGCCATTTGCGAGATGGGGAAAATTGTGGAGGAGCAAATTTGGGGAGAAAGAGAAGGAGTTTTTATTAAGTTTGAGTTGCCCATGAGTCATCCAAGTAGAAATGGCAAGTAGGCAATTGAATATATGAGTCTTGAAGAAAGGGAGAGGTCTGAGCTGGAGAGAAAAATCTGGTATATATGTGGTGTTTAAAAGGTCATGAGGCTGGATGAGATCACAGGAGTGAGCGTAGACAGAAAAGATGATGTTCGAAGAGGAGCTTTACAAAAATGGAGAGATCCAGAAGATCAGGAGCAGCTGCCAAGGAAGACTGAGGAGAGGCAGAGTGAGAATCATTGGAGCAAAGTCCTTGAGTGAGAGGGATGGAATGTAGCATGCACGCATGTGGTGGGTGACCTTAAAGAGGAGCACAGATAGTTTATCCATCAAAACAAGAAGGAAGGCGGGGTACATGGGTACCATGTTCTCTTTTGATTGTTTCTACTTTTTCAGTGAAACATAAGGCACAGTCATCAGCCGAGAGTACAGACAGGGAGGAGTTATTGGAGGTTTGAAGAGAGAGGAGCAGGTATAAAACAGTCCTTTCTAAAGGAAACCAAAGATCTCTAATATGATTGTTGGATAGCATTGGGGGCCATTAATTTCCAGTGAGTTCCATCAGCATGGCTGTGTTTTTCTCCAGCCCCAGTTAGCTGCACAGGTGCACCCCCAGAGTAGGCGAAGAGTCAGGTTTAACCGGAGCTGAGGCTTTGTCCAGTGCATACAGTGGAGTGAGAGGGAGGCAAAGGATTAACATAACCCCTATCTTGAACTGTTTCAGATAAAAGATAAAGAGGGATAACTCTTAACTCCTTTTATATGGCTAAGATACCATAGGCAAACAAGATATAATGAGAAATAATACTTGTGGAGGAAATTCACTTATGAATATTGATGTGAAATACAAAGTATTAATAAAAAGAATCCAGCAATGTATAAAAAAATGCATCATAGTTGATGCTCCACTCAAGTGGAGTTTACCCAGGAATACAAGGAAATTTACTATAAGAAAATCTAATGCAATTTACTACATTAATAAATTAAAGGAGAAAATCGTGTGGTCATCTCAATAGGTGTAGAAAAGCATTTGATAAAATTCAGCATCTAGAATGATTTTTTAAATACACCTCTTAAGGTATTCTAGGGAGTTGTATTATCCTGATAAAAGATAATGTTTTAAAAAACATTCTAGGGAGTTGTATTATCCCGATAAAAGATAATGTTTTAAAAAATCTACAAATGTGGGTGCCTGGGTGGTACAGTTGGTTTAGCATTCAACTCTTGGTTTTGGCTCAGGTCATGATCTCAGAGTTGTGAGATTGAGCCCCTTGTCAGGTTCTACGCTCAGCCTGGGGTCTGCTTGGGACTCTCCCTCCCTCCCTCAGTCCCTCCCTGCCTCTCTCTTTCTCAAATAAATCAATAAATCTTTAAAAAAAATTTACAAACCTAACTAATGTATTGGCAAAAGATCAGAAACAATATCTTTAAAGTCAGGGACCTCAAGGGTCACCACTATCACTCCTATGCTGCATTGTAACTGTGACCCGCATAAAAGACCTGAAAAAAAAATGAGCCGGATAGAGATGATATTTGCAGATATAAACACCACAGAAAACCCAAAACTACTGGAACTAGGTTCTCAGTTTTTAGAGTAAGTTTTGGGGTGATTAATAAATAACAAATACAGAAGCTTAATCCTGAGAGTCTTTGGAGAACCGGCCACTTATAGTTGATTGGATTTAAGTTTCAATTTTACTTGAGCTTGTTTCTATTTGATTAGATAGCAGGTGACATCATTGTTTAGCTTCTGGGTTTATAAATATTCTCTCTTCATTACTTCTCTTAATAGCAAAGAGAAGTGCCAGGATAACCAAAAAATATTTTCAGTCCAAGTGTCCTTCTTCATTGTTTCCCTTTAATTAAGTTACTCCCTTTCTCATTTATATTAATTTTATATATTTCTATGATTGTGTTCTACAATATAAACAAGCAGTTCACAGAAGAGGAAATGAATAAACATGTAAAATGATGGCTTAACCTCACTAGTAACCCGAGAAAGTAAAGTAGATCAAAACAATAAATTCAGACTGACAATTGGGGAACAGTTTCAAAGCATAATTCTAAGTGTTGACAAGGTTGTAGAAAAGGGGCAAATCTCATAAACTATTCATGGGAAGAGGTATTAGTTAAGATAGGCTAACTGCTGTAACGAAGTCCAAAATTCCATTGAATAAACACAGAAGTTTATTTCTCAGTCCAACAGCAGCCGGGTGTGGGTCCAGGTCAGTAAGGGTGTCATTTAGAGATCTGGGCTACCAGTGCAGCTCCGAAGGTCACCCTGGATGTGATGGGTACTTCACTTGCATTCACATTCCTTTGGCTAGAACTCAAACACATGGTCACATCTAACTGCAAGGGAGGATGGGAAATGTAGTATAGCTGAAGGCCTGAGAAGAAAAGGAAATTCAGATAGTGATTAGTTAGTAGTTTATGCCATAGAATGTAAGTTACAGACTGTTAACTGGTACAGTCACCTTGGAAAACAGTTGGGAGATATTGGTGAAATTGAAGCTATGCGTACCGTATGACCCAGGAGGTCCCTATGCAGTGATATATACATAATGATGTGCTCTTACCCATTACCCAAGGAGACATGTACGAGGACATTTGTTGAAGCATTGTTTGTAAAAGAGAAAAATTAGAAACAATCTAAATGTTCATCACTTTGGGAATGGACAAATAGAGATCTAGCCACACGATAGAATACTAGATAGCAGTTAAAATGAGTGACCTAGACTTACATGTATCAAATTGGATAGCACTCAGAAATTTAAAGTTGAGTGCAAACAAGTTATAGAAGAATAAGTACAGTATGCTATTAAGTGTGTAGAACTTTAAAAACACCCCAAATAATATTCTTCCTTGCTTAGGGACACATACTTGTAAGAATTTCTAACACGTGGACAGGAAAAATACACTCCAGCTTTGAAGTAGTGTAGCAGTTCTCGGGAGTGAGGTCCCCAGATCCCTTAGGATCCCTGAGCCCTTTTAAAAGGGCTGAGAGATGGTTGTCTGCTCTGTGTGTTGACTGGAGAAAGCAAGCACTGAATGGATGACATTTTTTCCTTCCTGATAACAATTCAGTGCCCTGCCTTTTGCCACCTCCTACTTCAACTCTTTCGGGTGCCAGGAGGAGGGCTTTTGCTGTGCCCTTTTCAGGACCGCTTTTAAATATTTTAGTGCCAGATAGAAACATTTGAGTAATTGAATGAAAAAGTCCTTGAATCTTCTTACAAATAGAGGACTGTAATAATGCATACAAGGGAGAAATTTAGAATTGTTTCAAGTTTTGCAGGGATCCAAGAGATCATCTAGTTAGATCACCTCGTTTCCTTTTACAGCTAAAGAATTCAGCCAAGAGAGTTGAGGGGATCTTTTTCAAGGTCATCCTTCTGGTGAGCTGACAGCCCTGTGATAAACACTGTATTGTTGGAAACAGGCCAGAGGAATGGAGAGAAATACTTTAGATACACCAGATTGCTGTGAACACCAAATAAATTTATATTTTTGTCTGTTAAAATAGTGAAACTTTAATAAGCCCTTTCTTTAAATACTGTGAGGCAGATGTGATATTTATTTCACTCTATTAGTAAAAGTCACAGAGTGAAATAAATATCACATCTGCCTCACAGTGGGTAGGGAGAACATAATTTATGTTCATAACGTACACGTAGAGTAGTGGTTCTTAATCAAATGAGTTACAGACCCATTTGAGAATTTGATGAAAGCTGAATGTTTTATTGTCCACTGAGAAAAATGCTCACACAGACATTCCAGGAGTCTCATGGGTCTCCACCTCCCTACCCCCACTCCCCAAAGCCCATCGGTGGACTCCTAGTAGATCCTCTAGCAAGAGTCCAGATTCGGAGTGATGTGTGGTCCTTCGGTGCTCTGACCCTGAACCTAAGAGAGTAAAAGTCAGTCTTAGAGTTGAAAATAAATAGTGAGGCCCACAGCTCTCCTGTTTGGGGGAGATGTTACTGGCACAGCAGCCAGTAATCCCTTGACACCCCCGACTTGAGGTGTTGGCCAGGAGGATCCTAGCAACCCCACTGAGTTTATGTTCTGTCGGTTTTCACAGCATCAGGCTAAGGACTAACATTTCAGTAATCCCCCACCTTGCAACAGGGATTGGTGAGGGAGGCAAAGAAATAAAATGTCTTAAGACAGTGGTGAAGTCATTTGTATGTTTGATGGTAGCTAAGGGGCCCACATAGTTTCTGGAAGTCCCAAAAGTTTTAAGGTGAGCACTGGGATCTGGGATAAAGCTGGAACACAGCTTGATTGAAGTGAATGCCTGCAGTACGTGGCTCCTGACCCACTTTATTTCCCTGGAAGCCATCCTTCAGTCATATGGGATGGTGCAAATGCCTAGGCCCAGGGCACCTTGTAATTTGTGAGTTATTTGTAAATCCAGAGGGGGGAAATCGGATAAGCAGGAGTTTAGCAAAAGACATCATTCGAAAGTGAAAGTTGCACACCTGTGATCTCCTTAGGTGAAAAGTGTAAGGCCGCTGCATGTTGGAGCTGAAGTCTTCAGCATTATTCTCTGAATGCCCAAGGTTTACATACCAAATTATACAAAACCTATCTTTTAAACTAATGGAGAAAGAAAGTGTTACTCACACAGCCCCTAGTCTCAAGTACAGATATAATCGTTTTATATTTTTTAATATTTAAAAAAATTTTTTTGTTTTAAGTAGGTTCCACGCCTGTTGTGGAGCTTGAACTCAAGACCGGGAGATTAAGAGTAGCATGCTCTACTGACCGAGCCAGCCAGGCACCCCAGGTGTCATCATTTTAAAACAAAGGCTATTGGAATTCCCACTGTAAAAAAACATCTCAAGGGCGCGTGGGTGGCTCAGTCAGTTAAGCGTCTGCCTTTGGCTCAGGTCATGATCCCAGGGTCCTGGGTTCGAGTCCTGTGTTGGGCTCCTGCTCAGCGGGGAGTCTGCTTCTCCCTCTCACACTCCCTCTGTGCTCTCTCAAATAAATAAATAAAATCTTAAAAAAATCTCAAGTCCAAGGCATTGCCCTTCCCTATCCCCTTTAATATTTTAAGTGGTAGCTGCTAGAATAAAATTTCAGCACAACAAATGAATTTAACCAGTTTTTGGAGTTTTTATAATAGAATTTTCCACTTTGTTTTTTGTTTTACCAACAGGGGGGTAGAGGGGGTTGATGGTGAGTAATCCTCTATTTTCAACATTTGTCCTAGTCTCTTCTAGGTATTTCATTTGAATGATTTACTTGTACTTTCCTCCCTTGGAGCTGAGCAGTGCAGTGATGAGTACTTAGCCATTCTTAATCTAAAGGAAAAAGGACTGAGAGTAAGGGTCAGCTGGAGGAGGCCTCTGAACTCTGTCTCCTGGACTGTAGGAGAAAGGAAGCTGGGGGAAGCCTCACAGAGGAGCAAGCGTGTGGAGAGGCATTTGCCAGGAAGGCAGTGCGGGCCTCCAGGCTCCGAAGTGCGAGAGCAGAGCCTGTGCATGGAACTTGAATTCAGGTTTGGGGCAGGGGCTAAGGAGGGTGTGTGTGTCAGGTGATGAGGCTGGATGTGAGAGGAAGAGCCTTGTATGGCAATCTAAGAGACTCAGGTTCTGTTTTATAGGATTGAAGAATTCTAAAACAGTGAAGTCTTGAGATTCTAGTTCTTTCTGCGACCTTCCTTTGTGGAGGATGGATTGAAAGGAACCAGTATTTTTTTTTTAAAGATTTTATTTATTTGACAGACAGATCATGAACAGGGGGAGGAGGCAGGAGGAGAGGGAGAAGCAGACTCCCCACTGAGCAGAAAGCCCCATGTGGAGCTTGATCCCAGGACTCTGAATCTCACAACCATAACACTGAGCAAAAACCAGACATAAAAGAATATAGTTGTGATGTGATTTATATTAAGAAATATATATATATTGGGCACTTGGGCGGCTCAGTCAGTTAAGCGTCTGCCTTTGGCTCAGGTCATGATCCGGGGTCCTGGGATCGAGTCCTGCATCAGGCCCCCTGCTCAGCGGGGAGTCTGCTTCTCCCTCTCCCTCTGCTTCTCCCCCCTTGCTTGTGCGCTTGCTTGCTCTCTGCCCCCCTCCTCCTCTCCCCCAAATAAATAAATAAATATTTAAAAAACAAAAACAAAAAACCGTGCAATCAGTGTTGTACAGTTGAAATTTCTTGTACCTAAGTGTTGGGACCACATATGGCAGGGCCACAGGGTAGCTGCTGGGGTTGGGGAGGAGGGGGTGATTTGGAAAAGAGAGAAAAGTTCTGTTTTAAAGATGTGTTGGGGCCCTGGGGGTGGGAATGTATGTGTGAAGGGAACTGAGTCAACTCAAATGTGTGGGAGTGTTGGCTAATAAAATCAGTTCAGCAAACATTTATTAAACATATAAGCCCAATAAATAAATTCTTGTTTAATCCTGTCTGGTTTGTTTCGACCTACTGTCCAAGTCTGTAAGCATTCTGCTGTTCCAGTATTGGCTTAGCATCTACTTTGCAGCTCTTACCTGCCTCTCCTGTTCCCCACACACACCCTCTAAGGAGCAGTGAATATCACCGTTTCAGTATCTCTGCTCTCTTCTGTTGTTGAAATCTGCTCCATCTCCTGCTTGCTCTGAGAGTCATCTTTGTATTGCCACCAGCCAAGAAGACTGTGTAAGTGTTCTTTCTTGAGCTTGTATGAAGGCTTTAGCTTTTATTTTTTTCATTTTTCAGGTAGATAATTATAATGTTGAATATGTTTTTTAAACTACACACACACCACCCTAGGGAGTCATGTATACTATTTTCTCTGGTCACCCTCTACCACTGTACCCCTTCCCCCACTGAAATTTACTGCCCTGACTTCTGCCTCCTTAACTTCACCTCTATCCTGTGAGGTTACTATTCTTGGTTTTACCCATTTCCTCTCTGAGTCTAGCAATAAGCTATTTCTTATGCTTGAAAGAGCTCCCCTATTTTACCCACTTCTACTTTTAAAGCAAATATAAGGCTTTAGTTCCTGTTTGAATCATTACCAAGCTTCCTGCTATGCATACCTGAGTTGCTTCTTCAGTTTCCTAAAGAAAGACTGAACAGAAGGATGTGCATAATAATAAAACAAGCTTTCTTAAAAGGAAAATTACTTCCATTAGCTATGCATAATACAAATGTATATAAATAGATAATATCTACACTTTTAACTATCTTTGAAAAGGATATTTTAGACTAAATCAGTAAAAATATGATCTTTGTTGTACATTTGTTCATTTATTTATCTAAGTAGACCAGGACCTTTAGTTAGAGTGGTGAACAAAAAAGACAGACTTTGCCCTTAGGGAGCTTAAAGCATAGGAACAATTCTTAAGATTGTTCCAGGAAGATACCCCATGTTCATGGATTGGAAGACAATATAACTGAGATGGCAATACTCTCCAAACTAATCTACAGGTTCGATGCAATCCTATCAAAATCTCAGCTGCTTTTTTGCATAAATTGACAAGCTGATCCTAAAATTCATTTGGAAATGCAAGGGATCCAGAATCTTGAAAAAGAAGAACGAAGTTGAAAGGCTCACACTTCCTGATTTCAAAACTTACTAGAAAGCTAACAGTAATGAAGACAGTGTGGTGCTGGCCTAAGGTTATAGACCTACAGATCAATGGAACAAAAGGGGATAGAATTGAGAGTTCGGAAATAAACCACCACATTTATGGTCAGGTGATTCTCTACGAGGGTGTCAAAACAGTTAAATGGAGAAAGAATACTCTTTTCAATAAATGGTACTGGGACAGTTAGATATCCACATGCAAAGCAATGAAGGGACCCCTTCCTTGTACCATGTACAAAAATTAACACAAAATGGATCATAAACCTAAATGTAAGAGCTAAAACTATAAAACCCTTAGAAGAAAATGCAGGAATAGATCTTCCTGACTTTAGGGGAAGCAAAGACTTCTTAGTACAATAACAAGAGCACAAGCGACAAAAGAAAAAAAATAGATAAATTGGACTTCATTAAAAAATAGCTATTGTGCTGCAAACCATACCATTAAAGTGAAAAGACAACCCACAGAACAGGAGAAAATTGCAAATCATGTATATGTTAAGAGACTTGATTCAAGAATACATAAAGAACTCTTAAAATTCAATATTAAAAGATGAATAACAATTTACAAATTGGCAAAGGATCTGAATAGACATTTCTCCAAAAGTGATATACGAATGACAAATAAGCACAGGAAAAGATGCTCATATCACAAACTGTCAAGGAAATGCAAATCAAAACCACAATTGAGATACCATTTCACACCTACTAGGATAGATGCAATGAGAAAGATAATTTTTTTTTAATTATTATTAACATAATGTATTTGTTTCAGGGGTACAGGTCTGTGATTCATCAGTCTTACACAATACACAGCGCTCACCACAACACATACCCTCCCCAATGTCCATCACCCAGTCACCCCATCCCCCCGACCCCCTCCCCTCCAGCAACCCTCAGTTTGTTTCCTGAGATTAAGAGTCTCTCTTATGGTTTGTCTCCCTCTCTGGTTTCATCTTGTTTCATTTAACAGACAAATTTTGACAAGGATACGGAGATATTGGAACCCTTGTACTTTGCCAGTGGAAATTTAAAGTGGTGTAGCCTCTTTGGAAAACAGTTTTGCAGTTCCTCAAAACATTACACTTAGAGTTGCCATACAGCCCAGAAATTCCACTCCTAGGTATATATCCAAGAGAACGGAAAACACACGTCCACACAAAAACTTATAAATGAATGTTCATAGCAGCATTATTTATAATATCCGCAAAGTGGAAACAACCAAAATGTTCATCAGCTAATGAGTGGGAACACAAAATGTACTATGTCTATACAATGGAATATTATTTACAATAAGAAGGGATGAAGTACTAATACATCTACAACATTGACAGACCTTGAACACATTATGCTAATTGAAAGAAGTCTGGCATATAAAAGATCACATATGGTATGAGTCCATTTATACAAAATGTCCAGAACAGGCATATCTATAGGGACAGAAAGTAGATTAGTGGTTGCCTAGGCCTGGGGGATTGAGGGTTAGGGGCAGATGGGAAATGACTTTTAATGGGTAGGGTAGGGGGTTTCTTTTGGGAGTGATGAAAATATTCTAAAATTAACTCTGATGTTTCTGTTAGTATGTAACTATAGCAAAAACCACTGAATTGTATCCTTTAAATGGGTAAAGTGTATGTTATATGAATTATATCGCAGTAAAACTTTTTAAAAAAAGAATGTGCTAGAAATCACAATACATTTCCTTTTTTATATATTTAGTGTACAGTTCTGTGAATTTTAAAACGTGTAGGGTCATGTAACCATAGCCATAATCAAGATACAAAGCAGTCCCTTCAACCCCTCAAAATCTCCCTCCTGCTACCCCTTTGTCACACCCTCTCCCCACCCCTAAGCCCTGGAAAACACTGATCAGTTCTCCATCACTGTAATTTTGTCTTTTGGAGAATGCCACATAAGTGGAGTCATGTGGTATGTAGCCTCTGAGAGTGGCTTCTTTTACTTAGCATAAGGCCTGTGAGATTCATCCAAGTTGCTGTCTGTGTCAATAGTTTGTTCTTTTTCATTGCTGAGTAGTAGTCATTATAAGGACATATCGTAGTGTGTGTATCCATTTGCCTATTGAAGGACATTTGAGTTTGCAGTTTTTATGGTAGTTAAGAATTGAGCTGCCTTAAACATGCATATAGAGTTCTCTATTTCTCTAGGGTAAATATTCAGGAGCAGGATTGCTGGGTTGTAGGATAAGTGTTCAAGTTTATTAGAAATTGTCAAACTGTTTTCTAGAGTGGCAGCACCGTTTTGCATTCCCACCAGCAACGTATGGGGATTCTAGTGGTTCTGCATCTCTGTCAACACTCAGTGTTGGCAGTATTTTTAATTTTAGCCATCTTAATAGGTATGTAGTGGTATCTCATAGTTGTCTTAATTTGCGTTTACTTAATAGCTAATGATGTTGAGCTTTTTATGTGCTTATTTGTCAATCACATCCTCTTTGGCGAAGTGTCAAAGTTTTCTTGTTTGTTTTTACCAATTTTTAAATTAGGTTGTTTGTTTTGCTGTTGCATTTTGAGAGTTCTCCATATGTTCTGGATACAGTTCTCTTGTTGAGTATGCAAATCGCAAGTAGTTTCTCCTAGTCTGTAGCTTGTCTTTTTATCTCTTAACATTGTCCTTCACAGAGCAAAAGTTTTTACTTTTGCTAAAGTCCAATTTATCAATTTTTCTTCTATGCATTGTGTTTTTAGTACCATAGCTAATTCTGCCTGACCTTAGGTCATGAAGGTTTTTCTTCTATGTTTACTTATAAAAGTTTTATAAGTTTCCATCTAACATTTAGATCTGTGATTCCTTTTAAGTTAACTTTTGTATGAGGCGTGAGATTGAGATTCATATTCTTGCATATGGATGTCCAGTTGTTCCAACATGATTTCTTAAATTTTTTTCCATTATGTATTTTTCATTTTACTCATTACTTTTGGTATTTGCCTTGTTTTATAACCATGTTAACCATGTTAACAACTATTTTGACATCTGATGTTTACTGTTTACTCACCTAACATTTTTAAAAATACATCTTATTATTTTCCTTCTTTCCTTGATTGGCTGTAATATTTGAGTATTTATTGACATATAATATTATATTAGTTTCAGGTGTACAGTATAATGATTCAACAATTATGTACATTATGAAATGCTCACCACAATAAGTGCAGTTACCATCTGATGCCATACAAGGTTTTTTTTACAATATTGCTGACTGTATTTCCTATGCTGTACTTTTCATCCCTATGACTTATTTATTTTATAACTGGAGGTTTGTACCTCTTAATCCCCGCCACCTGTTTCACTCCTCCTCCCACCCCCCTGCCCCTCTGGCAACCACCATTTTGTTCTCTGTATTTATGAATCTATTTCTCTTTGTGTTTTTTTAGATTCCACATATAAGTGAAATCATACGGTATTTGTCTTTCTCTCTCTGACTTCACTTAGCATAATACCCTCTGGGTCTATCCATGTTGTCACAAATGGCACAATATCATTCTTTTTTATGGATGAGTAGTATTCCATTGTACATATATATACCTCATCTTCTTTATCCATTCACTTATCAGTGAACACTTGGATTGCTTCCGTGTCTTGGCTGTTGTAGGTAATGCTGCAGTAAACGTAGGAGTGCAGATATCTTTTTAAATAAGTGTTTTCATTTTCTTTGGGTAAATACCCAGTAGTGGAATTACTGGATCATATGGTATTTCTATTTTTAATTTTTTGAGGACCCTCAATACTGTTTTCCACAGTGGCTGCACCAATTTACGTTCCCACCAACAGTGCACAAGTGTTCCCTTTTCTCCATATCCTCCCCAACACTTGTTATTTCTTGTCTTTTTCATACTAGCCATTCTAACAGGTGTAAGGTGATCTCACTGTGGTTTTGATTTGCATTTCCCTGGTGATTAGTGGTGTTGGGCATCTTTTCATGTGTCTGTTGGCCATTTGTATGTCTTCTTTGGAAAAATGTCTATTCAGATCTTCTGCCCATTTTTAAATCAGGTAGTTTGTTTTTTGTTATTGAGTTGTATAAGTTCTTTATATATTTTGGATATAAACCCCTTATTGGATATATTATTTGCAGATATCTTCTCCCATTCACTAGGTCACCTTTTCATTTTATTGATGATTTCCTTCACTGTTCAAAAGCTTTTTATTTTGGTGTAGTCCCGATAGTTTATTTTTGCTTTTGTTTCCCTTGCCTAAGGAGACCTATCCATAAACATGTTGCTAAGGTCAGTGTCCATGTAATTACAGCCTGTATTTTATATTAGGAGTTTTATGGTTTCAGGTCTTGTGTGTAAGTCTTTAATCTGTTTCAAGCTAGTTTTTGTGTATGGTGTAAAAAAGTGGCCCACTTTCATTCTTTTGCATGTAGCTGTCCAATTTTCCCAGCACCATTTATTGAAGAGACTGTCTTTTCTGCATTGTATATTCTTGCCTCCTTTGTTGTAGATTAATTGACTATATAATCATGGGTTTATTTCTGGATTCTCTATTCTGTTATACTGATGTATCTGTTTTTGTGCCAGTACCATACTGTTTTCATTACTGTAGCTTTGTAGTATATCTTGAAATCTGGGGTGGTGATACCTCCAGCATTGTGCTTCTTTCTCAAGTTTGCTTTGTCTCTTTGGGGCTCTTGTGGTTCTATAGAAATTTTAGAATTTTTTGTTCTAGCTTTGTGAAAAATGCTATTTTTTTTTTTTTTAAAGATTTGAGAGCGAGAGAGAGTGCGAGAGAGAGCGAGAGAGAGTGCGAGAGAGAGCGAGCACAAGTAGGGGAAGGGGCAGAGGGAGAGAATCTTCAAACAGACTCCCTGCTGACCAGGGACCCCGACGTGAGGCTCAATCTCATGACCCATGAGATCGTGACCTGGGCAGGAACCAAGAGTCAGATGCTTAATTGACTGAGCCACCCAGGCGCCCCAAATGCTATTGGTATTTTGATAGGGATTGCATCGAATCTGTAGATTGCTTTGGTAGTATGGGCATTTTAACAATTAATTTAATTAACTTAATAATTCTTCCAATCCATGAGTATGGTGTATCTTTCCATTTGTGTGATTCAGTTTTGGAAAGTTGTGTTTGAAGGAATTTATTCATTTCTTCTTGGTTACCCAATTTATTGGCATATAATTTTTCATAATATTCTCTTATTACCTTTTGTACTTCTGTGTTCCAACACCATTTATAAAAAGGCTGTCCTTCAGGGCACCTGGCTCTCTCAGTCAGTAGAACATGTGACTCTTGAACTCAGGGTTGTAAGTTTGAGCCCCATGTTGGGAGTAGAGATTATGAAAAATAAAATCTTTTTTTTTTTTTTTTTTTTTAAAGGCTATCCTTTCCCTGTTTGTCTTTAGACTTTTATCAAAAATCAGTTTGTCAAAAAAATAAAGAACAGAACAAAAATCAATTTGTCGTATCTGTATGGATCTATTTTTAGACTCTCTATTCTAGCCACTATGTATGTATCCCTTAGCTGCTTCTTAGGTACAGACACATTTAGGATTGTTATGTCTTGATGGTAAGCTGACCCTATCATTTTTATAACATTTCTCTGTATCCCTGATAATATTCTTTGCTGTGAAGTCTATTTTGTCTGATTAATATCTCAATTCCTTTTTCCTTTTCCCCATCCTAAAGAGTAGGAATTTCATTTTATATAATACCTTTTTATAAGCCAAAAAGCAGAATGCAAGTGGTTCATTACCATATTAATCTCTGATCGCCTCAGATTCACTTATGCGTGGGCTGTGAGGGTGGAGATTCCAGCCTACCACGGCTAGCAGGTAAGGTCATCATAGCATAATTGTTCACATAATAGTTTTTTTACAATTATTCGCTTCTCATCCTTAGGGGAGGATTTCACATCTCTACATCGTTGAACTCAGAAATGGCAGTGAGACTTGCTTTCATGGATGAGATAGGAGAAGAATTAACATGTCAGTTCTGGCTGGCAGCCTGAAGATGCAGCTCATGGTTTACTGTGTGTTTCTTCTCCTTTGCCACGAGCTGGGCAGTGTTGTGGGTATAGGCTGATCCAGTAGCCCGGTTCCTAGAGGAAGGACAACCCAGAGCAGAAGCACAGCCGACCAGGGATGGACACGAGGCATGGAGGAGAAATGAATGTTCCTTGTTATAAGCCACCAAGATTTTAGTGGTGTTTGTTACCACAGCACAGAAACCAAGCCCTGGGCCCAATTTATTCTAGGCCTTTCTCTCATAAACAGGAGCCGAAAAGGGCACTTTCTCTAAATTAGAAGTGAAGAAGTAGTGGAGAAGGTAAGCGCAGCTGACAAATGACTGAACCTGAATGACAGAATGCCCAGCTCTCGGCCCCTTGCCCTCGGTGAGACACAATTTATGTTGGGCTCCTCTGTCTCAGGCCTCTTCTAGAGTTTAAGAGATGTCACTGCCAGTTCCCTTGCAGCAGGGGTGCTGAGTCCTTTAGCTCAGGCCTGTGCCATCTTCACTGCCATTGACTCCTCGTGGCTCTCCCGGTAGCTCCATTGTCTGCAGTCGGTCCCATCCTCTTCCGTCACGGCCCCACACCTGTCACCTCAGGAGAGTGGTAGTGGTGCTTATTACAGAGATTTGTCACTAAGATTTATTTTTTCAAGTGAAGTACATAGAGAGTTTGGTAGAATAAACAGAAAGGGAAGACTTACTTGAATGAGCCAAATTCAGGCCTTTGCCTTTCCCAGACCTGGGGGTGGAGAGGGTATAGAGTTGCCAGGGTTTTTGTCTCAAACATAACAATGGAATAAATATATTAACTAACAGTATTTACTGTAAAAATAAAAGAAGGCCTCAGGCTTTTTTTTTTTCCCTAACAAAATTAATGATGGTTACATTAAGCTAACTTGTAGGTTTTTTCCCCTAACCACTGTCTCCATCTGATTTCCTAAAATAATTACATGAAAAAGTAATGTGAATGAAATCTGTTCAAATAGGTTGATAATATTTAGTTAGCAGTTATTGAGCACTAAATTGTGCTAGACCTAGTCCAAAATGCTTGATTTGAATTTACTCCTATAATCCTCACAAACAACCCTATGAGGTCTAGGTATTGTTCTAATCCCCATTAGGTAGACGGAGACACGGAAGTAATTTGCTCCAGGTCAGCTGGACGGTGGTAGAGCTTTTTACACAGGCAGTCTGTTTCCAGAACCTGTGCTCTTAAACACAATACACTGAAGGTTATGTGTGGGTATCCATAGAATTAAATTATATTTTTAAAAGATTGGAAAGCAGCATATGGTTAAAATGATTGTATCTGAGGCCATAGGCTTAGCCTGAACAGATCTACCCACTTGCCTCCTGCTGTCTGCAGTTTGCTTGTTTCTGTTTAGCTTGTAAAATTTGCATCTGCTGCGAAGGCCTTTTGCTCCCCCTCCATTTAGATAGCTAATGCAAGTAAAAGACCGCAGAGCTCTAAGGAGATGAACCTGTTGGCTGGGTCACAGAAGCCAGTGAGTGGGAGTGCATGTGGTGCAGGATAAGCCCCCTGGGGCATGCAAAGGCAAAACCACTGGCTTGGCCTTAGAGGAAGGGACAGCAGACCAGCCATCGCGACAGACTGTCTCCCAGTCTGTGCTCTTTTCAGTTGTTCTGAATTGCATCAAAATGGAAACTCCCACATCTTCCAGCACAACACATTCTTTTTTTTATAGACTTTAAGAGAGAAGCAAGTCTTAGCGAGGGCTGCCATAACAAATACCGCAGACCAGGGGCTTAAACAGCAGAGATTTATTTCTCCCAGTTCTGGAGGTTGGGAAGTCCGAGCTCAGGGGGCCAGCGTGGCCAGGTTCTGGTGAGGGCCCTCTTCCCGGTTGTAGACAGGTGGCTTCTTGTTGCAACCTCACAGGGCAGAGAGAGAGCAAGCTAGCATTCTGACCTCTTCGTATAAGGACACTAGGTCCCCTTTGTGAGGGCTCTACCCTCATGACCTAATCGCCTCCCAAAGGCCCCACCTTCAAATAGCATCACAATGGGAATTAGATTTCAGCGTATGAATATGGAGGAGACAGGGGTGTCCTGGTGGCTCAATTGGTTAAGTGTCCGACACTTGATCTCAGCTCAGATCTTGATCTCAGTGTTGTGACTTCACGCCCCGCACTGGGCTCCACGCATAGAGCCTACTTAAAAAAATAAAAAAATAGGGGCGCCTGGGTGGCTCAGTCGTTAAGCGTCTGCCTTCAGCTCAGGTCATGATCCTAGGGTCCTGGGATTGAGCCCCGCATTGGGCTCCCTGCTCGGCAGGAAGCCTGCTTCTCCCTCTCCCACTCCCCCTGCTTGTGTTCCCTCTCTCGCTGTGTCTCTCTCGGTCTAATAAATAAAATCTTTAAAAAAAATAAAAATAAATAAATAAAATGAATATGGGGACACACAAACATTCAGTCCATAACAGTAAGTATTCCTTTCACTGAGTGCAGTAGCACGCCAAGTTAACATGGTTTGGGTATGGAGTTGTGTATGTGGGGATCTCCAAAATACCTAGACTGTGTCTCTATAGTGGAACGAGGGGTTCAGGCATTCTAGCTCTGGGTGGGGATAAACTAATCCAATTAAACAGTTAAGCCCGAACTGAAGAATCAAAGAAGTAACTTTCAGTTAACAGGACAGTGACATTTCATAATCCAAACCACACTTGTCACTATGTGTAAGCGGTCACTGCTGTGTCATTGGAAGGCTGTTTGTCTCAGTGGACTCACGGTTGATGGGTACGCCAGGAAGGGGCTGATTTCTTTCCCTGGATCTCGTGATGAGTTGCTGTCCTGGGATTAGTCAACTGGCCTCAGAACAGTTCCAGTTGTTGGTGCATAGTGATTTTCTTAAAAACACCAGTCGTCCAATGTTGGAATAAGACACTCAGTCATTTCTAGACTTCAGTTCTAGACTTTAAAATGATTGATTTGTAATTCTTGGCTATGGAACGGTGTCAAAATACAGAATGCTATTGCCCCTGAGGGCAGTATCAGTTGAGTTTTAGATGTTTTTGAAGAGGGCATAGGTTAGTTAAAGGAGAAAGTCAAATATTTAATGCCTTATGTGGGACCATTTGAAACTATGCCAATGTTTTTTTACCTAATATCCGTGGCAGTATCACTTTGAAAGGACCCAACTTTTTTCATGAGCCTTCTTGTGAATAATTAAGAACCCTTTTGATTAATTTTGTTTAAGCTGGCAAGGCTCTGTATTTTATTAGATGTATTTTATTAGGTACATATTTCTTTGCGTATTTTCAGGAAAAGTCAACAAGGCTTTATCTTTATGTGACTCTTTTTCTACCTTACCCATTTTATTTCTACGCACAGATTTTATTAGCACTGGCTTTTAAGAAAAATAGCTTTACTGGGATATAATTTACTTATCATATAATTCATCTATTTAAAGTAAACAATGTAATGATTGTTAATATATTCACAGGGTTGTGCATCATCAACACAATCAATTTTGGAACAATTAGATCACCCCCAGAAAGGAAGAAACCTGTTAACAGTCACTCACTCCCCACTTCCTCCCATCCTCCCCCCAACCCCAGCCCTAGACAACCACTAATCTACTTTCTGTCTCTACAGGTTTGCCTATTCTGGACATTTCTTATAAATGGAATCATGCAATATGCGGTCCTCTGTGACCAGCTTTTTTTACTCAGCATAGTGTTTGCAAGGCTCATGCGTGCTGTAGCATATATTAGTACTTCTTTCCTTTTTATTGCCGAATAATATTTCGTTGTTTGTATAGACCACATTTTGTTCATTCATCAGTTGATGGGCATTTGGGTTGTTTCCACTTTTGGGTTATTATGGATGATGCTGTTACGAATATTGTGTATACTTTTTTGGTGTGAAGATCTGGCTTTTTAGTGACTCAGCTGCCCTTTTAAATATCATAGCTAAATAGGACCCCCGATGTCCTCTTGCTTAGTGCCTCCTTTTTAGGCACATGAAGTGTCTGGATCACAGACAAGGCAGTGGAGGCCCAGTTAGGGTAGGCAGCTCCCCTGGGCGCATAGAGCTAGACTGGTGGAGTGGGACCCTGGATCCGGGTCTCTCGCTCCCAGGTTCAGCGCTTCACCAACTGGTGTGGAAACATGAAGGCAGAAGAAGACCTAAAGCCTTCAGTGCACAGATTTGTAAAAGTCTTGTAGGCTTTTTCTGTTTGCTGTTTCTTCTGTTTGTCACAATAGTACGATCTGGTTTGAAAGCAAAAGAACAAGAACGTCAGAGTTAGAAGGTTCCTTAGAGACTTTCTAGTCTAATATTTCCATTATACAGATGAAGAAACCAAAGCCCAGAAATGCTGTTGGGGGCAGAGCAGGGACTAGAACTCCGATTTCTACTTTTCACCCCAGCCCTCCTTGTGCCCCCTAAGGGTGAGCATTCATTTGTCAAGAGCTGGGTGAGGGTTGTGCTGAGTCATTTTGTGTTTCTTCTCTAATAGAATCCCGTCACAGGGCTGCTGTCGGCCAGTCACGAGCAGAAGGATGCCTGGGTGCGGGATAACATCTACAGCATTCTGGCCGTGTGGGGCCTGGGCATGGCCTATCGCAAGAATGCTGACCGTGATGAGGACAAGGCCAAAGCCTACGAGTTGGAGCAGGTAATGTTGACTGGCAGCCATGTCTTGGCTGCTCAGCGCCTTTTCCTTAAACTGAGAAGCCTGGAAGTAGCTGTGCAGAACAGTTTGGTGTAGGCCTCGCCTCCATTTCTGCTATAGAGATTTTAGGGAGGTGCTTAGGTGGTCTCCTTGATCGTTCTCTTTGAGCTTTTTTTCCCTCCTTAAAAAAACAACCCAAATCACACTATTCTGAAAAGGAAAAGAAAGCATCCAAATTTCTAACTAGCTACATTTCTCTCACACATGCTCTGTCAATTTTATGTATACTTATATACAAAATGTCATTATAAACTAATCGATTGTTTTTAAAGAGTCAGCACACCAGAAATATACATTCTGAAGTGTAGTAGTCTGAAGTAGTCAGGTTGGAAGGGTATTTATCCAAACAGTATTGCTATTTCGTAAAACATTTTTGATATTTCCCTTAGAAATCCCTGTCTAGTCTGAACCATTCCAAAGCAGTCTTATGAATTTATAGTCAGTCACCCTTTCATTTTGAATCACATTGGTGTTGTCCAGTATTCATGCCTATGTTACCGTATGGCACAATGAAGTCTTTTTATTGATTTCCAAAATCAGAAACCAACATAGTCAGCGAAGCAAAGATTGGCCATCATTGAGTATGTAAGAAAATAATCTGCCCTTGAGCACAGGAGGTATTTTCAGAGTATTTTGAGTGATAATGTTGAAGTCGGGAGCATTGGCATAGAACAGCGTAGTTCTCTTAGCATGAGAGCCTTTGGGATTTATGTTTGATTCATACGTTCCTTACTGGCTCTCCCAGCCAGTGGATTATCAGGTTCAGGGAGAGTTCTTATAGCCCAGTCAGTGTGTTACAGCAACCAAAGTGGGCAGGAGTGACAGACAGCCTTGATGGCCATAGCGAAACTAGCAGAGGAGGCCGGTCTGTGGGAGCAAGGGAAGGACAGTTTGGATTTGATGAGACACGCTGAGTGTAAGGTGATAAAATCACCAAGTCTTGGAGGTAAGGCAAGAGGTCGTTTTAAAATATGCCTACAGCAAGCGCTGCACGCTCCTCCAAGAAGTTGGGTGGTTGTTACATAAGTGACTCATTCTTTAGCAGTATAATAATTTAATGTGGATGTTCATCAAACTTCCCATCCCCCTTTGAGACAAAATCGAAGTAAAGCTTGCCAGGCTACACACACACCCCATACCTCAGCTCTGTCAGCGTTTTCTGGCGCAGGCTACAGTCGACTAGATGTGCTGCGCTGTGACTGACAAGTAGTGGGGCACGAACAGGCCACACTGTTGTGGTGAGTGTGGTTAATAACTAAAGAGAGACCTTTCCCTTGATTATGGAGGACAACACAGGATCTTCCCGTGATCCTCAGCAGGGCTGCCATTGCCTTTGGGGTGTACAGTTATTCATTGTGTGAGACTGTCACGCGCATCGCAGGACCCTTAGGCTCCCTGGGCCCTACTCACTAAATGCCGGGAAGCCCCACCTTCATCATGGTGACAATAAAAATGCCTCCAGCCCCACATTTCCAGATGTTCCTCCACCCCTAAGGGATGGGAATGTCACCCCCAGTTGGGAAGCACCGTGCTTCTTCATAATGGAAAATAACTTTGTTTGAGGGGAAGTCAGTGGACAAATATTTGTGCTGTACACTGTAGGAAATGTTAGTTGTACCTTATTATGAGGTAACATTTTCTGCCTCAAAAGAGTTGATGTCCTAAAGTGAGATTGTATTCTAGAATCCTAGGATTTTAGAGGCAGAAGGATCTGAAGGATGATTCATTCCAGATTTTTCTCTGGTAATTAACTTTCATGGCCTTTCACTCTATTCTTCCCCTGCAGACCATGTACATTCTACAAGAGAATGGTCCTGGGTGGGGGGGACCTTCTTTCAGCCGGGCTACTTCGACCCACAGAATATCCCATTCTGTAGCCACTTGTGAATTAGTTTTATATGGTTTTTAATAGGATGGATTAAGACCAGTCTTTTGATGGGTCTGAATTTCAGAGGAAGTGGGAGGCGATATAACCTATTGACTAAGAGCTCAAACTCTGGAGTCAGATCCCTGGGTGTGGACTCTGTCCTTGCTCCACCCCCTGCCCGCGGAGAAACTTTAGCAATGTTGCCTCATCTCTCTCAGCCTCAGGTTTCTTATCTATAAAGTAGGCTAATAATAACATGCGCCTCATAAGGTTGTTGCAAGAATTAGAATCCAATCCAGGTCAAGGGTTTCGTACAGTGCCTGGACAGAAGGTCTGATTATCATAGTACTATTGTTATTATTCATAATGATAATAGTTGGTTGCAATACATACTATTAAGAAACCTTGGCAGCTACTTGCATTTTGTAAGAACTTTACTCAATAGCCCTGTGATAGTGTCACAGATGGCTCTTTCAGCGAAGTAGCGTTCCTTTGGGGCAAGCATGGCGGACTTAATTCATCTTTGGCATAACAAAAAAAAAAAAAAAGAATTGTGACATCAAAATTAATCCTCAGGGTACTAGGCTTATAAAAATTGTCTTGCTAAAATACCAGTGAGGAGTCACTGGATTTTAGAACTGAAGGTGCCATCTGGTCCAAGCCCTTTATTTGAGATAAATTACTGTATCAAGATTTTCTTTCTTTGTGATGGCGTGGCGATAATCTCAACAGTCAGAATGCTTGTATATGCTCAGGCTGTGCCTTCTCAGGGAGGTCTGTGGGCAGCCCTGGCTTACGGGCCACGTGGTGAGGAGGTGGTTTTCAAGGAGCAGGGAAGCTGGCCTTGTCACTGATCCCACTTTCTTTCCACAGAACGTGGTGAAACTGATGCGGGGTCTTCTCCAGTGCATGATGAGACAGGTAGGCAGAAAAAGACAAAAGTGTTTTCAGGTCATCTGAGTGGGCATTTTGTCACTTTCATGGTGACAGCTAACATTCCTAAAGCGTTTTGAGCTTTTCTTCTCAAGTGGAAGAGAAATTGAAAATACTTGGCTTACTTTGTCCTCTCAATTATCTTCAGTAATCTTATCATACTATAGAACCACAGACTCAAAGGACCCTGTTTCTCACAATCTCTTTTGAAGAGTTACTTGTGTAGAAGGAGAGCATGCCCTTTTTTTAAACGGGGATGAAATCATTGTTTTTAAAAGCCACTCTCGGACAGCCATGTAGTATTGTTTCTTCTGTTGAGTTTATATAGAGAGGGGTTTCTTTTCATTTGAGTTGAGATGCTTGAGTGTTTAAGACTTGACATTACTGGCATTTCAGTGGGGGGGGGGGTGGTAAATAAAAGAATTCATTGAGCTCGTACTATGCACAGAACCTCATTGTGGGATCTGCACAGGTTCCAAAATGAATGATACCGTCCCCACCCTTCAGCAGCATGTGCCTGGTTACTCTTCAAAGCCCTAGTTCCTCTTCCCCTTTTGACATAAGGAAACAAGAAGCGGAAGTTTAAACAGGTCCTCTTTCTTCCCTCTCTCTCTCGCTGAGCGCCTACCATGCGTCACAGCTCCGGCTGCGCACATGCACACAAGGAAAACCCTTTGGCTTGACCCGTCGCCCTGTAGCGCTTGTTAAAATCCCCCTGGGCTGGGCCACATCTGGTGTGGACAGGGAGAATCCCCCACACAGCCCCTCCGTGTGGTGCCGCCTTCCCTCTCTCTGGCTCCCAGAGGTAGCAGCTAAGAGGTCTAAGAGCAGGAGATTGACCCTGGGTGTGGCCTCTGCCGGCCGTGAAGCCCTTAACCGTGTGGAGCCGGCTTGCTCTCTCCCGCAGGTGGATAAAGTGGAGAAGTTCAAGCACACTCAGAGTACCAAAGACAGCTTGCACGCCAAGTACAACACGGCCACCTGCAGCACCGTGGTGGGCGACGACCAGTGGGGCCACCTGCAGGTGGATGCCACCTCCCTCTTCCTCCTGTTCCTGGCCCAGATGACTGCCTCTGGTGAGCCAGGGCCCTTGGAGCCCATTGTACAGGGAGTGGCAATCCAGAAGGGAGCAGGGAGGGGCAGGCATTGATCCAAATTCAAAATAAGTTATTTCTGTAAAGAAAAAGCATGCATGTTTATAATATCACGTACATTGACTCAGTGACCTGCCAACGGCCAGCCTTCGGAGGACCTATAGGACAAAGGGCTATCGAGCCAGCTCTGGTAGCATCTCTCTGGTTGATCCCAAAGCTGGCTTGGCCCCTTCACCTTTTCCTCTCACTTCCCTCTTCTAGACACACCCTCATTCACCTGAATTATATTCAAACAACATAATTTCTAGAACTCGGCAGTGTGCCCAGAGTGGTCAGTCAGTCCATAGCCTCCATGCTGGGAGTGGGCCAAAAACTCCCTGACTGTGAGCATTGTTCCTCAGCCCAAGCTGTTGGCTTCCATGGCAGCTTGGGACACCAGGCCTCCTGAGCTCCAGACTGCGGCGTGTTTCTGCTAACAAATGGTCTCTCGCATGACCCAGTCTGCTGTGACGGCCCCCGGGGGTTATGTCATTTAGCTGCTGTGTCTCAGTGTTCTTATCCCCAGTCCAGTAAACTGACCTTCTGAGTTAGAGGCTTCCCATGAATTTCAGTCTGCAAATGTGAAACTCTAAAGATAGCAGAAATCAGTAAATAATATTGTTATAGCTTTGTGAATAAGCCAGGCATTTATAAGAAATACTTTTTGGTTATGAAAATTAAGATGAGCTCATTGTAAATAGTTTGGAAAATAGAACAAAATACAAAGAAAAAAATTCCACTGCCAATTTGCATTTGGATATGTCTCCTCTAAGTGTTTTTTTTTTTTTTTTTCCCAATTTAGGGTCATATTGTTTTCATAAATAGTAGTCGTTATTATACAGAATTATAACTTAAGCATTTTCCCCACGATCTTACAAGCTCTTCATAAATATAATTTTAGCGATTTTATCTATGGATATGCCATAATCAGACTCTTCCTTTATTCCTTTTTTTCTCCTAGTGTAACTGATGTTGCAACCCAACTTTTTTTTTTTTTTAAAGATTTATTTATTTGAGAGCGAGAGGTGGGGGGAACGGGGCAGAGGGAGAGGGAGAGAGAATCCTCAAGCAGACTCCCTGCTGAGCATGGAGCCCGATGCGGGGCTCGATCCCGAGACCCTGAGGTCGTGTCCCAAGCTGAGATCTAGAGTCGGCTGCTTAACTGACTGAGCCACCTAGGTGCCCCACAATACCAACTTTGACCCCATCGCTACTTGCTTCCTTCTGTTGGATAGACTTCAGAGGCTATTTATATATATTGCCAAATTGTTTTCAGAACAGTTTACTAGTTAAACTCCCCCTATTGATGTAAGAGTTCATATCTTACCATACCCCTATCAGCTTCAAAAATCCATACTTTTCAAAATATGTATATTTGCCATAATCACCTAAACATTCGAGGGCCCAAGCAAAAATCCAGCTCTCTTTTTTTTTTTTTTTTAAGTTTTATTTATTTATTCATGAGAGTTAGAGAGAGAGAGAGAGGCAGAGGCAGAGGGAGAAGCAGGCTCCCCACCTAGCAGGGAGCCTGATGCGGGACTCGATCCCAGGACCCTGGGATCATGACCTGAGCCGAAGGCAGACACTTAACCGTCAGAGCCACCCAAGCGCCCCAAAAAAATCCAGCTCTCTTGATCACCACCTACTTCAACTAGTCAATGCCGCTCCCTGGGGAGGTCTGGGGAGCTCGCCATCCCACAAGGTCAAGGGCTGTCTCTTGAAGTTGGGGGCTCTATTTTACCTATCTGCCACAGGGGAAAGGTACCCACCCTTTGGCTCACTCAAGGATAAGAACAGTGTCTGGTTGCTCTGGGCTAAAATTTGTGCTTTGTTGGAAACTTCTTTGCGCAAATCCAACACTAGCAGAAGGCCCCACACCTCTTTCAGCCTTTTCTATCCGTAGGCACACCCGCATTCCTTCCTTCCTTTCTCTTTCTGAGATTGGACATTAGCTGCTTCAGTTTACTTCAGATTTAATTTTTGATGCCTAGTAAGAAAAATGAAAATGGGGGAAAACAAAAAATGGGAGTACAAGAATTTCTTTCCTAGTATGATACTTGTAATTTGGGAGTGGCAACACACACACCTCTCCTCACAACATAACTCTGTAACCTCACTGTTTGTTTCTCTTTACTAGGTTTACGTATTATTTTTACCCTTGATGAGGTGGCCTTCATCCAGAATCTTGTTTTTTACATAGAAGCCGCGTATAAAGTTGCTGTAAGTATCAGCCCTGGTAGTTTTTCAGGTGTCCCAGTTCAAAAGAATAAAAATCATACAGGTCTTGGAGGGCCAGGCTGTTTGGGGCTGATCAGAAAGTTAGCAAGATTTGAGCTCTAAGATTGTCACCTCTGCACACAAAGTACACATTTTTGTCCTGGGACCCAGTTGAGGAGTTGATGTTTTTGGAATGCACCACATGCTCTGCTTGACTCCTTTGTGCTTATTTTTTTTAAAGATTTTTATTTATTTATTTGTGAGAGAGAGAGAGCACAAGCAGGGGGAGCGGCAGGCAGAGGGAGAAGCGGACTCCCTGCTGAGCAGGGAGCCTGATGCGGGGCTCGATCCCAGGACCCTGGGATCACGACCTGAGCCGAAGGCAGCCGCTTAACCGATGGAGCCACCCAGGCGCCCCTATGCTTATTTGAAATAAGACCCTAACATGTCCTGTAGCCGGCACACAGGCCGGCCGGAATCCGGGTGAAGGGCAGCAGCAGCAGCAGCTTGTCAGTAGGAGCCGCAGAGCCGTGCGGATCACCCCAGGCAGCCCACGGGCAGAGGGGCCAGAGCCGGGTGTGTGCCCCAGGCCAGGTATGGGTGCCTGTAAATGTGTATAAAGCCCAGTGCCTCCGGGCTTCTGCTGATACGGCAGGTGGAGCCTCATGCACTTCTAGTTGTTCTAGAATAACTAACCTGTGGAAAGCTCACTGTAAGGGCAGTAAAGAAAGGGTAGGGTTTGGTTGGTTGGTTGGTTGGTTGGTTTTAAAAAGCCACTGTGGTCGAAAGCAAGGGTCAGCAGACATTGTCTGTAAAGGGCCCGACAGTAAATAGCTGTTTTCGCCTCCACGGCCCCCGTTGCTTCTCACGTCTGCCCTTGTCGAAGAAAGGCAGCCGTAGACAGCACGTGACCGCGCGAGCATGGCTGTGTCCCAGATAGACCTTCTTTACAGAAGTAGGTGGCAAACTAGGTGGGGTCCGAGGGCTACCTAGGTCTCAAGAGGCGATTCTCAACGAGGGGCAGTCTGCCCCTCCCAGGGGACATTTGGCAACGTCTGGAGACGTTATTGCTACTGGCATCTAGCGGGCGATGGTGGGGGATGCTGCGGAACGGCCCGCGGTGCGCAGGACAGCCCCACAACAGAGAATGGTCTGGCGCGAAATGTCAGTAGTGCCGAGGTCTAAAGAAACCAGAGGGGAGCGGGAAGGGTGGGACTTTAGTTGGACCTTGGACGGTGAGCAGGGTTTAGAAGAGCAGAAGGGGGCGGGAATAGCGGGAGCAGTACCGGGCAGGAATGGGCTCTGAGTGTGGGAGGGGTCCCTGGGGAGAGGGGGTGTGGAGGGAAGGAGTAGACCTCTCTCTCCTGCAGGCAGGGTTTTGCACAAACCAAAGTCTGCTTGTGGGCATGCCGGGGGTGGAGGCCACGTAACAGAGGTGTGGCCAGCCGCAGGGGTTTGACACAGCCACTGCTGAATAGGCAGTTTGTCGTTTGAGATTCTTGCACAGGGGAGTTAGCTGATTGGGCAGTTTTGGAGGATGAGTCACTTGGGTCCAGGGTTGGAGTGAGAATGGGTTGGAATGTGGAAAGGCCCAAATGTGAGGAGCACTGAAGGCCGGAGTCCTGGGGCTCAGCTAGAAGGCATGCCAGCAGGAAAGAGTCTAACGCCGCTCTCGCTCTGGCGTGCCTACGTCTAAATTTGCACATTTTGGAAATGTTCATCTTTGCAGATCAGATAATAAATACTGAAATTTTGGCACTGGTCCTGTTCTTGTTGGCTTGTAATTTTTCAGTAGTGCATGTAGCATTATTTCAAAACAGTATCCAGTGCTTGCCTTTCTTCAGTGAAAATAAGAATTATAAAAGTTAGGTATGCATATATCACATCCTCTATGGATGGAGTGTTGTGAGCCAATTCACAATAATTGGTTTTAAAAGACCAAGAAAGTTCAGTATTCTGTGCCTCAGTTTGATTTTGGCCTCTGTTACTTGCTTAGCATTTCCCCCCAAGAGGTAACACTAGAAATAGGTATTAAATTATATTAAATGGCTTGGTTGGCTTCAATTAGTTATAATACATTTGTTAAAGTTTCTTTCTTCTGTCTTACAATTTAATATAAGTTCAAAGCTATCAGCTAAATAGAGGGGCAGCATTTCATTTGATTTGAAGATAAAACATTTTGTTCTCTGCAAATCAAGAGTTTCTTATAAATTGATAACTTTTAGGAATAAGAAAATTGAGAGTGTCTTTGCATGCATTTTTGTTCCACTTGAGTATTTACTTGCAAAATTCTGCACAGAGGTCAAATGAAGTGAAATTGAGGACGAGCACAGCCTGAGTATATAAAGCCATGAATTCAGTAACCCTGGAGAAGAGATATTCATGTTTCGTTGTGCCTGTGGTAACATGACGGAATGATTTTTCCATAGCACTTCTCCTATACCTCTTTCTCCTGCTCTGATTACTACCTTTTTCTTCCGTAGGATTATGGAATGTGGGAACGGGGAGATAAGACTAATCAGGGCATTCCAGAATTGAATGCAAGCTCTGTAGGGATGGCCAAGGTAACACTCTTGACCTGTTTGTTCTTCCTTCTGTGCATTTCTACTGCTTTGATTTGGTTCTCAATCTTTAGGGGTTTGGATTTAATCTGATTAGCATATTTTTCAAAAGTCGGCTGCTAGTATGAAATTCAAGTGGCACATATACCCCACCTACTGAGATTATAGGTAAAGAATGTAGGTTTCCTTACCCTGAAATGTGCATGAGCCAGAAATTAAGCGCCCTCCTTCCTCATTATCCATTATTATCACCCACAGGTCTAAGGTCTTGCTGTTGTCTGAGCACCTGGATGTGTGATATCCAGTCGTCGTTTCTGGGTTATAAAGAAGGTTGAAGAAAATAACCGCTTTGTAGGGCAGGGCTTACAAGTTCAAGTCTATGGGGTCAGGTCAGGCAAGTAACATAAACAAATGAAGCAGGCCAGACAGAAAAATATTGAAGGGTACTGGGGACACTGGGAACTTTCTCTAAAGGTATTCCAATTCAAAATCATTTTAAAAATTTCTTTAGGCCGAACAGAACACGGCTGTGGGGTAGATTCAGTCCGCCAGCCACCAGTTTACATCTCTTGTCCTAGACATTTCCCTCCCTCCCTCCCGCTCAAGACTGAAGTATATCCTTGGATAGAATAAAGACTCTAGAGCTAGAATTTTCAAAGCAACAAGAAATATGTTCGGTGAAGGTCAACTGACAGAAAACGTACTTAATACTAAAAGAATTAACTTTCTTTAAGTGGCAGACATGCTAATGTTAGAATTAACGCATAAAGGTGAAAGAAAAGCTGTCCGTGAATTTAGTGCGCTCCTCCCCCCCCACCCCCGCCAATGTTATGAACTTGTTAATATTTTATTTTTCGGTCAAATACTGACTTCATTTGGGGAAATGTTTGTCTATTTTCTCTTTCTTGTTTCTGCAAAGAGCAGCAACGTACAGGAAAGGCCCAATTCCACTGAAAATAAGGATAGAACATGTCTCTAGGACACTTGAGCTGAATTTTAAAGATGTGTATTTCATCACCTTTGGCAAAACATGGATGCTAGATCGCTTAATGGGAAAGGAGGAATACTGGCTAGGGGCATGTATGTTTACTAGAAAGAAAAAGTGGTTCATACCTGTGCTTGTAGGCAGCTCTTGAGGCAATTGATGAACTGGACCTTTTTGGAGCCCACGGAGGACGCAAGTCCGTGATCCACGTCCTGCCTGATGACGTCGAACACTGCCAGGTAATAGCTCCAGCCTCTCATGGTCTGGACAGGAGGGAAGGAGACTGATGGAGTAGAAGACCTGGGCTCCGGTCACATTCCTCACCTTTCTTTCCTTTTTTTTTTTTTTTTTTAAGATTTATTTTTAAGTAATCTCTACACCCAACATGGGGCTCGAACTCACAACCCTGAGATCAAGAGTCGTGTGCTCCACCGACTGAGCCAGCCAGGCACCCCACACTCCTCACCTTTCTAGCTTGGTGATACTTGGCTTCCTTGAGCTTCAGTTCCCTCATGCATAAAATGGGCATACTGGCACCTTCCCCTCCTATCGCACAGAGTGGTTGTAAGGATCAGAGTAAATCAACTTAGTTCGTCAGAGCACCCTGCAAGCTGAGAAGTACTGTGTAAACCTAAGACAGAACGACGGCGAAGTATATATATATGGAGTCAACAATCACAGCAACCTTGTTTGGCTGGAGGCAAAATCTGGTCTGATTTTTGAGCATATAGGTGGTTTCCTCTCAAGTTTCTTTCATGATGCCACCAAATTGAATGACCGGCAAGCAGTAGTTCACTTGGGGAGGGGTGGAGACGGGTGGAAAGGATAGTGGAGGAGAGATGAGATGGGAGAAATGACAAATTAGTAGAACCTGCATGAAATACAAGTCAGAGAAAGCAGTGATTTCTTGCAGATTAGGGGACTCCATTGAACAGACAGTAGGTCACCCGTTGCTGGTCAGTCAGCAAACTCTTAGTGAGGGCCCACTGTGTGCTGGGGTTATGGGAGTGAGAGCCGTGTAAACTAGTTAGCAGAGAGCTTCTGGAGGGAGTGTGTGTTTCCAGGCAGAGAGCTTAAGGGAGAGCAGCTAGTTAAAGAACTGGGCTTGGGGGTCAGTTCGCTTGAGAAAGATGAAGCTTTATTCTGCAGCTGAAGGGTTCCCCATCTTTACCCCCTTTGCAGCTCATCCATTTTCCCACAGTAAATAGTCCTTAATGGGGACTCTGCTGTTTCTTGGGCTACAGTTTAATAGAGTCGAGCTGATGTGTATCTTAATAATGCCTAGTCCCTAGTGGAAACTGTGAGCTCTGTAGCCAGCTGGGCCTGGCTTAGGATCCTTGTTCTGTCACATGAGGCTCTGTGTCTGTGTCTCAGCCCTCATGCGTGAACTGGACCGAGTATCCAAATGCCTTCTTTATAAAATGGAAAAAAAAATATGTTAACATTTATTTATTATTATTTATTCTAGGAATGCAAAATTGGTTTAACATCTGAAAATCAATTAATGTAGTACACCATGTTTATATGAGATTTAATACGCTTATGTTTGCAGGGCTCTAGCCCCATGTCTGTACACATTAGATCCCAAAGTCAGCTCCCTTCCCTTCCCAAACTTATCATTTCACCTTCCTTTAGTTTACAGTGCCTAGTCCAACCACCTTATAATTGAGGCTATATTATAGTGCCACTAAGTAACCCTAGTTCTAGGATTAAAGTAATTCTGTTATTTACCATTTTGCCTGAGTGTGTGGTCTCTTGGATTTGACTCCTTCACATGGGTTTTGATCACCCAGTCATGTTCCACAGAAGCCAGACATTTCTCCGTGCTGGCCCTGTATGTGTATTCTTCTCGGTCTTTATTTTCACAGCCAGGACACCCTGGCCTGCTGACACAGTAGCCCTTAGTTCCTCGCCTGCATGTCCGAAAGACACAGCAAAGTCAACAGAAGACCCCCAAGGGAGGGAGCCCAGCAGTTCTCAGCATGGGCTCCAGGCAGTACTGTGCTCTCCCTGACCCTCTCCTCTCCTGCGAGAAACAGGAGTCATTGGCTGGGCAGGTGAGGCCCCCCAGTGGGGGCCGTATTGGTAGGAAAAAGCTCTACTCAAAATCGGCAAACTCGTTTAAATGTTTCTTGGGTCTAAGGTCATGGTCTCTAGATACTGTATGCAACTGTTCATGCTTCCCAGATTCAAGCCACCTCTTTGTTTCTCATTCAGTCTATTCTGTTCTCCATGCTGCCAAGAGCATCAACATCTAAGGAGATTGACGCTGGACTTCTCTCCATTATCTCTTTCCCGGCCTTTGCAGTGGAAGATGTGAACCTCGTGAATGTGACCAAAAATGAAATTATTTCCAAGCTCCAGGTAAGGGTTGATCATGCTGGTGCCCTTCTGCCCTGTGTTAAGTGCCCCTTTCATGATGACATGGAGCAGCTCACCCAGGCCTTGGTTCTCCATGAGGTCAGTGGCTTGGTTTATCTAGGTGGAATCCAAAGCCGAGTGTACGGGTGAGAAAACAGTCTCAGACTGATCAAGTGCCCTAGTTCTTTTCCTGGTAGCAGAGCTTGAACTCCAGCCAACTCCATAACCTTTGAACCCCAATTCGTACCCCTCCTGTACTTCTAAAGCAGAGCTTCTTAACCCTTTAGAGATCACAGACTTCTTTGAGAATCTCTTGAAAGGTATAAGGTCCCTGCCAGAAAAAAATGTACACATCCCAATATCCTCCAACTTTACACACAATTTCTGGGGGGTTGACAATCCCAAAGTTAAATCGAGCTTAAGAAAATCCCTGCTCTGAGGTGAAATGCAGGAACTATGACACAAGATACCAAACTGAGAATGTTATTAAATAGCCCAGGCAACTGAACTTCTCAGTAAAATGATCAAGATGTAAGTTTTCTTTAAAAAAAAAAAAAAAAAAAAAAAAGTAAGTTTCTTGAGCCAAAATCTTCATGTTGATGATCCTACTTAGATTCCGTAAAAAATGCTTTTAGCCCTTGGATACAAAGGGATTGAAGGGTCTCCAGTCACATCCCCAAAGAAGCTATCTCATGGTTTAGTGGAGAAAAAGGAAGCTCTTTTGGCTTGTCCCAGTGGGCAGGGAGTCAGTGCAGGGAATGAAGTGTTTAAAGGAGAGCAGGTTCTTGGCTGGGGCTCCCCAGAACTCCCAGAACTCTATGGGGCTGGCCGCTAGGAGTGCGCCGGCCTCTGCAGCCAGTGCTAAAGGAGCTCCCACGCACTTAAGAAACTGGGGAATGGACACCCAACACTGTGATCCAGGGACTGGGGAGGCAGATCGAGGGCTCAGTGCCACCATCCTTCTTCCTTAACACCTAGGAAGCTGGAGAGGATTACTGGAGCCTGCCCCAAGAAAACCAGCAGCAAGAGCCCTAGGCCAGAGGAAGCCCCACCCACCCCACCCCGCCCCTGCTTCCACCTCGCTGCATCCAGAGCCTAATTGTGAGGAGTCTGGAATGTCCTTTTGGTTTTCCAGTCTTTCAAGTCAAAGTAATCCAATCCAAGTATCTGCCCTGGTGGCTTCTGTGAGCGATGAGGGTCCCTCTGCATCTTTGCGTGATACAGCCAATCAGAATGAGGGCTGGTCATTCTGTGAACTCTGAGTAATTACTCTCCCAGCCCTGATACTCAAATGGAAAGTTTTGGCATTCCCTTCTCGGCACTGATCGACCCTGAATTTCCTTGGCTTATTACTTAAAAATAACTTTTTGTATTGATAACAAAGAGCACTTGGTACACATTTCATTACTAAAAGATTCATGGGAATGGGGGTGAAGGGCCAACATGAATCAACATAAAAAGACAAAGAAATTCTTCTCTTTCATCAAATGCACTTTTTTTTTTCTTTATCTTCTTAGGGGCGTTATGGATGCTGTCGCTTCCTTCGAGATGGTTATAAAACCCCAAGAGAGGTTGTATTTAAATATTGTTTCGTATAATTCCTTAACTGCTTCATGTCTAAATCACCGCTGTGGTGTTCTCCCTCTCTTGATTATAAAATTACATGTTAGAATATTGGACAGGGAAGTCTTAATTTTGGAGATAGCAAGGCTGGAGTTAGGCAGTAGAATAATAAGATCATCAGGAGGACAGCAAGCTGGTGGTTTAGAACCAGCCTGTAGGCAAGGACAAACAGTTCTGTGGCTCACATGATGTGTTCAAGAGAAACTGTGGCCTCCCTCTCGAGTTGCTTTGCCATAGTGACTGATAGAGTGATTTCAGTGAAACAGATAGTCTGCTGAGCACTGTGATAGGAAAATTGCTATTTATTTGTTAGCAATCTAGGAAGCTTAATATAATAAACCACCAAGGAGTCTTGCGTACATTTCTGATAGACGTTTCTGAAATTTGACCATGGAAAGCTGCCAGAAATAACATCTCCCCATTATAGCCAACTCCTAATCCTAGCAGCCGCAGAGATGCAGTGATTCAGAAAGCCAGGGAAGCCCAGTGAGGTACAGGGGAATTATATATGTAATCTGACAGCACCTTTCAGAAGGTTTCCTGTTTGATTCCAGGACCCAAACCGATTACATTATGACCCTGCTGAGCTCAAGCTCTTTGAAAACATTGAATGTGAATGGCCTGTGTTCTGGACGTATTTCATAATAGATGGGGTCTTCACCGGAGATGCCGTTCAGGTGAGAACGTGCTGGGTGCTGTGTTGACAATCAGCATTTTCATTCCTTCCGTGTGCTGAGTGTTATTAGAACATAAGGTTATGCAAGAATTTAGGGCACCGTTTCAGTTATCTGTTGTCGCTTAACAAGCTTTCCCAAAATGGAGTGAATTAAAGCAACGGCTATTTTGTTTATTTGCTCATGATTCCACAATCTGGGCAGGACTCAGCAGGGACAGGTTGTCTCTGCTTCGCTTGGTGTCAGTTGGTTCACTGGGGCTTGGAGGATCTCCTTCCGACATGGCGTCACTCACACGGCCGGCAGCTCAATGCTGGCTCTTGGCCCAGGCCTCGCTTCGCCTCCATGTGGCTAGCTTGGGCTTCTCACAGAATTGTAGTGTCTGAGCAGTGAGGCTTTTCACCCGAGAATGCACAAGCAAGAGCTGCTAAGCTTTCTTCAGGTTTAGGCCCCGAACTGGCAGTGGCAGTGTCCCTCCTGTTGCATTTTTTTTTTTTTTTAAGATTTTATTTATTTATTTATTTGACAGAGGCACAGCGAGAGAGGGAACACAAGCAGGGGGAGTGGGAGAGGGAGAAGCGGGCTTCCCGCCGAGCAGGGAGCCCGATGCGGGGCTCGATCCCAGGACCCTGGGATCATGACCTGAGCCGAAGGCAGACGCTTAACCGACTGAGCCACCCAGGCGCCCCCTTCTGTTGCATTCTAATGTTTAAAGGGTCGTGCCACATTCAAGAGGAGGGGACTGCACAAAGGCCTGAGTACTAAGAGGTGGGTGGGGTTCATCGGGGACCACAGTCGACCACAGACAGGTCTGGTTGTCCTGTTGTTTTTTTCAGACCAGCCTAGGCTTTTGCTGTCTTCAGCTCTAGTATAAAGGTACTGTCAGCTAACATCTTATTTAATGTAACAGCCTTCTAGCGGGTTCCCAGCCTCCAGCCTCACTCCCTGCTGTTTCTCTATACCTGTTGCCAGGGGCTTCTTATTAAAAGGCAAATGAGATTATGCTACTGCCTTACTTAAAAGCTTTGAAAGGTTCCTGCTTGCCTTGGGATGAAGTCCAAGGTCTTCTCCTGTTTTGTAAGGCCCCATAAAATCTGGCCCGATTCCTTACGGCTTACTTACTTCCTTGAGTTCCGTGATGCGAGCGCCCTGAAACCCTTTCAGTCCTCTGAAGAGGCCATGCTGTCTCCCCTCTTCTCAAGTGCCCAGGCCCTGCTTGTCTCCCTCAGCTGTCTCTCTCTCCCTCACTTGATTTGCTGCAGATGTCTCTTCTTTCAGAAAGCCTCCTCTGACCCTAAACGCTGCATCGATGCCCCTTTTATACGTCCCACAGCACTTAGCACAGTACGGCCCCTATAGCTGTATTTAGTCTCCCGCTACCTGTCAGAGCACCCTGGTAGAGGTGGTGTCTGTCCAGTTCACTGATCCATTCCCTGTGCCTAGTACACAGTAAGTGCCGAGTAGAGATTTGTTCATGCAACGTTCATTTGTTCGAGACAGATTTCTTTAGCATTTGCTGCCGTGCATGCGTTGGTAAGTAGAACAGACCCGTCCTCGTGAAGCTTATGTGAATGACTGACAAACTCAAATGCTTTAGTGTTTTCTTAACCCGTTCAGACCACATGCACTGGGGTGGGACGAGCAATCCAAGGTTTATTTTGGTTTTGAAAGCTTCCTCTGCTCAGAAGTTCTGAGAGTGGTTTCAAAAGTGGCTATAGGGGCCAAGGGCAGGCTGCCCCAAGATGGGCCACTTTGGCATGAACATTGTTTTGAGTTAAAAGTAATCAAAACCCAGTAGATTGAGGAAAACTCTTGACCTCCCCCTCAGCTGCCTGCCTGTACCAGCAAGAGAGCTACTGACACAGATTCCTCTTTACTTAAGAAACTTATGTGCATAGCACGGCCACCTTTGTTTTCCATACATGTCCTCTCACCTTCCTGCAAATGCCCTTCCTTCCCTGTGTGTCCTCAAACCGCACCCCTCTCCTGAGCTCAGGAGCTCATGTAAGCCACTTGGTGCCTCACAGTCTTTGGAATATCCCATCCGTGTGGATTCCCCGTACATATATGTAACTAAGTTTGATTTTTCTCCTGTTACTCTGTCTCATGTCAATTTGATTCTTAGTCTAGCTATAGAAGGACCTTGAAGGGCAGAGAAAATTCTTCCTCCCCAACATGGTAGTAAGCTTGAAATGTTAATGTTCCCCCATTGTTGGTTCTCACTGTTATGCTTTAGCAATTATCTTGGGTCTTATGTTTTCTGTCTCTTTATCCCAGAACTGAAAGGTCTCAAAAGGATTGAGTTAGAATTTCAGTTGTGAGGAAACTTGATAATTATTAGAAACAAACAAAAAAGCTGAGAAGACAAAAAAGAATGTGCTCAGGACCTTATTTTTTAGGTCTCACAGAATTTACTGCTCTTATGCCTATTCTGTCTTTTCCACTTGCTGCCCAATGACCTTTAAAAAATGACACACCCCTGGGCGCCTGGGTGGCTCAGTTGGTTAAGCAACTGCCTTCGGCTCAGGTCATGATCCTGGAGTCCCTGGATCGAGTCCCGCATCGGGCTCCCTGCTCGGCAGGGAGTCTGCTTCTCCCTCTGACCCTCCCCCCTCTCATGTGCTCTCTCTCATTCTCTCTCTCTCAAATAAATAAATAAAATCTTTAAAAAAAAAAATAATAAAAAATAAAAAATGACACACCCCTGGTCAGATTTTGCTGTCCACAAATTTCAAAAGAAAAAGAAATGAGATATAGAAAGCGTTTGACTAGGCTCTCTAAAGATGAAACGTGTTAAACACCTGGGTGGCTGGTTAAGGGTTTTCCCTCTTTTGTTTGTTCCCTTTTCATATGTAGGTTGTTGTTGGTTTTTTTTTTTTTTAAATCACTGCCTTTTTAATTGAATGGAAATGTTTACATCAACAGCTTTCATTATATTGAGTGGTGTATCCTAAGAATCGGGGTACATGGATCATAGTACATACACTTCCTTTTCCTCACATCAGGTGCGCTTTGCAAACATTTCCTGAGCAGTAAGTGCTCAAATGAGGGCCTTTTAAGTGGAAAACTACTGACAGGTAGAACCGGGATGCCCTCCTTAAGATCTGGCCTCCACTCCAAGAAGCTTATATAGTCTAGCTGGTGAGACACAATTTACATATGTTGAGAAGTTAAGGGTGAAATATTGAAGTCGTGAGTTAAAGACAACACAGAAAAGGCCAGTGCCTTTAGCTCCTTCTAACCTTTGCTGTCAGCACTCCCTAACTGGAAGGTGTTCCTCCTGCACTCCCTAACTGGAAGGTGTTCCTCCTGCACTCCCTAACTGGAAGGTGTTCCTCCTGCACTCCCTAACTGGAAGGTGTTCGTGCATTTCTTGACCCTGTGTCCTACTAATAATCTGTTTGTTGCCCAGAGAGGTGTTTTTCTGTGATGCACTCCCATGGCAGTATTAATGGTGCCTCTCTCATGCTGTGGGGATGGGGCTTTTTTCTAGGTGCAAGAATACCGAGAGGCCCTGGAGGGAGTATTAATCAGAGGCAAGAACGGGATCCACCTGGTGCCAGAACTGTATGCCATTCCACCCAACAAGGTAAGCAAGCACTGCGTAGCTAGAACGAAGTGGGTTCGTGCTTGGCCTTTTGGTATTTTTCATCCCCCTTTCAGACCTAACACTTTTTGTCCAGCAGTGGTTTCTAAAGCACCACGCTGCGTACGGGGCACAGAGGGGTTACGGTGGCAGCTCTGCCTCTGTGAGGCTGCCGGCTAGTGGGGGACGGAGGGCGGGCACAGCAGTGGTGCTGCAAAATAAGAGGTACAGGCCAGGGGAGACCCCAACACCTGCACGGGGAGGCAGGGGCTGGTGGTTGGGTCGAGGGAGGCCAGAACCAAGCTGTCTTCTGATCCAGACACTTTGCCTTCTTTGCTTTGCATCAACTATTTCTCATTCAAGATCTTTACAGTCTTTCTTAACACTACTTACATTTCAAATAGCCTTAACACACAATCGGATTGTGAAAGCAATCCTGTACACTGCAGAACATCCAGGATTCTGTAGAAAGAAGAACATACTTCTCTCTGCTCTTACTACCCAAAGATAACCACACTTACTCCCAAAGAGAACTCTGACATTTTAGAGACTCTCCTGCCACACTCTTATCCTACTTGATTACTTGATTACTGACACACTTTAATTCTGTTCAGTTTATGAGTTTAAGTTCTTCTTAATATTTACTACTGCAGCAAATTTTAACAATCTATTAATAACACCACTGATTAATCCACAAGCAGAGTATGACTCCCCTCATGGTGTGATTTTTCCCTTTTGGAGAAGGATTTCTTCAATTGCTTTGTTTTCCGGAGGGGAAAAAGTGGTCACTAACATTACCCCCAACCAATGTTGTAATGGCAAAAAAAACCAAGGTCGGGGGCACCTGGCCGGCTCAGTCAGTAGAGCATGTGACTCTTGATCTTGGGGTCGTGAGTTTGAGCCCCACAATGGGGGTAGAGTTTACTTTAAAAAAAAAAAAATACAAAGGTCAGCATGGAGTTTACAATAGAGAAGATTGCAGACTAACTTTTACAATGTAGCCAGCACTGTCCATCCCAAAACAACTGTAGCTAATTTTGATGAGGCAGAAGCCCCCAATGGATCCAGCTTGTTGAGTCCCTGATGGAAAATTAGTGATCAGATAGTACGGTAGTGTTTTCCTCAATAAATAGTGCCACCTTCTGGTAATTTTCTTGCAAAGGCACACAGAGTTTATGAGCCCCTGGGGATAACAAGACGGGAGAAAGCTGACTTAGCTTCCCACGATGCCCTGCCGTGGCTGTAGGGTGATGTTTTAGATCATTGTACCCATAATACAGACAAGTGTAAGCATGAGCTGTGGAACTTCTTGTTGCCCAGAGCTGTGCTCAAAGGAGGCAGGCCAGGCTTCACGTGCCTGTCTCTGTCTTCTGCCATCGGTGTGCTTGTGGACAGAGCACTGGCCTGGAGTCAGGCCTGGATTTGAGTGCCACTTCTACCACGTTGAGCCATGTGGCCCCCACACAAAGGCCTTAGCGCTGCGGCCTCCCTACCGCAGCTCTCACACAGAATTGGCCTGGAGGATCGAATGAGTGGCATTTTGTAAATCCTCAGTGCGCTCCCCAGTAGGCAGTGACGTTGGCCTTCTTATCCTCTGACATTCTGACTTTGAGTTTTTCTCTTTTTGCCAGGTTGACGAAGAGTATAAGAATCCGCACACAGTGGACAGAGTCCCTCTGGGGAAGCTGCCCCATCTGTGGGGTCAGTCCCTGTACATCCTCAGCTCGCTGTTGGCAGAGGTAGGGGACTTGGGGACTTCACAGACTGGAAACCATCTGATTCGAGGTATAGGGGACCCCGGAAGAGCATAGGGGCTCTCTGCCCCATGTGGCTGTGAATGTCTTTGGCATCTCATAGTTTTAAAGTCAGCTGGAGCGGGTCAGCTCTGAGGCTTGCCGCCTGGGCTTGTGTGTCCATATTTACACTAAACTACTTCAGAGTCAGCTGCATGCCAAGCACTCCCGTCACCCCCCCACCCCCATATTCCTGGTCTGTGGCTGGAACCAGACGATGTATGGGTGATGTTATCAGATGGGTTCATCTGTCCTCAGAGGCTCTGCCCAGCTGACTACCCTGGGCCCCTGGGGAGAGGTGTGGATGAAAGCGTCCAGGAGAAGAGCTGGGAGCTCCAGCCTGTTAGGCTGGCCTAGTCCTGTGTGTTCTGTCAGACTCTAGAAGTGGGGAGGGCGTGTGGGGGGCGGGGAATGAGTTGTGGGACCCATACCACTGGGGTTCCCAGTGTGTAAAAGGAGACCGAAAGTAAAGCTGTCACCGTGGAAGTGGCCCTTAGGAGCTGTGGATGCTGAGGGGGGCCACTTGTTTCATGGCTGTGATTGCCTCCTCAATTTCATGGTCATGTCCTTGGGGGTAGGGACTGTGTCTTCTACTTCTGTCTTTATTAGTAGGGAAAACCATGTCTATCTCTTGGAAAGCCAGCTCTGCCTCTGACTAGCTCCCCGACCTCGCGAGCCTCAGTCTCCTCATCTGTAAAGAGGCTGGGCTTGATCATTTCTGCTATACTTTCCAGCTCCAATTGCTGGGTCAGTGGCATGAGGAACAAACAACTCTGCTCCCATTGCCTCCTCGTCACTGGAGAGGCCTTCAGTTAGGCCCAGCATTAGGTCTGATGCCTCCTCAGAACTCCCAGAGCACTTTGATGCCCTCCCTGAGGACTCCGGTCATTTATAGAAGATGTGAGGAGATCCATGTTCAAACAGCACTCCGTGCCAGCAGGGAGGGGAGCTTTGTGTTTCAGAACAGTCAGCCCAGGACCAAGTCCTTCTCTGCCACCTAGCTTAAGGGCGTTACCTCAGTTTCCCCACCTGTAAAATGCTAATGGTAGTGCCTCCCTGTCACGAGGCCTGAATGGGACCATGCACGTACAGGGGTTCAGCACAGGACCCGGCGTGGAGTAAGGGCTCAGGAGGTAGGAGTCACCGTTGTTCTTTTCAGTCATGCGAGATGGTGGTGCGTGACTAGCCCTGGAGAGCTAGGTGCTGAAAACACAATATGTGTATCAGTGGCTATCTAAATGGTATACTGCGTTTCAGAGAAGATAAGCAATTGACTTGGAAAGCATAAAGGAATAAAATACTGAATATTTTGCGCCCCCAAATGTTTAATTTTCCAAGTTGGGTTTAAGGTGAAATTTCGTTCAGTGTTTTACAGTGTTAATGCTCCTCTTTTCCTAGGGATTCCTTGCCACTGGGGAAATCGATCCCTTAAACAGGAGATTTTCCACTTCCGTCAAACCTGATGTTGTAGTACAAGGTTTGTGAGCGTGTTTCCTATTCATATTTAACTGTGTAAAGCCAATGTTATTTTTAATGCCAAAGATTCCCTAGTTTCCTATTCTGTTTAAAAAGTACGTATGTGTGCTTTAGCGTATATCAGTTCTGTGACATCCCTTCTATAACTCACTAGCTCCCAAAGGCAGCAGTATACTCTTTCCAGCCACAAAGTTACTTTCTACAAAGCATTTGTTTTCTCGAATCTAAATCTTGATGGCAATTGGGGCACAAGTGATTCACTGAGCATCATTTTTCACTGCAGTTGTTTAAAAAGTAGAACGTGACCCTGATCGAAACTCAAAACCCAAGTGAAGTTTCACTCCTTCCTTCCTTAGAGGTCTGACTTCTCTCCAGAGTCGCAGGCCCGTATTTTCACCTGCCTCCCTCCTGTCCAGCTAGCAGCTCTTCCAGAGATGTGGAAGGCCTGGACTGTGGCTAGCTCTGCCTAGCCTGGCGATTTTACCTCTCCGTGCCTCGGGGTCGTCGTAACTGCTGCCCCCTCACCGGGTGACCTTGAGATGCGCTGCGATTGTCACGAGGAGAGCCCTCAGTGCAGGTCCTCGCTCACCAAATCCCCTCTCCCTTCCCTCCTGGGGAGGGCTCCTGAGGAGCTCACGTGCCTCACAGAGCAACTTAGGCACCAGCTAATATCCGAGCAGGTTGTGTATGTGCCTTATTTCCTCTCAATTACACCATACATTTCTTTTTTACAGAGGGGGGAGGGGAGAGCAGGGGCAGAGGGAGAGGGAGCGAGAGAATCCTAAGCAGGCTCCATGCCCAGCACGGAGCCTGACATGGGGCTCGATCTCACGACCCTGAGATCATGACCTGAGCCGGACACTTAACCGATGGAGCCATCCAGGTGCCCCTACGCCATACATTTCTTAAGGACCAGGCCTGTATTATTCTTGTAGCTTCTGTGTTGATTGACACACACCCACTCAGTAGATTAACAACAATTATTGAACAAATGCAAGGCAGTCCTCTTTGTGGCCACGGACTGGTTCCCCTGCGCCTGCCTGGGATGCGGCAAGAGGCCCTGCGGGGCATCATCCAGTCAGTACTGTGCTCCGGGCCCTCAGGGGCACACCCGGTGGGCACAACATTTTGACCAGACAGAAATCGTGACGATTAGGATTATCCTCCCCATCTTACGCGTGAGGCTTCCAGGTTAGCTCGCTCAGGGCCCCAGAGCCGGCAGCTGGAGGCGCGAACTCCGTGCTGATGTCCAAGTGGAGTGACCCAGCCTGACTCCGTCCGCAGGCGGCGCTTACCCCGCACACGTGCTGCCAAGCGAGCCCTTCAGTCACGAGGCCGCCTTGCCAGGCACAGGCTGGGGCCCACTGATGGGTCTTCGGCGGCAAGTGTTGTCTCAGTGTAACAGAAGAGAACAGAAACGGAAGAGAAGATACAAGAAGGTCTGGCCCGGGAGCAGGACTCCTGCCCTCTGCCAGAGCACTGTTCTTCTCTTAAAAGCCGCATTCAAAGCAGAACTGGTACAAGAGGTGCAGGGCTCCGAGTCCCCGCTCAGGCCCCCACATCCCAGGCACGCGAGTTCCCTGCCGGCCGGAGAGCCAGATGGCCAGCCGCACTTACCAGAGGTGGGGCCCAGGCCAGCCCGTTCGGGGTGCAGGGCCCGGCTCCGGGGTGGCTCTTCCCCCACCAGCCAGAGCCTGTGCTGTGCTTCTGGGCCAGGCTGCACCACCGCCCAGCAGCAGCCCCACTTTCCCCTCTCTCTGGGGGGAGCGGCCTCCCCCGCCCTCTCCGTTGGCCAGAGCATCCCCTGCTAGCGCACACCACAGTACTGCCCTTTTCTCTTCCCTGAGAACAGGAGCTCCGGCTTCTCCTGGCATCCTCCCCCACGCAGAGCGGTTTCTGCTGCTCACCCCATGTGAAAAGAACACAAGACAGGTTTAGAATAAATGCAGACCCGCCGGGAGGCAAGGCATCATTTGAGATGTGGTAATTTGGCTCAGGACCTGTTGAAGACCGTTTCTAGAAGTCTCTTATCAGACTGTCTGGTACACTGAGGGCACTTAATAAAAACACAGCATGGGGGTTGGCGAGGTGAGGCCAGAGAGAACTGGGAAGAGCGGCAGGACAATTGCTGTTATTTTCAAAGCCACCCAGTGTGTGGAGAGCATGCTGATGTGTATGTCATAGGCCAGAGGAAAGATGGGTCAATAACGTATTCTCCATGTGAGGAGACAAAGGGCCACAGTCTAATGCAGATGCTACGCTCTTATTTACAGTTACTGTTCTGGCAGAAAACAACCACATTAAGGACTTGCTGAGAAAACACGGGATAAACGTCCAGAGTATTGCTGACATTCATCCAATCCGAGTCCAGCCAGGCCGCATTCTTAGTCACATATATGCCAAGCTTGGTAGGTTTGGGGAAACAGCTGGGTGGTTTTGGCGAGGGGGCATCTTGGTTCTAGGTTTGGGGTCTGGGGGGGACGGATAGGTATAAATTGTGAAGAATTGGGCAAGGCACCAAAGCACGGGGTTCGACCTCTCTGAAGTGAAGAGGGGCTGCAGACGAACGCGTTCTCGTGCTCGTTCACTAGATGTCGCCCCAGCTTGGCTGCGCCCTGTGCCAGATCGGTTGTAAAACAAGGCTCCGTCTTTGAAAATTCGCAATTGGAACCGTCATCTGTGTCTTGATACGTTTCTAATTTTTATCTGTGGTCTCAGAAAATGCTCCTTTACCCGTTAAAATGGGAGGGGGAATTCTCTTTTTCTAAAATCTAACTTAGTAGGCTCAATATGAAATAAATTAGAAGTAAACATTAATAAAGTTCTATCAGTAGTTTTATTCCATATAGATGTTGAACTGGGTGCTGTCTATACATGCATGAAGAGAAGGTGGTGGGGTTTGTTTTTAATTCATCCCTGTCCCATTTTAAAGAAGGATCGATGGTATTAGAAAAACCAAACCCCGGAATGGGTTAACATGAACATAAGCCCAGGCTTAGCCAGAGTCGCTTGGATTACATGTTACCGTATTGGCTCTCACTCTGCTTTCTCTTTTGTTTTTCAAATAGGACGGAATAAGAATATGAAATTGAGTGGGCGACCATATCGGCACATTGGCGTCCTTGGAACATCTAAGCTATATGTGATTAGGAACCAAATCTTTACTTTCACACCCCAGGTGAGCAGAGCAGGCCAGTAGCAAAGCCACATGCATCCTCTGATTAAGTTCCTTTTCTTCTTGGTGAGCTGCTGTGGATGCGGCAGAATGAGCATGCGCGTGCTCAGATAGCAATGGGCAGTGTGACACCCAGTACCTGGTACAATTCTTTACTCCCTGTAGGGGCTCAGTAGGTGTGGCTTGAAGCAGACCGAGGGTGCCATCACTTCCAGGCATGAGGAGTAGGGAAATTCACACCGCATTCCAAAATTGCTAGTTACCTGTCCCTTGACTTGCCTCCCTCATGCCCCTGGTAGCAGTAGTCCCTCACCCTTGCTTGGGCTGTCTGAAGACGGGAACACACAGCCCGTCTGATTTTCAGGTCCCAACCCGCTTGACGAGATCCCGAATATACCGATTATAGAACTTCTTTTCAGAGTTTTTGGTTACAAAGGAAAGTAGCCCTGTGGAACCCAAACAGTTTTCCATCCATTTGGCTAGCTAGAAAGATCAGCTGTGGGCTCACTTCGTCACCGTGGGCATGGCCCCCCACCAGCCGGGCACACTGTCAGCCATGGGGTCCCGGGTCAGGAGCCCCAAGTTGTTCTTTCTCACCCTAACCCATGTTGCTCGCTTAAATCTTGTGAGTTATTTCCCTGTGTAACAAATTTCGTACCAGGGGCGCCTGGGTGGCTCAGTCGTTAAGCGTCTGCCTTCGGCTCAGGTCATGGTCCCGGGGTCCTGGGATCGAGCCCCGCATCGGGCTCCCTGCTCGGCGGGAAGCCTGCTTCTCCCTCTTCCTCTCCCCCTGCTTGTGTTCCCTCTCTCGCTGTGTCTCTCTCTGTCAAATAAATAAAATCTTTAAAAAAACAAAAACAAAAAAACAAATTTCGGACCAGAGCTGAGCGTGGACTAGTCCAGAGGCTAGGAGAACAATTTGATTTTCATCGGCACCAGGTGGGAGTGCCTTTAGTTCGCATTAACCAGGCCATCCATCGGGTAAACACAGTCTCCACGTCTCACCTGCTCCCAGTGCCCTCCCTTCCCTCACTTGGAAATCCTCCGAGCCCAGCAGCCGTAGAATGAGTAGAATTTAAGGAGTTATTGATTTCCTTTCAGGGACAGCGGTGTTGGGCGAGGTGCTTAAACCCTCATCGGAGGAGCTATAACTAGATCTGGCCACGCACCTTTCCCTTCCATGCTAATGGAGCTGCGGCTCCTGGGCAGGCGACAGATCGATTTTTGCCTGATGGCAAGAGCCCCATGATGGGGGCGGATTACAGCCAGGATTGAGCCTCTTCTCTGGAAACAAAATGCAAGGATTAGTGCTGCCGTGAATGACAGCTGGGGTTGTGTCGAGGGAATGAAGGACAGCCTTTTACTGGGCCTGATCTGACTTGCAGTTCACCGACCAGCATCACTTCTACCTGGCCCTGGACAATGAGATGATCGTGGAGATGCTGAGGATCGAGCTGGCCTACCTGTGCACCTGCTGGCGGATGACGGGCAGACCCACGCTTACCTTCCCCATCACCCACACCATGCTCAGTAACTGCGTGAACTTGATCTGCCTGATTCATGTCCCACAGTTGCTTTGGGCCCTTTTCAAAATGTTTAAAACGAGTCCCATAGACAAAGCTAAGTACTGAAGGGGGTTCTTAGCAGTTTGGTTTCTGAGGTTAGGAATCTTTCATAAGTATTTTAATTAGATTGTATTGACGAAAACGTTTCTGCGCATGCCCCCAAAACCAAAAAGTATTCCCAGATTAAGTAAACTCATTTGTCTTTTTCTCCCCCCCCCCCCCTTAGCAAATGATGGCTCAGACATTCATTCTGCAGTTCTTTCTACAATTAGAAAACTAGAGGATGGATATTTTGGAGGAGCCAGGTAATTTGTGATTTTTTTTTTTTTAAGTATCAGTGACCTTTCTTGAAAGTCTTTTGCTGCCCTTCTCCCACTTTTCATATCAATTGCTGAACATGAGAAGCATGAAGCTTTAGACTAAAAAAGAAGTTAAATCCTACCCATTCACCCATGTGGAACTGGAATCGTCTCGAAAGCAGCTTTCCGTGGGTGTTGGTGAAGCTTTTACGGGTGCCAGGAGGCTTGGGGCATAGGTAGATGGACGTACCGAGTCTCTCTGAAGTGGCATTCTTGGATTGCATGTATGGGATGCTGTGCCTGTTTCTGGTAAAGGGCCTGGAAGAAAACACCCAGTGCCTACGTCTGGCAGGTGCTCAGTAAACACTCCTTGAATTGACTTGAGTGTGCTGTCACCTGAAGAATAATTCACAGAACTTTATAAATTCCCTAGGTGGCCCTCAGAGCAGGGCGCCTGAAGGGGCCTGCCTAGACCATTGTCCCCTCATCCTCAGCGGAGCAGTACGTACTCCGGTTTGCAGGCGCACAGTACCAGCTGCTCCCCGGTGGTACGGGTGAGCGCCTGGAGTGATAGGGGGCTCACCGCCTGGGAAAGCCGATTCCATTTTTCTACCCTCTGTCCCACGGCAGAGGTTTTCTCGATAGCATCTATGCCCAGATCTCTCCAAATCCCCTGGAATATGCAAGAAGGGTTCTAAGAGAACCTCACTGTACAGCCGGCCCTGAGTGAGGTGTGACCCTTCTGGGCCCTGAAGTCTTCCATTGGGTCCCTGATAGAATGCCAGTTGCTAAGTGTTTGGGCATTGAAGTCAGCCCTCCTCACATCTTCCCACACTGGGGACCCTGCTGCCACTGTAATGTTTTTTAAAACTGCGGTAAAGGGGCGCCTGGGTGCCTCAGTCATTAAGCGTCTGCCTTCGGCTCAGGTCATGATCTCAGGGTCCTGGGATCGAGCCCCGCATCGGGCTCCCTGCTCAGCGGGAAGCCTGCTTCTCCCTCTTCCACTCCCCCTGCTTGTGTTCCCTCTCTCGCTGTGTCTCTTTCTGTCAAATAAATAAAATCTTAAAAAAATAAAGAAAAAGAAAACCAGTAAAATGCACATAATGTAAAATTTACCATCTTAGCCATTTTAAAGTGTACAGTTCAGGAATGTTACGTACATTCACATGGTTGTGCAACCAATCTCCAGGACTCTTTTCATCTTGCAAAACTGAAATTCTTTCCCCATGAAACAACAGCGCCCCCGTTCTCCTTGCCCCAGCCCCTGGCAGCCGCCGTTGTACTTTCCGTCTCTAGGGTGTCTCATCTGAGTGGACTCATGCAGTACGTTTTTTTGTACCTGGCATATTTCACTTAGCCTGATGTCCTCAGAGTTGAGTCACTGTATTTCTAAGTGCTGGGAGTAGCACCTCTGCTCACAGAGCTTACTGCGGGCTTTTCTGCAGACATGAATGGCCCTCATTCCGAGCTTCTCCTGGGAGTGTCCGCGAGACCGTCCCCAGCATTTTGCCATCCACATTTCCAGCGCTAGCACCACAACTGCACTTGACATGCACTTTTGTACATTTCACGTCCAGTTTGGATAAGCTGCCACCTGGTGGATGGCATCACAGCCAAGAGAAAATACCATACACCCGTAATTAACTGCTTTTCAGAATAAACTCGTGAATTTAATCATTGTCAAAAAGGATACTGTCTGCAGTTAATTGCTCACTTGCAGTCCATCTTGTGTTGCTTTGTGTGCATCGTCTGATTGAGTCTTCACTTTGTCACGTGGTGGGCTGTATTCCTGTTTTATAGACAATGGGCTGTAGGCTCAGTAGAGCAAGGGGCACAAGATGAATAGGTGCAGGAGCTCTGTATGAACACAGAAACCAGGCTCTGATCTCCATGCCGAGCTGAACGAGGGCTTAAAAATTTCAGGAGGGTCTCCTGTTTATAGAGTATGGCAGATGACTCAGAGAACCGTGGAAAGAAACAGGAATGTCTAGGCTACATGGGCTACCTTTCCTATGAAGTTCTTGATAATTAAAACTGAATCTCATTTTGGCTTTTCCTTAGGCTTGAGGGTCTTTAAAAAGCTGAATTCACCCTGGATGCCGGACTTTCCCTCTGGACCCACCTGGGGTAGCTTGCTATCCTTTGTAAATTGCTGCCATTCCACCTTTGACCTGACTCCTTTCAACTTCCATCAGAGAGAAACTTGCCATTGTCTTCTTTTGCACACTCCATCGTACCTCACTTCCTCCTGTCCCCAGTCTCAAGGCAAAAGAGTCAATAGAACGGGCAGGGCCCTAGAGGGAAAAAGATTTTATTTCATTAAACGAAAGGCTTTTCTTTCCGTCCCTCAGGCCATGTTTCTTGAAGTAGTCCATTTGCCCACTGAAGCTCATGCACCCACGAATTCATTTGCATCGCATGCTTCAGTGTGCTCCTTAAACTGTTTCTCTCAGCCTTTTCAACTAAGTCCTCATCTGCTGCTGGTAGCTCCAGATCCTATTGTCTTTTGCCTCCAGAGCTACCTTTTTTTTTTTTTTTAAAGGTTTTATTTATTTGAAAGAGAGTGAGTACGGGGAGGAGCAGAGGGAGAAGGACAAGCCGACTCTGCACTGAGCTCGGAGCCCGCCCTGGGGCTCGATCCCAGGACCCTGAGATCATGACCTGAGCTGAAATCAAAAGTCAGACGCTAAACCGACTGAGCCACCCAGGTGCCCCCGGAGCTAACATTTTAAGAAGTACACAGCTTTCTGTACGGTGGCCCTCCCTCACGCTCCCTGAACCTGGGACCCCACACTGCCAAACCCAGCTTGCAGTTTTCAGTGGAACTTTTCCCAGCCTGAAAATGTAATAAGGCCACTCTGGGCACCTGCTCCGGTCTGGGGATGGCCCCCTATCACATTCCTTCTAGAAAGAACTTTGCCTTCTGAGACTGCCTCCTCTCATATACCTGTTCCTGGGTGACCATATTGCATGGTAGGTTTTGTTCTGGTCCAGTTGTTTTAGGGCAGAAAAACCCCCAAGGCTTGGTTTGGTTCTGGTTAAAAGTGGTTTAGTCAATCTGTTTTGTAAAACTTTGGTTGGTTCTGTAAAATAGACTTCTGTTTGTGTTGGGTTTGGGAGTAAGAAATCAGCATGATTCACTTTGGCTTTTAATATGCTATGTGCTCCCACTTTATACTTGGTATTGAATTTTTGTTTTAATTTCTTGGCTGACTACTTATGTGGGGCGATCTGCAGTGACGTATTTATCAATTCTGGCAGAAGCACCATCTGGTTGTTGAAAAGTCTCCCTGTGATTCATAGTGGAAGTTTGTCCACATGCACCGGTATCTCTAACATAGTGTCTCCTTGGCAGAGTAAAATTAGGGAGCCTTTCGGAATTTCTTACCACGTCTTTCTACACATATCTGACCTTCCTGGATCCAGACTGTGATGAGAAGTTGTTTGATGATGCCAGCGAAGGGAGCTTCAGTCCCGATTCAGATTTGGGAGGGTATTTGGAAGACACCTATAATCAAGGTACGGCTTGGAATGCCTTGGCAGGTGGTTCATTGAATTTATTTAAACCTTGGCATTGTGATAAAATTGCCCCGAGACTCAAGCACAGAAAATGATTGGTAATTAACATAACAAAAAAGAGGCTTTGGAAACTTGCATCTATTAAAATGAATAAAATGCCAGTTTAAAAATCTACACTGCAGAAGTGGGGCTTTTTTTAAACCAGAGGGACAAAGAGTTTCAGGAATGAGGATTCTTGACAAAATATATTCTAAAGACAGAAACACAACTGCTTGAATTTTCAAAGGAATGGTAGAGTGATCTAGGTTTGGTTGGATATGAGGGATGAAATCCATCCTATGCATATAATATTTCTCAAACTGAACAAGGTTTTGGGTTGAAGTGACTGGTTTTTACTTTTACATAGTACATGGAATTGGGGCTGGGCATTCCATAGTGCTTAGTTCACTCGTGACCAATTAAAACAAAAGATCAGATGTCCGCTGCTGGTCCTCAGGTTTTCATATGCATTCAGTTCATCTTGGTACGATGTGTATCTATCTTGACCTATATTTTCTTTTCCTAGGATGAAGAGCTTCCAAACAATAACTTTATAAACATGTACATTATCTTTGTAAATGTCTTTACCCTCCAGGAGTGGGGGTGCAAATATCTATATCAAAATGTTGGCTCCCACTGAATCTCCTCAGCGCCACGTGCTACACCCAGTCGCTATGACACATCGAGAATATTTCTGCAGCTTGTTTTCACTGGCTCTTTCTCTTGCCTGTCCAGTTACAGAAAGCGAAGATGAACTTGACCAGTATATCAACCACCTCCTACAAAGCACATCCTTGAAGTGCTATCTGCCCCCTCTTTGTAAGAAGACAGAAGACAGCCATGTTTTCAGTGCCATCCACTCCACCCGGGATATACTTTCCGTGATGGCAAAAGCAAAGGGTTTGGAAATTCCATGTGCGTTATTGACTCTTTTTGGCCTGTTAAAATAACTTCTCAGAGTAATGCATGAGCATAATTTAAAAGTCAGAGAATTCTAGAAGACAACAAAATGCAGAGGTTTCCTGCCTCCACCCTCCCCTCCCCACTGACCCAGTCCTTCTACAGAGGGGCAACCACTTTCAACTGGCATTTACGTATCTCTGCTTTTCTAAAACAATGTGTGTATCTTGCCTTCTTTTGATGCGTCGACTTGATTCAGTATCTGTTGGCCTTCTCTTATGTGGATGAGGACTCAGTTGTCCTAAATCACTACTCCTCTACTTCGCTTCCCATAACCTAGTGATGTCATTGTATTAAAGCGGAGTTAAATCACTATTCGCTCTTTATATTATCGTATGTATGCAAATATTATTCTCAACTGAGCATTATAGTATACTGTGATTGTACTATATTTTTTGGTTTTTCTACAGTTAATACTAAATTTAAAGTTAACTTTCAAAGACAGTAATACTATTAACTTTATTAAAGGTTGCTCTGTCTTTTCATTTTGTTTTGCTTCCTTTCTCAACTTCCCAGGGGCCCACAATACAAATTTCCACAAGGTCAGTCATATCCATGAGTTTGTCATTTGTACTACTTAGCTTCCACGAGTCTCCTTCTGTCCGGTTGATGGTTCTCCAGGCCCATTGCATACCTGGCACCCCGGGACTTCTCTTTAATCTCCGTAATCTCTATTGCTTATCTCTTCAGTTGGCCTCCCTGGTTCCTGAATCTGGCATGTTCCTCTTCCTTGATTTCTTCCTCTAGTGGAACACATTCCAGAACAGTTTCGAAGGGTTAAAAAACAAAACAAAACTGGTACAATGGCAGAGGGGCAGGCACAGCAATGACAGCCCTCAACCTGCTCGTTTCTGAAGTTCACTGCCCCTTTTGCCTGCTTGCCTCCATGTCTGGGTTGTCAACTTTATCCTGGGATCTTCCCTCACCAGCATCCTGGAGAGTTTCTGGAGACTTCCTGTCTCCTGGGTTGGCTCTCCTATTTTCTGTGTCTCTACTTTTCCTGTTTCTTAGCTTACTCTCTTATTTTGGTCAAGACATCCAGCAGTTTCCTGAGAAACGTGGTGGGGAGAATTGTCAAGACCTTGCGAGTCTGAAAACACCTACAAATATTCTGTATAACCATTTGAGAGTTTGGGTATAGAATTCTAGATTGAAAATGAATTTTTCATCAGGATTTTGAAAGCACTGCTTCACTGTCCTTTTGTTATCAGTGTTGCTGTTGAGAAATCTAAACCCATTCTGATGTTTGATCCTTCACAAAAACTGTTTTTCTCTTTGAAATTTTTTTAGGATCTTCTGTGCTTCCAGGTTGTGAAACTTCAGTGATGTGCCTGGATCAGGGTCTATTTTCATCCACTGTGTGGAGGCTCAGTGCACCCTTTCAACCTGGAAACTTATGTTTTTCAGTCCTGTAAAGTTTTTCTGAAAAATTTCTTGACTCATTTCCTTCCCTACATTTATTCTGTTCTCTCTTGCTGGTACTCTCAGATTCCAGTGTTGACCTCCTGGAGAAGTCTTTATAGTTTCTCTTCAGTCTTCCATTTCTCTGTCTTTTGCTCTGTTCTGAGGGCTATTGCTTCAACATTTTGTTCCAACCCCTCAGTTGAGTTTTTGTACTTTGGCTTTTATGTTTTCAGTCTCTGTTCCCTGAATTGCATCCATTCTTGTTTTGTGCATGCAATTCAATTTCTTACTACTCTGAGAATATTAATAGCAGGGCTTTTTGGTTTGGTTTTTACATTTTCTTTTCCCTAAATGGTTTCCAGGTCCCCCAAGTCAACATTTCCTGTTTGGGTTTCGGTCTTCCATGTTAGTCTTTCCTCAAATGCTGGGTGTTCCTTGGTTATCGGCTCATGCATGCCAGTCTCTCAGCGTGGAGGTGTGGGCCCTGGGGGATTAATGGGTATAGGCTGGGTAGATTTCCCAGAGATAGTCTACAATCTCTTTTGTGATCTCCTTTTTGACAGGTCAGGGTCTGGTTGCATGGAGCTGTTTGGTCGCTTATTCCACCTGAGGACTGTGCCCAGTCCTTTAGACATGCCACATGCCCTGCCTCCTGCTTTTACAAAGTGCCCTCTAGTCTTCTGTTCAGGTGAGCAAGGCAGTTGCCGAGCTGTATGGATTGGAGGAAGGTATCTAGGGAGCTCACTGCTTCTTACGCAGCTTCTCTCCAGTCTTCCTTATTTCTGGTTACCCCTTCCAGACCCCCCAATTCTCAAGGTGTATGGTGCAGCAAGCTCTTGAACCTTCTGAGGATTCTCTGATCTAAACCTGACTGGCTCTTGGTTGTTCCCACTGCAGACTTGGGGTTTGGTTGCCTTGTGTCTGCTCAGTCCATTATCTTTCCTTCATCAGCTTTCCCGCTTCCAAAATGTCACTACTACTGTCTTCTCTCCCGCTTTTCCCTATTCTTGAGGATTTGTCTTAAAAAAAAATTAGGGGCGCCTGGGTGGCTCAGTCGGTTGAGTGTGTGCCTTGGGCTCAGGTCATGATCCCGGGGTCCTGGGATTGATCCCCTGCTCAGCAGGAAGCCTGCTCCTCCTTCCCACTCGTGCTCTCTCTTGCTACCTCTCTCTCTCTCAAATAAATAAATGAATAAAATCTTTAAAAATTTTTTTAAAAATTAAAAAAATTATTTTCTGCCATGTTAGTGGGGGTTTGAGAGGAAGTAAAATTAAAATGTGTGTGTCCTTTACTAGTGTAACCTGGAGGTCTGTAAGTGCCTTTTAAATATGCCTCATCTCTATTTGGAAAGCCCCCTATTTTCCCAAGGTAATATGATCTAGCCTGGAAGACACGGATGGCTTGATGAATAAGTACTGATAATGGTAGTATCCAAAGGTGGTGAAACACCAGAAGCTCCAGCACGGGGCACTGGCAAAGTGAAATGCACACCGGACTCCCGGGAGCTGGATGCCTTAATTATGAGAAGGCCAGTGACCTTGCTCACATGCTCTTCCTTCCCTGGTTCTCAGTCTCCTCAGCTGAAAGACAAAGGTCGGCCTCAGTCATTTCTAAGGCTCCTTTCAGTCCTCAGATGCTGTCATTTCCCCGGAATTCCAGGAGGGAAAAGGGAAGTTCAGCCCCTTAAAGCAAGATCCGTGTCCTGTTCAGTTCTTGTTCCCAGATTTAGCACATGATGTGGCTACATGGTACATTCTTGCTGGTATTAATTCAACTAAGTAAGTAATCGTGCCTTCAGTTGGTTTGTATTGGATAAGGAGTAGCCATCGCACCTCTCAAAAGAAGTATCTTATCCTTCCTCCTCCTCAGAAGGGCTTTCTTTATTCTTTTGTTTTCCAGTTGTTCCCATGACTTTGCCAACTAAAGTTCTGAGTGCCCACCGTAAATCACTAAATCTTGTTGATTCTCCTCAGCCACTCCTAAAAAAGGTAAAGTATTTAGAATCACTTTTTTTTTTAAGTGTAATGTTTTTCAATGCTGGTGTAGTCCTAAGAACTCTTTTACATGGTTGAACTTGAAAGAGCATCTTTTTTGATGTCTAGGACTTTGGGGATTATAAGTTGTGGGTTTCATTGGGAACCCACACACTTAGTTGTCTGCAGTCTGCCTTGTGTCCATATCCACGATGCATCAGAATCTGTCACACTAGAGGAAATAAGCTAGCTCACTACCAGGCTGGGTAGATTGCCAGCCAGCCAAGGCTGGGCCATTTGCAGAGCAGGGTACAAAATGAGAAAAAATCCCTAAGGAGAATAAAATCTCAGGGTGTTCTCCACCGGTTCCCATAATTTGTTTTATCTAGAAGTCTCCCTTGATTTTATCGCACATGAATAGAAAGATTCAGTGTCTACTGGAGAATCTTTTAACCTAACCTCAATTTTAGGTCATTTAAAACTTACATGCTTTTTGTGTTTGTTTTGCTTTCAAAAAGATATTTTATTGCAATACAAGCTAGAGAAAGGCAGACCGGGTAGAAGCAGAAGACCGGTGTTGGGGACCGCCTGGTGTTGGGGACCACCCTTTGTGCTCTCCCAGTGGCCTCCTCCCTTCCCGTCCACTCTGGTGGGAACCACTAGCCCTGAATTCTAACACCAGGGGTTCGTTTTCACCTGTTTTTCAACTTTGCATAAATAACACTTATACATATTTTAACCTGTTCAGCCTGATATCTTGCGAACATTGAGTAACACAATGATTCACTGATCAGGAAGAGTAAAACCTATAAATAAAAAGCTACAGGAGAGTCCCTGAAAGCCTGGAACCCAGCAGTGACAGAGTTCCAAGACCCCGCATTACTTCCTGGTCTTCTAGGAGTTCACACGCTCAGCCCCTCTCCCCTGCTTTTTGGCTTTCATGTGGCCAGGCCCCCGAAGAGGACTCCCAGCGGCCCCAAGATGACCGGGGTGATGTGGACTGTGAGAAGCTGGTGGAGCAGCTGAAAGACTGTGCGAGCCTACAGGACCAAGCGGACATTCTATACGTTCTGTATGTAATAAAGTAAGTGCATGGTCTTCGCCGGCTCGAGCTTGCTCCATTCTCCGTGACTCTTTGTTCTAGTTTTCTTGGCCTTCCAGCAAACCAGGCCATGATTCACCCGAAGTATCCAGGATCACCACGAACAGACTTCTGTCCCCTTCTCTGCCTACTAGTGCTGGCCTCCTGGGATGAGAAGGCTGAGTGAGGCCAGGATCTCACTGCTTCCTGATGTTAGGCTTCCGTTTCAAATAGAAGGGATGCTTTGGTAAGATGGAACCCTCTTGGTTAGACTCGGAGGCACCGGGAGGGCCCCCGGAACTTGGCAGAATGTGCAGTGATTCATTTCCCTCCCTGCCAAGTGAGCTCTGCTACAAGACAATCCGGCCTGTAAGCATTCCAGGCCATACTTCTGGGGTTTTCTCTCTCTTGACAGGGGCCCCAGCTGGGACACAAATCTCTCCGGACAGCATGGGGTCACAGTTCACAACCTCCTCAGCGAGCTCTACAGGAAGGCTGGCTTGTACCAGGAGTGGGGTTTGATCCGCTACATCTCCGGCCTGCTCAGGAAGAAAGTGGAGGTCCTGGCAGAGGTCAGAGCAAGCGCACTCGGGCCCTCCGTTTGTTCTTTCCAGCCCCGTGCCCTCTTTCTGTTACAAAGCTAGAGGCAAGCACCTTCTCTTTGTAGAGAAAACCAGTTATCGAATACACGGATGCAACAGGCCCTCCTCACTGACCTCTCACTGCTCTTGGAGGGCAAGCAAAGGAAATGACATTCAAGTTGATTAGTCTTGTTCCTTTTTAGCTGCAGAAAAAGGTTTACCAAGAAATAAAATGAAAATGCTCTGTGGCCTGGCCCCCTTAAACAGGGTGTCCTTATTTCAGCACATCTGCAGTTCAGTCATGGTTCACATTTTAACCCCGAGGTGCTGCAAAATCCAGAACTGCTTTCCAAGACATTAGGTTTCAGTGTTATGGTAAAGGTGATGGTGTCTGTTGGATGTGAGTAATGGGGAAACTGGCAACTTAAGACTGTAATGTGGTCATTAACCCTTAACATTGGCATCTCAGGACTCATGACAGCTCGTCTCCCTTGTGGAATAGCTGGGGGTGCAGTGTGTTTGCTCTGCTGGGCGGGCACTAAATACCCTAGTGGGCCCTGCAGAGGCGGGCGCAGGCCACGGAGCTCACAGGGCCCCCGCCCTGCCTGCATTGCTCAGTCTGGGGTCTATGTATGAATTTTCAAAAAAATGGCACCGTGGGTCATAAAGTTTGTCAAGGTAAATTTATGGTCTTATTGGTGGTGACACTTCCCTGTTGGTTTTGCTAACCCCCCCCCCCCGGCTGTCACCGTGGCCCTCACCCCTTTCCCCGTGTGAGTAGGCCTGCACGGACCTGCTGTCACGCCAGAAGCAGCTCACGGTGGGCCTGCCGCCGGAACCCCGGGAGAAGACCATCTCGGCGTAAGGCTTCAGCCTGGCGGCCTTACCTGGGTGGGGCACCGCGGGGCTCTGGGGGGGCATCTGTGCCATCCACCATTCACGAAGAGGGTCGTTTGTTTTGTTTTTTAAGATTTATTTAGTTGAGGGAAGAGAGAGCACAAGCCGGGGGAGGTGGGGAGAGCAGAAGGAGGGGGACAAGCAGACTCTGCGCCGAGCAGGGACCCCGATGCAGGGCTCGATCCCACGATCCTGAGACCGTGACCTGAGCCGAAATCAAGAGTCAGGTGCTCAACCGACTGAGCCAGCCAGGCGCCCCAGGAGGAGGGTCTTTCTAAAAACACTGTCGCTCGGGAGCTTCCCACAGGAAAATAAGGCTCTTCTGGAGAGGCGAGGAGGCACCCCTCCTAGGTCACTTTCATGGTGTGTGTGTCTTGATGTTTCTTCCTAGTCCTCTGCCCCCTGAGGAGCTCACAAAACTCATCTATGAAGCCAGCGGGCAGGACATCAGCATCGCAGTCCTCACACAGGTCGGGGCTGGCGAGGGGCAGGGGTCCCGCCACCAGCAGCCACCCGCAGCCAGTCTCTGAACCGCTGTCTCCACTTCTGTCTGCCTCAGGAGATTGTGGTTTACCTGGCCATGTACGTCAGGGCACAGCCCAGCCTTTTCGTGGAGATGCTCAGACTCCGCATCGGACTGATCATTCAGGTGATGGCCACGGAGCTGGCACGGAGCCTGAACTGCTCAGGTACGAGGCACGCAGGTGGACCCTCGGGGGGCGGTTCCCACCCCTCTGACCCTGCCCCGTGGGGAGCCTGCCCAAGTATTCTGGAAGCAGGGCTTCTGAGCAGGCCCTCTTGTTCAGATGCTGAATTTCATACGTCAGGGAAAATGAGGCACGAGGATCTTGTGCCCTGCTCCTGATAGCTAAGTTCCTACGGTATCTCCTTGCGGTGAGAGGTCATCCCCCATCTCCTAACACCTCCACTGGGAGCAATCGTACCCACTTAAATATGTAAGTCAGCGACGGGACACATTCCAACATTGGGAATCATCACAGTGTGAAAAATGACGTGCGCGAGTATTTAAACCACAGCATTTAGAATCACCGAGGAGCGGCACAGTTCAGCCCTGAAACAGTAGCGAGGTCATCCTGAGCAGGGACACCTGTCACAATGGCCTTTGTCACCGCCTCCCCGAGGCCCACCTGACTCTGGGTGCCACCAGCCCTGTGTCAGAGCCACTTAAAAGGTGTGTATTTGTAGGAGAAGAAGCTTCTGAAAGTTTGATGAACCTCAGCCCTTTCGACATGAAGAGCCTCCTGCACCATATTCTGAGTGGAAAAGAGTTTGGCGTCGAGAAAAGCAGTAAGTGAATGCTCTGTTCGCGTTGGGGGTGGCCAGACGGGGCCGGACTGGCGGGCCTGCGGTCTCCCGGCACTGCAGTTGTGGACCGAATCTACGAGGGGCGGCTTCCGACTTGACGCGGATGGACAGTCCTAGGTTCAAGATTTCGGCTCTTTGGCCTCTGTGACCCCTCGTAGGCCCCTGATAGTGCCGTTGTCGTGTGTGCGTGCACGGCCCTCTGCGCCCCGGCCCGCCACCTCCCTCCTCCCGCCGTGACTGGTGCACACGTGTGAGGAGGGGGCGATGGGACTGGGGGTCGGGATGAAAGGGCTGTGTTTTCCAGTCTCCAGAGTGGACCCCGCCTTTGGTTTGGCTAGAAGCACTCGCAAGCAGACCCCCGATAATGTTCGGGGGAGCAGAGTGCTCTCCATGCTCACGGCACCTTCTTGCTGAGTTTGCTTCCCTCCAGCTCGCTCACTCAGTTTTGTTCTGTAGCAGAACCTTGTTTGCTGTGCTAGGAAGTATAATCGCCCGGTCCTGGTGGAACTCTGTTCTCAAATGCTCCCTAATTATAATTGAAGCAATTATCATTTCTCCCCCTCATAATAAAGCAAAATGATTTGCAGACACATTGGCAAATTTATTTCATCAAGCCAAAGAAATGCCGTGTGGGCTGTCATTTTTATTTAATAAGAAGGACATTGGGTACTTCATATTTTTTCCCCAGAGTGCGCACCAGCCAGCAAACAAAGATGGCATCATGCAATCAGACGTGTTTTGGTCGCTTTTCTCCTTTCCTGAAGGAGTGCTTGAGATCCTTTTCCAAAAGTAATTTTCAGTTCTATTCAAATGCACAGTCCTTGAAATGTAAATTTGCAAAATAAATATTTTATGTGTTCCTGCTCATCAAAATAATATACGTGGTTTGACACAGATAATTACTAAAAATTTGTTATTAGGTCTAAAGCTATAGATGCTTACAAAATTGAGAACAGAGCAATGTCACTCGAAAGCTATAAATACGTCTAATTGCAAGCAAGGCTAATTGCCGTCTTTTTACATATAACATCATTTGTTAATTGTCTTCTGTCATTGTTCAATTTTTATAAGTTAGGAAACTCAGTCTTAGAATTTTGATTAAATCCCGAGATGTCTGAGATCTTTCCAACTACTGCCCACCGTATACAGGCCCTACTGCAGCTTCTGGCTTTTCTTTTCTACCTTCCTGGTGTCCTTCCTTCCTGCTGTCCTTCAAATGTCGGTGTCTGTGGGCTCCTTAGTTATCTCCACTGTCCTAGGCAGCACCCTTCCCTCTGTGGCTTCGGTGGGGGGGCGGGGGCTGGGTGGGCAGGCTGGGCACTCAGGGGAAGCTGCTCTGAGGAAGTGACCTTCGAGCTGGGTTTGCAGAGGAGAGGGAGGGCCTGGCAGAGGGGAGCGGGTGGGATGGGCGGGAGCAGCCTGGGCAAATGCCCAGCCCCATGTAGCTGGCCAGGAGTGCAGAGCTGGGGGGGTGGGGGGGGGCAGGTGGGACC
>NW_022589758.1:4948690-5101551 GCF_004348235.1 Phoca vitulina | reverse complement strand
GGGGGGGGGGGGGGGGGGGGGGGGGGGGCAGGTGGGACCAGCCCCGTGTAGCTGGCCAGGAGTGCAGAGCTGGGTGGGGGTTGGAGGTTGGGGGCAGGTGGGACTCAAGTCCAGAGGGCTTCATCCTGAAGACAGAGCTAGGCCTGGAAGGACTCCGAGTGTGTAGTGACATGATCACACTTGCCTTTGAGAATGATTGCTGTGACGCAAGCACAGAGAAGTGGTTCGCGGGGAGGGGCGGGGCGCAGACGCCCCGGTCCAGAGGCTGCCACAGCAGGTTGAAAGTGAGGTGACGGAGGCCCTGGCCCCTCGTGTGCCGGCAGGGGGGTCTCCTCCGCCTGCAGCCCTTAGTCGGCTTGTTCTCCCCGGACATCCTCTCCAGCCCCAAGGTCCCTTAGTGGGGTGGTCTCAGTTTTCTACAAGGAAGGTGTGCTTTTGGAGAAGAAATTATTTTTTAAAAAACTGATTCATTAAAGGCTTTATGGCCGCTCTGGTTTTTTTTGCATGCTGCTTAAGTGATGTTCACTTTTTCATCCATTCTCTTGGATACCTGTGGGGCCTGCGCTGGGTAGCAGGTCCTGGTCCAGGGGCTGGAAACAGAGCACTGGCCAGGGCAGCAGAGGCTGTCTTCTCCTGGAGTTTCTCAGCGAGTGGGAGAGAGAGATGTGGCTAAAAATAAGCACAGGGCACGTAGTCCTCCCTCAGGGTGGATGCTAGTAGTTTCTAAGAACCACGTGTATGTTTCCCCTCCAGTGCGACCTATCCATTCCTCCACATCCAGCCCTGCCATCTCCATCCACGAAGTGGGACACACTGGAGCCACCAAAACCGAGAGGAGTGGCATTAACAGGCTGAGGAGCGAGATGAAACAGGTAAGACAGGACTCTTGGTGGCAGTGCCGGGAAAGAAGTGGTTTTCATGCCTGGGCTCACCTCAGAAAGTGCTAGAAACCCAGGGCCTGCAGGGTGCTCTTTGTATAGGATGTGAGATCCCTGCTGTCCTGAAATCTAAACACACTCTACCCAGATATCTAAGAATTCTGTGAACATTCCGAAAAACACCCTTACCCGTGTTTGTCTCTATTGCCGAGAACCACACTTTCTCGGTGGTGGGCCACAGCTATTCCAAAAGTAGAGTCGTGCAAGATGTCACTGAATCATCTCACCATGAAATGTGTCCTTCAGATGACATAGCAAGAAGAAGGTAGAAATAGAATAGAATGCTCATGATACCTGTGTTTGCCACCATCCATGGGTGTCTCTCTTCTTGGTTCACTTTTTACTTCACAGTACATTCCTTCTGACCCCCCAGGACCGCAAGGCTGCAGCGCTTCGGAGTCCTCGTGTGCCGGGGACGGGGCTAGGACTAGAACTTGACCGATCTGTAGGAGGAAGCAGAGCTTCCTTCTGACCATGACCCGAGTGAGAAATGAACTCAGATTCTCTTCTCCATTTCAAATGATGACTCAGTAGATTGAGTCCCTGAGGCGCCTGTGGGTCACACCCAGCAGCTGGGCCAATACTTCCCTGGATTTTCTAGAGGATGATAGAAGTAGGGCATCCTTGATTTGAAACTGGCTTTTTTTTTGTGTCCTGATGTATTTTTACTTTCAGATGACTAAGCGATTTAGTGCTGATGACCAGGTGAAACATTGTCTTTTTCCGTCCTTCACGTGTGTGCTTCATGTTCTTTCTGGCTTGCATGTGGAGAGCAAGACCACGAATATGGAGAGTGATGGCCCGGGGAGTGGTTTTGCCCATCAAATCCGCTTGGGTGGAGGTGACTCCTCGGCTGTGGCGGGCAGGCAGAGCAGGAGAGACGGCCTTCCACGTGCCTTTAAAAAATCCATTTATCAAGCTTTTGGGTTTTATAGGATGATTTGTGAGAGAGGTGGTTCTGGGCTCTGCCTTGCCAGGAGTTTCTATGCAAAAAAAGGGAAGTAAGTAGGGGAAAGTAAAACGTGGTCATTGATTAGATGAATAGAAAGAATACTGCTATTCCTGTCCTCACATTGCCGGGGGCGGGGTGGGGGGCGGGTGTGGACTTTAACCCTGGAAGGAAAGCAGTGTAAGGATACTGTTCTTTCCCAGTACCTTCGGGACCCACTTCTTCCTAAGCACTCCAGAAAGTTGGAAGCCCTGTGACTGAGCAAGTGTAGAGGAGTTGTGGAGTGACATACAGATTCTCTGTGTTGTCTCTGCGGCTACCTTAGGCTCTTTCCAAGTCAGGAACCAACTTTCCAAACATCTTCCTTTGCTAGCCACTCGGTGGCACCATACCCCGATCGTGGCTCACTGTGGGTGACTATGGGTGGCTCCTTCTGCCTCCATTTAATACTGTCCTTGTATATTATGGGGACAAAATGATCTTCTTTGCTAGGTTTAGATTCAGCCAGTACAAGTTTTATATTTGGCCACTTACATCAAGGAAATATATTATTCTCTCTCCCAAATTTTAGAGATGCCTTGGCATTTTAAATTTCGACTCTCTTTTTGCCAGAACACCACGGGTGCACAGTTTGTGCTCAGGCACTATTCCCATGCCAGGTGCGGATACATTAGAGATTTTTAGATAAGGAAATACTTGTTTGGCCAAAGGTCATCAGCCTTCTCTTACTTGTTCGTTTAATAAATCTCTATTTAATGCCAGTAGGGGCCAGATGCTAAATGCTGGTTATGGGCAGGTATTTTATTGATCTCTACAGATTTTCACAACTCTTGACATAAAAGATTAGCATTTTGTGGCTAGGACTTTAGAAAATAGTGTCCTAACTTGATGAGACACCTCCACATAGGACTAGAATGGGTAACGTTTCATACTCCCGAGAAAGAGCAGTTCCCAAGTCCTCCATAGCACAGAGCCCCGAGCTCTGCGCTGCCTGGTGCCTGGGGCTGTTCGCCTGAACGGTGAGTGAGAACTTCTGCCTGCCCACCGCCTCTGCACCTTCTTGCCGCGGGGGTTCTCGATGCTGTTCTGTGCTCCCCCTCTCTGCTTGCGTCCTTTGGGGTCACCGCACGTGACTGAGTGGACTCTCTTTGTTTTGTAGCTGTTTTCTGTGAGCCAGGCCGTGTCCAGCAGTGCGCGTTCCTCCAAGTCTGCGGTAAACCACGCATCCTGACTGCCCTCCTCACCGCCTCCTCGTTTGTGGTGTCTGAGTCCTCTTGTTGCCCTTCTCGTGCACCCACCTCATCCCTAACTCCCACAGCTTTGAACAGGTTTAAGTGTTTTCATGTGACTGTCATTATGAAGAGGGTCTAGAAGGAAAGCCAAGAAGTTCTTGATTTGAGCTTTGTCCAGGAGCTTCTGGAACCTTCGGGGCATTGGTTCTGTGCCTTTCTTCTGAGCCACTGCCTGCACGTGCTGAGGAGCACCTTATATTCCCAACACCCTGGCTTGGCTTGAGGCCCCAGATCAAGTGCAGGAGTAGGAAATATTCTAATTGCAGAAGCGAGTCTTAATCTTCCTCTTGAAAGTAGAAGGAGAAAACCAGCTGAGTCATTGATGAGTGCGGCTGTAATTACTTTTATTTGTATCTAATTGTTGCCGTATTTAAATGGCAGTAATGAGCCCTATGGAATAACCCAGCCTAACAGCCTTTTCAAAATAAGATCCGATGAAGTCAAAATGACTACCTAGGGAAAACTCCTGCCTCCTGCCCTGCTAGCATGCTTACCATTTGGATTTCATTTTTAAACCTTTAAGTTTGATGTTGTGCATTGAGAAATGAAGGTATGAGATAGTTCGGAACAAGAAAACATGGAAGGATGAAAGTTACCCTCTACTGCCCTGTAGACGGGCAGGTTAGAATCCATCCTCTGGCAGAAAGCAGACTGTGAGCTCTGCTGCGGGGAGGGGTGCGGCATGGCCTCGGCCCCCCCACCCCCACCCCACACCGAGCCAGCTCGGCTTTCAGGTCCTCCGGCTCCAGACCCCCACTGGGAGCCTCTGGGAGCTGCATCTGCAGTCGTGGGCGGGCCCTGCCCCAGCACCTGGCTCTGGAAGGCCAGAATAAGGCCAGCCTCAGGCCAGGAGGGGGGAATGAGATGACGCGCTCCCTCTGCTTCAGCAAAGCCCGTGTTCTGGCTCGGCGGCCGCCATTGGCCCCGGTGAGGATGGAGCCCCATGCTGAGAACAGGCGAACAACGGGATTCAAAGGCACTGGTGGATCTGCCGTCATCTCGGAGGCCCCACTACTAAATAAGGATTCCCAGCCTTTACTGTTTGTCTTTCCCTCCAGAGCAACCCCTCTCCCCCTTCCCCCATATTATGTGCTGCGTTGTCTGCGGCACCTGCACTACGGGGAGGTGAGCCCTGCCCCCCTGGGGCACGGTGCAAGGGAGGTGGGCTCCTGGGCATTCATCGGCCTGGGGGCTCTCTCGCAGCCCTCCTGCAGCAATGCCAGAGGGCCTTGGTCGGGACAGCTGGGTCCCATGCACACTGACCACAAGCCAGGCGTGCTTTCAGGGTTTTCTGTATCTTCATTCAGCGAGTGCTCACGGCTCCCCGAAGCAGGTCCGCCTGTGACCCGTCGCACAGGGGAAGCCGAGGCCCAGAGCTAGTGTTCGGGTGGATGCAGCCGTGTTGACTTGGGAGTCACAGCCTGACCCCAGGGCCCGCACTCTCCCCTGCTTGGTCTGCCCCGTGAGGTCAAGGTCCTTTGATGTTGTCCTACCTCTCGAGGGCTGGAAGGAGGACACAAAAGGAGATCAGTAACCAAGCCCGTACAGAATCAATCTAGCTTCCAGAAGTGGCCAGAGTTAAACCAAGGAACTATGTTCCTTTCTGAGCAGGTGGTCTGTGTTTTGACCAGTTTGCTGAGTCATCCCTCATGCTGGCCAGCAGTCCCGTGCGGTACCGGCTCTGAGGTTCCTAAAGACCGTGCGCGGTCTGTCTTGCAGAGGTCCAGCACCCCATCCTCGCCCACCGGCACTTCATCATCAGACTCAGGCGGGCACCACATTGGCTGGGGGGAGCGCCAGGGCCAGTGGCTACGCAGGAGAAGGCTGGACGGAGCCATCAACAGGGTCCCTGTGGGATTCTACCAGAAGGTGTGGAAGATCCTTCAGAAGGTAAGCTTGGCCACTGCACTGCATTTCACTGGCCTTGTCGCTGGGAGCACACACTCCTAGGGCAACGAACCACCCCCTTAATTCCTTTGTGAGGCATGGTGGCACCTGCAGGTATCAGCGTGTGGCTGCAGAGCCGGCAGATACGGCTCCCGAACTTGGGGAGCCCCCAGCCTAGAGCAGGGTTTCTTCACCTCTGATGTTTGGCACCACTGACATTCGGGGCCGGGTAATTCTTTCTTTGTGGGAGCTCTTCTGTGTATTGTGGGATGTTAAGCAACATCCCCGGCCTCGACCCACTAGATGCCAGTAGCACCCCCACGCCCACCCCTAGTTGTGACAATCAGAAATATCTCCGGACATTGCCAAGTGTCCCCTGGGCAGCACATTGTCCCGGCTGAGAACTGCCGGCTGAAACCACAGCAAGTTAGGTCGGGCGGCAGCCCAAGTTGTGTGGGACCACCTTTGACATATTTCTGGAACGTAGAAAAGTCAGAAGGTAGACAAAAACCGGAGAAGGCGGGAAGGCTTTTGGATGTGACGTCGGCGACCTGCAATGGCGGCCCCAGGCCTTAGCTTCCTGCGTGTTCAGGGCAGGCGTGGTGTCCACACCATTCAGCAACACGACGCGGGCGCCTCCTGTGTCTGCAGGGCACCGTGTCAGGCCCCAGGTGCTCCGAGGCACGGTCCCCACATACCTGGGGCCGCCTCTGCCTCTCCACCTAGAGGATGCGGACCCCAGACCCACTCCCTTTAGCCAGCTGCCCCTATGCCTGTGGCCATCCGACGGGGCTGCATCTCCCAGCGGCCTGGGGCCGTGCGGTATCAGCGGAGGTCATCAAAGCCACAGCCTACACTGCACACGCCGGAACACAGCAGAGTCCGCCTGCGCGCGTGAGCAAGGAGGGGACAGCGGCGAAGCCACGCCCCTTTGTGCGCCCCGCCCCGCCCAGAGCGCTTGTGTGTCCCCCGGGACCCCCCCCCCCCCGTCTTTCCTTACACCCAGGCACGGACTGCCTCAGTTAAAAGCTTCGGTGCAAATTAAGAACCAGGGGTAGTACTGGTTTTTGTTTCTTTGGTTTTTTTTTTGAAACGATTTTTGTTAGCTCATTTCACCACAGGAGAGGAGAGGAAAGTCATCCCGAAGGAGCACACACTACAAGCCCCTTCCCAAAGGCACAGCACCTTTTGGCTGTTTTGTTTCTGGGGCCGGGGCCCCTGGTCCATTAGGGAGCTTCAGCATCTCTGCTTTGTGGGGACTGAGGTCTTCACGGTGCTGAGCACGGGGAGGTCAGGATGGTCCCTGTCCTCACGCAGCTGGTCCCCACACGGCAGCAGAGCCCACGAGAGCCGTTCTCCACCTCTGCTCACGAGGCGCGGGCCTTTGCCGCCACCCTGTCCTCAGCCCGCCAGGGCCCTGGGATTTAGAAGGCAACCAATTCGAATTAGACTAGAGCAAGCTTCCTAGAAAACCTCCCCACTCTTCCTGGGGCATCATACGCTTCCATCCAGACTTCTCCTAGTTCAATACCAAGACACTTTTATTATGAAAAAGCAGCATTTTGTGTCGAGCCGGCACTTGATATTTATATACAAGGGTGTGCGTGTGCATGTCTGTGCATGTGCTCGAGTCTTTTGTGATTGGTGCTTATTATAGTAATCTCAAAATAGATGCCTGCAAAGGCACAGAAGTATCACTTCGCCAGCAGGAGCCATGAAAATCTCCCTTTATGTGGCACCAAAGGGGGCCTCGCAGCCGCCAGGGCCTGGTTGCCAAGTGAAATGCGGAGCTTCCACAGAGGAGGACCCAGCAGCTCCCTGGGGCATTATTCGCGCACGATCTGAAAGATGCCTGCTGCCTCCCTAGAATTGCTCCATCGAAAACACAGCCTGTGGGCAGTGAGAACAAGCTCTCTAAAAATAACGCTAGCAGTCTGGCGTGTTCAGCCCTCATGCAGGTTTCCAGGGCAGAGGGACTTGAGTGTGTGCGAACGTGTGTGCACAGTTACTAACCAGGTTCTGGAATCTGACTGAACCGTGCTCTGTGTGTTCTGCTTCCAGTGCCACGGTCTGTCCATCGATGGTTACGTGCTCCCGTCGTCAACGACGAGAGAGGTATGACGGGAGAACGCCAGTGCCCGCCTCCTGCGGGTCTCCCCCCAGTGCTCTAGGGCGTGCTGCCCACCTTTGTCAGCATCGCCTTTTCTTTGGCCCCTCAGAAACTGCGTATCTGACTGTCAAGAGCCTTACCTTTGCCCTTTAAGGCACTATTAAGAGAAGAGGGAAGCTGCACGCCCCACACGTTGGAGCCTCGTGCAGCCTCCTCCAGCCCCCTCCGCCGAGAACAGTCATCTTTCTGGTTTCCCTTCCCTGATTCATTCTTTCACAGACTGAGTACTTAGTTTTTACCCCGCCCAAGACCCAGTGCTATATGCCACAAGGAGTGATGAAGAAAGAGGAATAAGCAAAGGGCCCTGTCCCCTGGATGTCCCAGTCCAGTGGGGTGGGTAAATCAAGTTAGGACAAGGCCAACTCCACCCTCCCCCCCCCCCCCACCCCACCCCCGCACCTCGAAGTTGTCGGCCTCCTGCTCCAGGGGGTTCTCACTGGTGGCATCGAGAATGTGGCCAGAAAGGAGGCAGCATTTGGGCTGAGCCCTGGAGCTAATGGATGCCGTGGCCAGCGCTGGGAGCAGGGCTGGCTGTCCTCGGCTCCCTCCTGACCCCTCCGCCGTCCCTTTGGCAGATGACCCCCCAGGAGATCAAGTTTGCTGTCCACGTCGAGTCGGTGCTGAACCGCGTGCCGCAGCCCGAGTACCGGCAGCTGCTGGTGGAGGCCATCATGGTGCTGACGCTGCTCTCAGACACCAACATGAACAGCATCGGGGGCATCATCCACGTGGACCAGATCGTGCAGATGGCCAATCAGCTGTTCCTGCAAGACCAGGTGGGTGTGCCCAGGCCCGCCCAGTCACCCCCCAGCCGAGGCGGGGACAGAGGCAAGGTAGCAGGCTGGCTGGCATGTATCTCTGTCAAGGCTGAGGATTCTGTGTCCAGTAGGAAACACTATTCTCAAAGAAAATGTCATCACAGATGGTGAAAAAATGTCAACCGTTTGGTTAGAAAATGGCACAGTGGCCACTTGGGAAATGTAAAGATCTTTGGAAATGGACAGACTCATTTTGGCATAGGTTTGGCATACGTTTGTGCCGGTGTTGAGGTAGGAGGAACCGTCCTCTCGTTACAGAGTCGGTAACGCACTGCGGACGAGGGCACGCGGGAGCACAGTGTAGTACCCGGAGGAGAGGCTGGATGTCACCCCCGGGCACTCTGGGCTCCTGCCCTTGGGCTTAGAGCCCTTCTCTGGGGGCTGTTGGCTTCCAGCACATACGGTCATCCCAGGGCTTGAGAGGGAACTCTGTTCACTCTTTGCCTCTTTTCCTGCTGCAGATGTCAATCGGAGCCATGGACACCCTGGAGAAAGACCAAGCCACAGGCATTTGCCACTTCTTTTATGACAGTGCTCCAAGTGGCGCTTATGGGACAATGACCTACCTAACGAAGGCAGTGGCTTCTCATTTGCAGGAACTGCTGCCCAGTTCAGGCTGCCAGATGCAGTAGGGCCTCACTGCTGTTAGTCTGTCACTTGCCCCCTAGCCTCGTCGGGAACCTTCTGTTCTCCAAGGTCCCCTGTGTTGGCGCAAAAGCCTGTCCCATCAGAAACCCTGGCTGGGAGGAGGTGGCAGCAATGGCCCTGAAACCAGTGTGTGTCCAAGCCACAGAAAGAGCTGAGGAGTCCTGTGCTCCCCCCCGGGAGTGCCATGGGATCGCTGTCTAGGTTCGCTTCGCTGTAACATTTGCCGCAACATCTGGTCTCGGAGTCTGAAGAGGAATTGGAAATTGGTCTCTTTTGAGGGCAGTGTGAACAGAGAAACCAGCTTAAATTGGCTCTCGCTGAGACCTACTGAAATCAGTCGGATGTGCTAGTGGACACATCTAAAGATGGGAAGATCCTTCCAGCAGCGGGCATGGACCTTGACAAGGGGAACATCTTAACAGGATGCAGTCGGTCTGTGGACCAAACGGTTTACCAAATAGAACAACTCTATCTTTCTGTGGAAGTTTGGTTTTCTTGTGCCTTGTTTTCTTTCTAGGGCTCGTGTTGTTCTTTTGGCGTACCTACCTGTGTGCGACAGCATCCTCTCTTGCCGAGATTTAGAAAACTGCTTGCAGTTAACTTTGGCTTGTGGTCTCAAGGATTTTATCCTGGCTCCTTATGAATTAGAGATTTCTTCTGCCTTATAAAAAAAAAAATCCCACATCTTCTGGAATATAGCACAAAAAATAAAAAGGCAGGGGAGGTGCCAACTCTCCTTATAGCTGGGCCAACTGTTGTTTGGGGGCTGGAGCAGCAGGGAGTCCCTCTGGAAGGCCTGTACCCCCTACCCCCGCATGGGGTGGCCACTGGAGGAGTACACGGTGCCAGATGCCCAGGAGAGGAGTGGTGCGCACAGAGCCATTCCCTTAGAGGCCTGGAATGTCGAGCAAAGACAGATCCTCATAGGGCAGGGCCTCGCCGTCTCTGGCCAATGTTTGCAATGCTTGGTGAATGGAGTGTCTCTCTAGGCACTGTCTTACCTGGGGCGGGGGGGGTGGCGGGGGGGATGGGACAACAACAGGGAACAGTTTGTGTGAATGACGGACTTAGGAGGCAAGCCGTCGCCCGGTGGTTAAATGGTGAGCTCCAGCTGCTGGAGGGTGACAGGTTAGATTTGTGATGACTCTGCCTCTGAAGTGGGAACGTGGCCACTGGATCGTCGTTGGCTCAGAAGCTTATGTGAAGGTGGAGAAAGCGGATGCTCTAGCTGCTCTGAGGGGACACGGAGGTGCCGGGTGCCCGGCGGAGTCCAGATGCAGTACTGATCCTTATTCTTGAAGCAGGAGAGGCGGGGGGCCTCATGGTCCTGATACTTCTGCGAAAGAGCCTCTCTTCAGGCTGAGCCCCAGGGAGAGAGGGTCTAGAAACACAGGGCTCAGTGCTCCTAACCTGGGCTCGGTGGCACACATGCGCCTTCGGGACCTTGTTTCCAATTCTTGAAAGCACGGTGCTTTCTTTGCTGAGGCACGGGGTAGTTACATAAAGAACCACCCCAGAATCCGTCAGTTTCTGCTCCCGCGGACTTCTCCTCCCCTTCTCTTCTTTCCCTTCCCTGTTCATGTCAGCACACGTTGCACACTTTCCGTGCCAGGTGTGGGAACACAAAGCTACAGGAGATGTGACTCGGCGCTCGAGGACCTCAGCCCGGCAGGGAAGGCAGAGTGCGGCGGGGGCGGTGGCCGAGACCCAGCGCCGTGGGACCGGAAGGTGGGGCCTGCCCGCAGCGCTGGCGTCGGAGCCGAGCTCAGAGACCGTGCGGGCCGCCTGGCCTCCGGCTCCTGCCCACGCGGCACATGGCCTGGCCTGGCGCCACCCTCCCCCACGCTCATGCGGTGCTTCCTGCTCGTGCCCCGTCTTTCCCGGGAGGCCTGTCTGGTCCCGTGCGCCTCCGAGGGTCCGGGGCTGGGAGGTGGGCCCGGCTAGCCTGGTTTCACAGTAGCAATTTCATAACCTTTATTTTTGGGGTCTTGAAAACATGTCTAGCATGGACGAGGCTCACGTAGTTCACCCGATCGACTTCCTGGAGGATCGTTTCAAACGCAATGTAAGAAAGGCACAAGCTGTGAAAGTCGCGGTTGCTTCTTGGGAGAGAAAGCTCAAGAAGAGTTACAGCCCTCCGGAACGAGCCAGATGCTAATTTAGAACATCACCTGCCTGATGACGTGCAAAACCGCAGATGCCGCGTTCGGGCTCACCAACGGGGATGCGGGCCGGGAGGAGCGCCATAATAGGCAACTCAACGGAGCCTTCGAGTCACTCTTTTGAAGCCTCTTTCAAATGAAATCCTGAAATAGTATCGCATTTCCACAGGCATCAAGCTGTCAGCTTCAAAGAAGGAGAACAGCCTTCTGAGGCTTGATCCCTTTCACGAGCAGCTGAGGCCCACGCCGCAGAGAGGAACAGATGCTCGAGGGGGATGGCAGAGGCCCCGTGCTGCCACCATCCCGGCCCCGGCCCGCTGGGCTTCCACGCCAGGAGGGCGCGGCCGGCAGCCCCTGCTGCTTGGCCCTCTACCCTTCCGTAGAGCAGAAAGGCCGGTTTTGACCTTTACTGGGCCTGGGAGGTAGCGTATTCTTTCTCCGAGCCAGGAACAAACATTTCTTTTAACATCCATTGAAAATCTGTTGGCCGCCGCACCTGCTGCTCACCTTGGCTTTGACCCAGGTCCAGCAGCAAGGACGAAGGTTCTGTCTCAGAGTCAGACTGGCCTTCCAGCCCGGCTCTGTGGCGTGGGGGTGAGTGACGTAGCCTCTGTGCACCCCAGTTTGCCCATCTGTCAAAGGTACACAAGGCCTGCAGACTGGCACGGGGCTAAGTGTGAGGGAATCACAGGGATCCCCTTCTACTCCCTGCCTCTGGCAGTCGGAGCCTGGGGCTCCCCGTTCACAAGAATCCGGATTTGCCCGATGGCAGCCCCCAGCCAGGCCAAGGGCCAGAGCCATACGGGTCTCCAGGTCATGCCCGTGTCTCCTGGGGTGGGCATCTGTCAGTTTTCTGGGGCCTAGTGAACGGAAGGAGATTGTTACACATTAGGTGCCTAAATAGAATTTAAATGCTCCCTGTGTTTAAAAAAAAGAAAAAGAAAAAAGACCAGAAGATCAGGAGGCAAGAGAAACAGTTTGTCAGCTGATTGATGCCATTTATTTCTGGACAAGACGACAGGAGGCTCAGCCTCCCTTGATGTAAATTATAGCAGAACCATCGTTCAGTTCTATAGACCCGCGCGCACAAATCTGGCAAATAGCTTTTGTCTTCCCTGCTTCCTCGTTGTCAGAGGGTACAAAAGCCTCCCAACCCCTCACCTCGGTGCCATTATCTTTCAAGGTGACTCTTAACGCTTTTGAAGCCCCTGCCATCTGTTGTGCGTGTCTCTACTCTTTGCATGCTCCCAGAATGCCTCTGTTCGCCCGGACTTGACCACTGAGTCCTCTGCTTGCCAGGGGAAGGTAAAGCCGCGCTGTCGCCCTCTTAAAGCCCAGGGCCCTTGTCCCCCTCAAAGCCATTCAGGAAAAGCCATTGGGTTAACCAAGAGAGTTCTCTGAGGCGTGAGAAGAACTGAAACCACCGGAGACTATTCGGGAGTCTAACACACGGAGTGTCTGATGGTTTGGGAGAGGGAACAATTCCACCAGAAAACAACTGTGTGTGTGTTTTTCAGGAACATATGTGCAATTTTGGCAAAAACGGCTTCTCAGACGGAGTGGGGTAATCGGAACCAGTGAACTCTGAAGTCACGTGGCGCATCCCTCCGCCTTACTGCAATCTGCCAGCTATTCTGAAACATGAATTGCTCAGAAAGCATTTACTGTGGCCTACTTCGGGCCGGGCGTTGCTCGGCTCGCAGGAATATGGACGAGCGCGTGGGCTGAACAAACGCCGCTCAGTCGTGAAGGCCTCTGCGGAAGGACACTGCCCAGCCTCCTGGGCTGCCTTCCCGCCACAGGCCTCCCAGGCCACCCCCTAGTTGTCCGTTCTGTCTCGGGAACGTGTGTTGCAGAGGGGTTTGCTGCCGGGGAGTGGGGGGGTGGGGGGGGTGGGGCAGGGCGGTGGCTCAGGGCGGAGGGGAGAAGGGTTTCATTGTACAGCAGCTCTGGGGGGGGCTGTGTCTGGGAAGCGGGGGGAAGGAGGCAAGTGCCCAAGACGGACCTTCCCCCACTCCTCCTAAGACGCCCCCAAGCTCCCGCAGCACCCCTGCTCTGCGACCGTTCAGGGGCAGGAATCAGGGAGCTGGAACGGAGAGGCCATCCGGTGACTGAGGGGCGCTGTCCCCGTCCCCGGCCCCAGACCACCTGCCGGCAAGCGCGCGCGCGTGCGCACAGCTGTCGCCCTGCCTCTGCCTGCGCCACGTCCGGCGCGGGGGCCCCCAGCCCCGTGTGTCGTGGGCGGCAGGGGCGCCGAGGCCGGAAACCGTCCCCGGGGCTCGCCTTCGGGCACGCCTTTGCCTGCTCCCGCCTGCCCTCGCAGAGAGGCTTCTCCCCGTCCCCAGCCCAGAGGGCTCAGACCGCAAGCGCCCGCCCGCCTTTCAAGTCGGGCCTTAGAAAGCACGGGAAAGACTGGGGCTGAGGCCTTCAGGTTCTGCAAAATCGCTCAAAGGCTTCTTCCTCTGCACTTTAAATAGATGTGCTGTGCTGAGTTTTAAATTTGACACATTTCTTTTTTCGAACTTAAAAAAAGCACAATGGAAAGCAAGCAAGCAAGCAACGTAGTGACTCATCCTCGGGAGGAAGGGAACGGCTCCCTGATCAGAAGCAGTGGTTAGGGGAACGTTCCAGGAGACGGCCAGGGGTTGTGTACCGTAAAGGCGAGAGAGTGGAGATACGTCGGGAACAGGTGAAGCCCACAGGGTTGGCTCTGAAGAGTCCCTAGAATAAGCGTCTTCTGGGGGTCTTATTTCTGGGCCAGCCTCGGGTGTCTTGCAAAGACAGAGGAAGGTGGCAGAGATTTCCAACTGTACATCCCTCAGATATTGGTAAAGAACGAACCTATCTTCATCATACCTTTGCTTAGTTACTGGACCATTATTAGCACCAGGATTTTACAGATGGGGAAACTGAGGCTCAACAGGCATGTGGCTTGCATAAATTCTCCCACTTTAGATCCAGATTGAAGCCTGTGTTTCAAGACTCCATGTTTACCCAGATCTGGGCAAAGAACACTGCACTGCCTTTACAAATTTACCTCAGAAGAGAGACTCATTTCCTTGGTTTACACAAGGTTTGGATGGTACATATGGAGAGAAGTATTGCAGGGGACAGGGAGTCTCAGTTTAGCATACAGGGATTTAAAAAAAAAAAAACAAAAAGCCAACGCAGCCTAAGATGATCCCAATCCTGTTTGCAAATGGGCAGCCTGGTGCCGCGTGAAACACTCCACCCAACTCAAGGACCGGACACACCCATCCGAGCACTCTGGGTGCCTGGAGTGTGTGTCGGGGCCAGGGCTAGACTAACAGTGCTGTGGGCTTAGTCCTTGCCAGCCCCTCTGTGGCCCTCGGCTCCCCAGCTAAAGCAGGGAGGCCAGGTCCTGCTCCATCTTCTCTAAGGGTTTCAAATCAGAAGAAAGGCGGTCAGTGCTTTGGGAACTGCAAAGCTCTTAACAACTAGAGTACCTATTCATGTAGTCCCTGCTACCCTAGAGACCTTGACCGATGGTCAGCCTTCCACAAAACTGTGATGGAGGCAGCGTTTGGCTTAAGGTGTCGTCACACCTGGCCCTGACCACCTCCTGGGCACCGTGGCCCTTTCCCTGCCGGGTGCTCTGGAGTCAGCCAGGCCTGAAGTCAGGTCTCCAGGTTGCTGCTCAGGCCTAGGTACCTTCGGATGATACACAGTCTCTTGGTGCTGCAGTTTGATCCTCTGTGGAATGGGGTGGTGGTTATATAAGCTGTTGTCACTGGGCGGTACCAAATATTGGATAAAGTATCTAATGTATATATAGTCACATGTGATAACATACATAGGCCATGGCGTACGGCAGAGGCTCAGTAGACTGGCTGCGGGTGCCCCCTGCTCTGGTGGCACCACTTAGGTCTGCACGCTTCTGATCCCCATGGGAGGCAGCCCAGGTGCTTATGAATGTGGGCCTTGGACTCAGGCCACTTTTAAGCTGGGCGGCCATGGATGGCCATGGACATGAAGTCACTTTCTGAGCTGCGTTTCCTCGTTTGTCACATGGGGATAATAGTGCTCGTCATGTAAGGTTGTGGGGGACCACTGACAATTAGATAATGGGAATTAAAAAAAAAAAAACTTAGAGCAGTCTATCAGGACTGCAACCTGGCAAAGCGTGGGTTGGCCTAATTCAGGCAACAGTTACTAACACTCTCGAGAGGTCAAGGTTACTATCCGCTGCTCCGCCCTGAGCAGGGCTCTCTGCTGTGGACCAAGGATGAAGCAGGGCGGATGGAGGGAGGGGATGGCGCTTTTGGGAAGAGGAGCGGAGAGCTTCAAAGCCCTATTCTCATCACCTTCTGAATTCCTTCTTCCTCTTACAATCTGTCACCAAGGGCCTGGTGTGAAAAGAGAGGTGTGGAGTCTGCTCCCCTGGTTGGGAGAGATACTGAGGCCTTTGGAGAAGAAAGCGCCTGGGATGCGCACAGTCGTGGGGCCGGGCCACATAGGTGGTCCAGTCCACCCCACCAGGACGGCAGCCCCAGAGGGCTTGGGGCCCGGGAGCGGGCAGTGCACAGGGCCGCTTTGCCTGAAACCCCGAGAGCCGCCTTGCATCCGGAACGGCTAAGAGCACAGGCCCGAGCTGGGGCTGGTGCGCCAGGCCCGAATCCTCCGTAAACTGGGGTTCATCCTAGCACTTCCACCTCATAGGGTTGTTGCAAGGATAAAATATATTAATATTCATAAAGTGCTTGGATATCACTTGGCACCATAGTAAGTGCTAAATAAATGTTTGCTTAATAAAAAAAATTAGTGAAGGTAACCATTCAGTGAGTTCCTGTTTAAACACGACCCCCGAGGGCCTCCGCTCCCCTTCGGTCCTCACTCCAGCCAGTCTCCTATGTCCTCTGAGAGTTTTAGAGGAAAGCAGCCTTGCAGGCCCTTTCAGAGGCATTTGCATTTCCGGTCCCGTTTTAGTCTCAGCAAAAGCTCTAACTTGGGGAATTCTTAGCCTCTGGCCTAGACAGTGCAACAGAGAGAGGACAGGGCAGAGGAGAGGGGAGGGTAAAGGGCCCACAACCTCCACCTGGAGTGTTTTCTGCCTCAGTGTGGGCTGGCACTGTGCACTCTGAAGGCCTATCTGCTCCCAGAACTCAAAAAGGCAGGCTCCTACAAGTGGACAAATTCTTCAGTAATCTCTGGATACTTTGAGCTGTACATCATGGACTACGTAGCCATCAGTAGCTCAAACAATAAAGACATGGATCTACTTTAGCAAGAAGTCTGGCGCTGGGAAGTTGTGGGGTTGGAACCGTGGTTCAACAATGCCATAAAGGATCCATGCCCTTCCCATCTTCCTTCCCCATCCTCTTCAGAGTGTGGCGTTTTCTCTTGTGGTTGCAAGATGGCTGCCACAGCTCAAGACATCACACGCTTAAAAGACAACATCCCGACCAGGAAGGAGGGCAGAGCCTTCTTCTTGAGCTTCTCTCTCTCTCCCACTTCCCCCCACCACCTCCCTCCCCTTAGCAGACTTTCCCTTAATTCTCATTGGCCAGAAATGAGTCACATACCAATTTTAGACTGATCACTGGCAAAACCAATAAGGATTAACAGGACAGCTTTAGGAACTATGGTAGTTCTAAATCTAGAACTCTCGTGGATCTGGGGGTAGAAGCCACCTTCTGAGACCTCACCTGTCACAGCTGACACAGAGTTGGGGTTCTGTTAATGAGGAAGACGGGAGATGGCTGCTGGATGGGCAACCCAGAGCCTGTCATGAGCACTTAGCCCCCAGGTCATCGTCCTGGCCTCTCTCATGCTTCCTGAAATTTCTCGTGCCTTATCCAGAGCCCTTTGCGGCTTGGGGTGAGCTGTTGTTCACTAAATACTTTGGATTTTTCTACTTGTTTCCATCAACTCTAACCCCTTCCCCCCACCACATTCTTAACCTCCCTACACGATGGGATAAAGCATAGAAACAGACAAGGTAAGACAAGCCCCAATCTAGGAGAGAAAGTTAGAAACAAGCTACAGAGAACGAGGATCACACAATCCAGACGGCCGGTTAGAAGACACGCCAACTGGATTAATACAGAGAGATGTGTGCTGTTCATCAGCACGTGAACATGAAAGAGGGACAGTAAAAGGATGAAAAGGCCTTGTCAGGCAGGTGGTAACCAGAAGCAAGCTGTGGGGACATCGGCTAAAGTAGACTTGAGGACAAAAAGTAGTATTAGGGATGAAAAGGCTGACTACATGAGGATAAAAGATGAAATTCACCAAGAAGAGATTTCCATTTTAAACACAGACGTACCCAGTAAAATCGCTTCAGCATATGTAAAGGAAGCATTATGAGAACTATGAGGAGGAGCTGATGGATCCGTCCTCACAACGGGAACGCATGTCTTGACTACTGCTAAGCAGAGCGGCCCAAAAGCTCATCAAGGACAGAAGATCCAAATGACACAATCAACGACCTTTATCTAATGGACACTTATACAGGCCTATGCAACACTTCGGGAATACACATTTGGCTTCTCCATGTACACTTGGAGCATTAAAATGGTGATTATATAATAAGCCATAAAGAAGGAACTAGTTAAAAATAAATACACAGACCACGATCTCTGACCTTTTAAAAGGTAAATGATGCCAATACATTTGGAAATGTTTAAATTGATAAATAACTCCCAAGCTAAAGAAGTCATGAAACCTTTAAAATATCCAAAAGTCAATGAAAAAGAAACTATCACGTATCAAAGCTTGTGAGATACGAAAAACCCAGTGCTTTGAGGGAAATTTATAACCTTAATTGCTTATGTTAGAAAAGAGGAGAGCCTCCAGATTAATGAGTGAGGTTTCCCTTTTAAGAAATTAGACAAAGAACAAAGACAATAAAAATAAGCACAGATTATTAAAGATACAAGAGAGATCCACAAAGCCAAAAGTTACCCTTTTAGGAAAAGTAACAAAATAGGTAAACCTCTGTCAAGTTGCTCAAAATATTATGGATGGAAAGGGGGACATGACTACAGGAAAATCAGATGTTTAAAAAAGGATAATAAAAGAAGAGCAGCAAATTCATCAACATGCCGCGATCTTGCAACGGAGACCAGAAGAGGGGTTGGCGATGCTCGCGGGGCCGAGCTTATGAGGGCTTCCCCGGTCTGTGCACAAGATGGCGTTTCCTGAGGGATTCAGAATGAATGAACCACTGCGATGCAACAACATGGGTGAATCTTAGCATCTTAGCAATACAGCAGGATGTCCAAAAAGCCTGCAGACAGTAGGACACCCTTTTTATAAAATGAAAAAAATCTATGCGTATACTTTCTAGGAACACACACAGATGCAAAGAACATAGAGAAAAGGGGGAGAACAAAGTGTGGGGGCCGGGGAGATAAGGACGCAGTGACGTGGGGACCACCTGACCCAGTAGAAGTTATTGGCAAGGTCCTGGCTTTTTGTTCAGGGTAGTGGGTTTGCATGAGCTTATTATTAAAAATGGCTAGCTAAATTAGTAAATTGAAGCAGGTCATGCTGACCCGATGAGGAATGAGGAACATAGGCTGACGGGAGAAAAGAAAGAGACAGAAAAGCTAGCAAGCGTGCAATCATTACTACATTTCCCCCGGAACCTCGGAGCTGGTGCAGTTGCGGCGGGGGGGGCTCAAGGCTTCCCCCCCCGCCCCGGCTCAGCCCCCGCAGCTGGCGCCTCTGCAAGGACATGTGGCAAGTGAGCTGCTGGTGGGACTCAGCCACCGCTCGGCTCAGCTTTCCCTGCTTACTGGAACCAGCTGCTGCTCAGGATTCGATTTTGACCCTGCCTGATAGGAAACTAACCGCCAGAGAGAGGATTTCTGAGAGGGCAGGACTGGCCTGGGGGTAAAAGGACCAGGGGACAGTCCTCCGAGAGCTGCGAAAGATCATGTGGGCATCTCTCGAAGGCAAGAGCCACGCTAATTGCTGTTGGCCACCGGCTAGGCCAGGCCACGTTCGGAGGGGGGCACTCTGGAGGCCTCCTGCCCCTCTGAGGGGCTGTCGGGCATCGTGGGGACAGGTGGTAGGGACCAGTTGACTTCCTCGAAGGGCTAGAGAGGCAGGAGTGGGAGCCCCGGGGAGAAGCCAGACATCATCAGCCTGGGTGGCACCAGAAGAGGCTGCAGGGTGCAGGCCCAGCCTGCTGAGACCAGGACAAGAGGGGCAGAGGTCACTGCAAGGACGCAGCGCGTCACGGGGTGGGCAGCAGAGCGCAGCGGGTAAGAGCCTGGATCTCGGGGCTAGAGTCTGCGCTCGCATCCCCGCTCTAAGCCCAGGTTGCTGGGGGACCTGCGCGCGGGGTTCAACCACGTCGGGCCGTACTTTCCCAGGTCACGCTCCTTGACACACATTTCGTGAGCGCCCACTACATGCCAGGCACTGATCTGGGCACACGGGACGCCTCAGCGAGCGAGACAGCAGCGCCTCCCTTGTGGGAGCCCGACTTCCAGCAGAGACGGACGGTAACCGATACCCGCGATGAAGAAGGCCGTTCCGAGGGGGGCCGGACGGGGAGGCTGGCTCCGAAGCCCGGCACCAAGGAAGGTCGGAGTGTGGGAGTCAGGCTGCAGTCTTAGCTAGGGAGCTCAGGCTGGGGCTCGCGGGGGCAAGGTTTGAACCAGGACGCCAAAGGGCTGCGGGAGAGCGCCGGGGGCTCCGGGAGAGACGGCCGCACCGGGGGCCCGAAGGCAGGGGCCCTTGCCCTGCGAGCTGAGTGAGCCGCGCGCTGTGCTGTGAGCGAGCGGAGGGAGGGAGAGCATCCCCCCCCGGGGGCAGATCCCACAGGGCCTCAGAGGGCACTGGAAGGACTTGGCCTTTGAGCCTGAGACTGGAAACCACTGTGGGGTTCTGCGCAGAGCCAGGACCTAACATAACTTACGTTTTAAAGAGGGTCAACCCGGGAAGGGGGGGCGGCGGCGAGAGAAGCAGGGGTGAGTGCAGTCACGGAGGGGCGGAGAGGATGGTAGCGTGACCCAGGCTGGGGGCACAGGACCTGGTGACCAGGGTCGGATTCTGGAGGCACGTCGACGAGAGAGCCAAGACGCTTTGCTGACGGACGAGGTGGGCGGGGAGCGCGCGAGGCGGGGCGGCCCCGAGGGGTTGGGCTGGCGCCGGCCACGCACAGCAGGGCTTGTCTGCCGGGGGCCTGTTGAATTTGACAGGATCCTGGGCCATCCAGTCCCAGCAGTTCTGGTCTTCGGGGGGCTGCTGTGAAGGTGAAGCGGGGTCATGGCCCTGAGGTGCCGCGGCCCATGGCGGCCGTGCTGCCTGGGAGGGGGACCATCCACACGATCACAGGAACGGTGATCGGCACTGGTCCCTCCGCAGGAAGCACCTTCTCCACTCCCAAAGGACGGCGTGGCCCTGGCTGCTGACTGGAGCGGGGACCCATGTCAAGGCCAGCCAGCATCCCCGCTTGCCGGGGCCCCACTGGCGGGGAGAGGAGCTGCGCGCTCGGGGCCTCATGCAGGCCCCTGTACGTGTCCCACCCAAGTCACGGCCCTGTCCCTCAGGGATCGGCCCCGCCACAGTCAACATTTGGAGAGGTCACCGACGTTTTGAAATCGGGAGCCGGGGTTCTGCTCGTTCCGACTCATCCAGCATGCCAACAGACAGCTGGCCTGTGAAGGGCACCCGCCCTGCTTTTCTGAAAGCAGAAGGGACGGTGCTGCTCCGAGAGGCAGCCACAGGGCGGTACCCATTGAGCAGAGTCGCTGGCGAGTGTCTACTACGCGAGCCAGCGGAATGAGAAATGCTAAATGTAACTGCCAGGATGGCCAGGCCAACAGGTGCAAACCCCAGGAGATCCACAGACGGCTCGAGGGCAGGCCCGGGGTCGGGAAGCCAGGGGCCGCTGAGGTCCAGAGCCCTGCCAAGGTGGGGCGCCCTTCCAGGACCAGGAGTGCCCCCTTAGGCCCAGGGGCACTGTCCCTCGTACGGATGACCCACAGGCTGTTTCCTGCCACACAGACCCTGGCAAAGCAAAGCAGCACCTGTGCCAATTCCCTGGGAGGGACCAAGAGAAGACTGAGCATGGAGGCCACTCTGCTAAGGACTGCTGCCCCCCCAGGGACGTCCTGCACCTCCCGAGGGGCCGGCCTCTGTGCCCTGTGTCGTTCGCCCCACTCAAAGGATCCTCTTTCCTCAGAAAGTGACCCAAGGCTCATCAACTCCCAGACTCTGGCTTCCGAGAATGTCCATTCAGAATTCCAGAGCTCCCAGCGGCCAGTTAAGCTCGGCCATCCTCCCTAATTTCCGAAGTCAGACAACCACCTGTTCCTTTGGCCATTAAAATTCAGCAACTGTCGTGTGAGTGGCAAAGAGCTAGATTTCAAATGTCAAAATTAAAACGTCCTCTCTGTGTGTGCCCCACGATGTCCTTAAAACTTGAAATTCACATTGAGAGAGTAACTTTCATGACAAAGAAAATAAGCAGCTCTTGGCGGCTCATTTGTTCTTCACCACCAGCCCCCCCGAGGAGAGCCATTCTTGTTTCCATTTTGTAGGAAGGAAACTGCAGCCGGGCGGGGCCCCGAGGCTCCAGATTCCAGCCTGCACCTAATCGGCAGAGCTGAGATTCAAAGCCAGGCCGTGCTCTTTAAAACAGTGTACCTTCTCCTGAAGAGTCCTCCTTCCCCCGGCTTCCTTTTACGTGTGGTGCGGCGTGCGCAAGCCACGGGCGAGAGGGGAAGGCAAGGAAGGCGTTCACACGGCACCCAGAGGAGCCCCTCAGTTCATGGCGCTTTTCTGAATTTAATCCTGACCATTTCCCCAGTCACTGCCCTGCTGAGGCCAGGCCTCCCCGGGGCTTGTGGCCTCCTGGGCCCGGCTCCGGGGAGAGAAGGCAGCTGGGCCTCAGCCACCCGCCCCCGCGGTGTTCCGACCCACTGTGCAGAGAGGACTCCCAGCCTGAGGCCTGCCCCTCCGCTTCCCAGCTTCCCTGAGGAGACAAGTCCCTTCTCTGCTGCCCACCCCAAGGACCACATGCCCCCCACCGTGCCCCCAGCGCCGGAGCCTGAGCCATCCCTGGGCTCTGGCACTGAGAGGTCACAGGCTTGCGCGAACACGGTCGTCCAGGGAGCCTAACGGTAATTCCGGTGCCGTAGCTGGAGTTTTGTGCAGGTGATCTATTGAGGGCTTGTTCTTAGGAGAGACCTGGAAGCAAGTGAGAGAAGTGGAATAAGAGAACAGGGGGAGTTGCTGAGAAGGGATGTGCATCCAGATGGAGACTAGCTTTAGCTTGACCCCTGGGGAGCCCTGAGTGTCAGCGGTGAGACCCAGCGGGTCCTGCCGTGGAGGGGCTGGAACCGTGGGCCCATCCCTGGCCAGCCCACCACTGGCTGCCGCAGGTGGTGTGGGGGGCCGGGGTCGTGACCTCCTAGGCAGGTGCCTCCCCCTCAGCCTCGGGCACCTTCGGGGAAGGGGTACGGCTGTGAGGGGTCAGTACCCAGCAGTCCCAGAAGCTGGGCAGTGGGGGCATCGGGCACGAAGGCGATGTGCGTGGCCACCAACAGTGGCTTCCTGTGGGAGGCCCACCGCGTGCAGGACAAGGAAGAGAGGCTCCAAATGCTCGAGTCATTCGTGCACCGACTTGCACAGCCCCTCGGTGGCAAAGGGGGAGAAGCTGTGTAGGTTCAGAGGCCTCGTAGGGTGACCAGAGTTAGCGAATGAAGAAACACGGGATGCCCAGATTGGAGTTTCAGATAAACAACAAATACATTTTCAGTACCAGCATGTCCCAGTCAGTATTTGGGACCTGCTGGTACTAAACAATTATTCAGCACCTGGATTTCGAAGCCACCTGGGCGCCCTGTGTTGTATCTGGCAACCCTGACGGCGGCCGTGTCAGGCCGCCCTCTGTCCCCGAGGCCGGTCAGTGTGAATGACGCGCAATGCCAGCTGCTGGGGCCACCGCTCCCGTCCCCCCGCAATGCTGGCGGGGGGCAGGGGCCGCGGCTACTGGTTAGCTCGACACGAGGGCTGGAAGCGCGGGCGCATCTCTTCTGGGCGCCGACCCCCTGCGAGCGCGGGCACTCCCAGCGTGGGCGCCGAGCCCGACAAGCGTCCTTGCGCTTGGCAGCAGCCTTGGGCTCCCCGCCATCCTCGCGCCGGGGCAGCTTTGACGAAATCCTCTCCCTCCCTCAGTCCCTCACTCGCACCCACACACCGGCACTCGGGAGTCTCAGCACCAGCCTCTGCACGGAGGGGAAACCCAAGAGGCAGACACCCCCGGTGGGCTTGGGACCAAGCACAAAGCTTCGTCGGCCCGTTGGAGGAAGCCGCCCTCCTTGCGGAGGTCCCCTCAAGAGCTGTCCAGCACATGTTAGAGGACAAATGGCCCCCGCAGCAAGCCATCTCCAGTGCCCCCCGCCCCTGTCCCCCCCCGGGGGGGCATCTCAGCTCGTGCCACATCGCCCGGGGAGTGAGGGATGGGGTGCACTCGGAAGCTCACCGAGGCAGCAGTGAATCGAGGCTATAATTAAATCAGACTGTGAACATACTGTTCACGGAAACCTTAGCAGAGCATGAGTCACGATGGTGAAGTGAATCACACAGCCTCAGAGTTTCCGTTTATATCTCCTCCATTTGGGGTCTTTATACTTCGGTTCCAGATCCTGGGCCCTCTCCGCCTGCATTCCTTCTCCCTCCTTGGGAGAAAGCCTCAAGCGGGCTGTGCCTAAGGGTCCGGGGTCCAGGGGGGCAGCCTTGAAGGAGGAGAGCAGGAGTGGGGCCCGGCCAGGACCGAGGCGGCCCCCCTCACCAGCACCAGGGGTGGATGACCTGGGGGGGGGGGGAGGGAAATGCAGCCCTTTCAACCATTGCTAGTATCTCCAGGGTTGGTTTGGGTGGGTTTTTTTGTTTGTTTTTTTCAAGTCAAATTTAGTGAGAGGTGAAGAGGTGGAAACTCCAGGTTAAAATGGAGTTTCCTGGTCCTTGTGCAGTTTTTGGTTAACTCAGCTCCCAGGACGGTTCCCAGGCCGCAGAGCCCAGGGAGCACGCGGACCCCGGGCCGGCAGCAGGCTCGCCGCCCCCTCCACAGAGTTCCCGGCTCTGGGGACCCGGCTTGGTCTGTGGCCGTCAAATAGGAGCGAGGAGAGAGCGCTTACCGCCTGCCCTGGCTGAGGGAGTAAGGAGTTAACATGCAGGAAGCCTCCGACGGGCAGGGCCTAGAGGAAGTGCGAGCTGTGGGAGCTTTGGTCTGCGGCCGACCTCTGGTGTCAGCGCGGGGGGAACAGAGCCACGCTCGCTTTGCAGACAGCCCCAGCCAGGATTCTCAGGCGGCCGGAGCTGCCAAGGGCCTTCCTGGTCTCCCGTCCCAGTCGTATTTTTTTTTTTTTTAATTTTATTATGCTATGTTAGTCACCATATAATACATTAGTTTTTGATGTAGTGATCCAGGATTCATTGTTTGCATATAACACCCAGCGCTCCATGCAGAACGTGCCCTCTTTAATACCCATCACCAGGCTCACCCATCCCCCCACCCCCGCCCCTCTAGAACCCTCAGTTTGTTTCTCAGAGTCCATAGTCTCTCATGGTTCATCTCTCCCTCCAATTCCCCCTCCCCATTTTTCCCTTCCTGCTCCTAATGTCCTCCATGCTATTCCTTATGTTCCACAAATAAGTGAAACCATATGATAATTGACTTTCTCTGCTTGACTTATTTCACTTAGCATAATCCCCTCCAGTCCCATCCATGTTGATGTAAAAGTTGGGTATTCATCCTTTCTGATGGCTGAGTAACATTCCATTGTATATATGGACCAGTCGTTTTTGTCACCAGTGAGGAAACCCAAGCCCCGTCTCCCTCCCATTAGCGAGCAAGCCGGAGCAGAAGGGTCCTCTGACACCCCTTCCTGAGCTCTGTCACGTGCAGGTCATGCGGCTGCTCACCATTCTCGGGGAGGGCAGCAGGTTTTCCGCCGTAGAAGACGGGCAGCTGATGAGGAACCGGCTGCCACTTGGAGCCACACCAGACTTTGTCAGCAGGGGCCCCCACAACCATGACACAACCACCCTCATCACACACGTCCAGGCCACGGCAAGTTGCAACCCTGTCATCTTATGCAGACCCTCCCCCGAGTCCCAGGAGGCTGGGGGTGGGGGGTGCTCTGCCCCTGCAGCAGATTCCCTGGGAGCTATTTACTCAGACCCAACATGTACGTGGCCTCAGAAATCCCCAACTTTTTTCCAACAGGGATGTTTTCATTATCACGCCATGTTCCCTAGGCTTTGAAGGATTTTATCTAGCAAGCTGCAAGTGATAAGTAAATTAATTTGTTCTCCCGTAATTTATTAATTGGAGACCAACATAATGGCCAAATGAAGTTTCTGTTCAGCAAGGATAAATGGTGTTCCCAAGCTGAGGAGCTGAGATTCCTGCCAAAAGCAAAGAAATGTGACATTTTTCTTGGCCCGAGATAGCTTACTGAAGCTCCATGAACAGTCTCTGAGAGCTTTATAAAATGACATCTTGTGGACTCGTGTTAAGATGACTGCCCTCTCAGGAGGCCTATGGACCCCAGGAGGGGAGCCGTGGGCTCTGATCCCACCATGGCAGTCCCCTAAGGGATAATGATTGGGCACAGACCCAAGGAGGCAGCAGTGCAGGACAGGAAGAGGCCCAATAGCTGGTGCTGGGAATAGGGCCTCCAGCTTGTGCTCAAGGCAGAGACTGCCCACTCTGAAGATTCATGGCCTTCATCCTTGGTGACAGCCCCTAAGGCCATAGGGGCCCTCGGAAGGCCACCTTCCTGAAGTTCTGGACGCATCCCAAACATCTGCGCCATCTCTGACATGCTCAGAATTCAAAGGTATAACTCTCGACTAGTAAAGACACGTTCCTAAAAGGGCAGGAAATCCAGGACTCTCCCACAGGGCCTCCTGAACATCATAGCTAACAGGCCTGTGGTTCTGGCCACACCAGGCCCATGAAGCCATGTGACACTGAGGATCCACCCTTCCTACCTGAGCTGCTCAGTTCTGGCTCACTAAGACCCTCACCAATGTGCCCCAGGAGAGAGTGACAGACTCTGACCCTAAGCTGATCTGAACATGAGCCGGGTTTATTTAGTTAGAAATGCTTGGCTTTGCTAGGAATCCCTGGTATTGTGGAAAGGTCACTGGGATTAGAGTCACAAGGACATAGGTTTGACTTTCAATTCTGTGAATTTCTCTGCCTCTTTGTCACTTAAAACTCTCATGTAAAAAACTTACAAAACACACACACACACAACTACACACCCAGAAGTTCCATTTAAACTCTCTATAGTCTCTATTAATGTAGGGGGAAATGGAATGAATGGCAACTTAATCAAACTAGAAAAAATAGAGGGAAAAATCCCCAGACAGTTTAATAAACAAACAGAGTAAGATGAGTAAAGTAAAATCAAGCATATTATTTAATTCACCAAAATTAGCTAAAATTCACTTTAGCTAATAGTGAATTTACCCAATAAAAAACAAAGACTGGGGGTGCCTGGGTGGCTCAGTCATTAAGCATCTGCCTTTGGCTCAGGTCATGGTCCCAGGGTCCTGGGATCGAGCCCCGCGTCGGGCTCCCTGCTCAGTGGGAAGCATACTTCTCCCTCTCCCACTCCCCCTGCTTGTGTTCCCTCTCTCGCTGCGTCTCTGTCAAATAAATAAATAAAATCTTTAAAAAACAAAGCAAAACAAAAAAGACTGTCAGAGTTAAAAATAAAAATCTAGGTTTATTCTGCTTAGAAAAAAACCACATAAAATAAAGTGACAAAAGAGGATTGAAAATAAAATACCAAAAAGATGTAAGAAAAATGTTAACAAGAAGAAAGCAGGAAAAACAGAGGTAAAGAGAAAATTAATGCTCAAAACACTAAATAGGATCAAAAAGGATGCTGTATATGATTAAAAATACAATTAAGCACATATAATACTCATAAACTTATGTGCATTCAATAACATAGATGCCAAAATCATAAGGGAAAAAACCCTTTAGAAATGCAAATAGAATATAATAAAAATACAGTGATGGAAGGATGTTTTAATTCACCTCTTTCAGGATTAGATATATCTTATTTAATTTTTATTTTATCTTTAGAGAGAGAGAGAGAGAGCCAGGGCGGAAGCAGAAGGAGAGGGAGAGAGAGAATCCTAACCAGACTCCACACCCAGTGCGGAGCTAGATGCGGGGCTCAATCTCATGACCCTGAGATCATGACCTGAGCCGAAATCAGGAGTCGGACGCTTAACTGACTGAGCCACCCAGGTGCCCCAGAATTGGGTATATCTAATAAGCAAAAAAATCAGTAGGAGCATAGGTGAAGTGATTGATACAACTAATAGTTTGGGGTAACAAATACATAGTCTGACTTCAGATGGAAAATGTACACTTTGCATGTCCATGAAATATTTACAGAAATAGATCAGGTACATGACCACAAAGAAAATTTTATTAAATCTGTTAAAAAGAAAACCACAAGCGCAAAGTAGTACCACTTAGGCCAAGTACCCAAGCCAGGGCTTAAGATGTATTCTAATTGCAGTTTCAACCTCCCCAAGAAATGTAGTCTTACTTAACTGGTCAGTCAAGAACTTTCTGAAGAGTGCCAATGAGTCTGCCCCGTGGGCCCTCTCCATTCCCCAAAAAGGAGGTAATCTGCATGGTAAGATCCCTCTGCTTTCCCCCCTAAAGGAAAGCACCTGGCCTGGAACAATCCTTTTACTTATGACTTTCTTATCCCACTCTCCTATAAAATCCTTCCATTATGTACAGCTCCTCTGAGCTCCCCTCTACTTGCTAGATGGGATGCTCCCCAATTCATGAATCATTTAATAAAGCCAATTAGATCTCCAAATTTATTCAGTTGGAGTTTGTTTTTTAACAAATTTTTAAGGCATAATTAAGAATGAAATATTAAAGTATGGAATGTTTTAAATGTGTAAAGAAAGACCCTCCTAGAAACCCCTTAAAGAGGAAATTCAAAAGGAAATTACTGCCTATAATCTAAAAAGGAGAAAAGTTTTATTGCCTAAAATTTACAGGACACAGAGAAAGCAGGTCTTAAAGGAAAATTAATAGTTTAAATGTCTTCATTATTTTTTTAAATGTTGGACCTATACCAAACTTAAGACATTAGAAAAAGAATGGCAAAATAATAACCAGAACACAGAAGAGAGAATGTATACAGATAAAAGCTGAAAGAAATGAAATAGACAACAAAGATCCCTTCCCCAAAATAGCTCAAGGGAAAAACAAACTGGTACTTAGAAAAGACAAATAATAGAATCTTGCAAGCCCCTGGCAAGACAGATCAAAGCAAAAAGAAAACAAGCCCAAGTTCCCAAGAGGAGGAATAGGAAAGGTGACCTACCCACAGATTTAGTAGAAATTAAAACAATCAAGAACAGTTACAAGTCAATTTGAACAACTTAAAGGACATGAATGATATCTTTACAAAACACAGGCCACCAACACAGACCAACAACTTAAACGAGACCAATTCCAGATTGAAAAGGAGGCGTGGCAATCTATCATGAAAAAGGCACCAGGCCCACATAGGCCCACTGCTGAGTTTTATCCAACCTTTAGTGGACAAGTGAGTCCAGGGTTCTCTGTATCTACTTTTCTCAAACTGAATGTGGACACAAATGATACGGGGCTCTCTTCAAAATGTAGATTGAGATTTAGTAGATCTGGAGGGGGCCTGAGATTCTGCCTTTCTAACCGGCTCCCAGGTGACGTGGATGCTGCTGGTTCATGGAACCCACTTGAGTAGCAAGGATTTAACTCTTTCAGGCAATAGGGGAAAACAGAAAATTCCCCGGTTCACTTTACAAAGCTAGCATTAACTTCAATACCAAAATCAGACAAAGCTCATTCTAACAACAGTAAGGTGCCCTCAACCTCAACTTCTTTTACAAATATAGATGGAAATTCTAAATAACATTAGCAAATAGACTCTGGCAGGAAATAAAAGATGTAGAAAGTGCTTCAATATGAAGAAACCTAGCAATATGATTCTATCAATAAACCAAGAGAAAACCATATAAGCAGCCCTTAATGCCAATAGATGCTAAAAGCAGCCATTCCTAATAAAAAATTTAAGCAAAATAGGAATAGATGGAAACTATGTACACAAAACTAAGAATATTTATTAAAAACCAACAACAAATACTTTAAAAGTGAAAACACTAAAAATGTTTAATTAAAATCAAGGAGGAGACAGGGATGCATACTAACACCATTATTATTTAATACTGTTTTGGGGGCAGTAGTTCTCAACTCCAGATGCCTGTCAGAATCCTCTGGGAAGCTTTTCAAAAATATATACGAATTCAATCTCTGAGCCTAGGGGCCTGGCACTACAATTTTTAAAAAAAGCTTCCTGGCTGATGTTCATACACAATCTGGAGTGAGAACCAGTCTCAGAGGCTTCAGCAAACGCAACATGTAAAGAAAATAAAATAGCAGGTATGATCATTGGGAAAGACGTGGAGTTGCCAGATAAAATGCAGAATTTCAAATGAACAATGAATAATTTGGTAGGATAAGTATGTCCCAAGTATTGCATGGGACAAACTCATTCTAAAAAATTATTATCTGAAATTCGTATTTAACTGGGAATTCTGCATTTTTTTTTTGCTATGTCTAGTAACCCTAAAAGAAAAGATAAATTAGCTCTGTTTATTAGTGCTAAAATTGTCTACCTTGAAAACCCAAGAGATCCTATTAAAAAAAACCCTTTACTATTATTAACAATATTTGATAAGGAGGCTAGATACCAGATATAACACACAGCCTTTTTTTTTTTTTACTCTAATAATAAATACCTAGAAATGCAAATGGGGATGTTTCTCAGTTATAATAGTGGCAAAAAACTATAAAATATTCAGGAATAAATTTAATACAAGAGACATAAGACCCATAAAAGAAATCCTATTAATACCCTATTAAAAGACAGGAAACAATTTATGAACAAATGGAAGGTTATAATTGTTCTTAGATAGGAATACTTAATTAAAAATGTTAAATTTCCCAAATGTAATATATAAATTTCATTCAATTTCAATTAGAATCTTAACAGGACTTTTCTTGGAATTGTATAAGGTTATCTTAAAGTTCATACAGAGAAATAAATGTCTGAGAATAGCTAAGAAAAGGACAAAAAGCACAGTGGAGGAGTCTTCCCACTTATCTGGGAATTCTATAAAACCACAAAAATCAAATTAACATCAGTATGAAAGGAGACAAAAATTAATGAACTTATCTAGAAAATCTAGAATTAAATATTGGCATATTTGAGAAATTAGTATATGACACATGTGGTGGTTCAGGTCAGTGTCAAAGCATGGACTGTTCAAGAAATGAGACTGGAATGACAGGGTATCCATATGGAAGAATATACAAATAAACCATACAGTATAGTATATAAAATAAACTCCCGGACATAAAGACTTAATGCAAAAATAAAAATCTTGCAAGAAAATCCAAGAGAGTAGGGGCATCTGGGTGGCTCAGTTGATTAAGCATCTGACTCTTGATTTTTGTCTCAGGTCATGATCTCAGAGTCATGGGATAGAGCCCCACGTCAGGCTCTGTGCTCAGCAGGGAGTCTGCTTGAGATTCTCTCTCTCCCTTTCCCTGTGCCCCCGCCCCTTGTTCTCTCTAAAATAAATAAATCTTTAAAAAAAAAAAGAAAAGAAAGAAAGAAAATCCAAGAGAGTAATTACATCATCTAGAGGGAATGAGAAGACTTTCTTCAAGTCCAGAAGTTACAAACACAAATATGCAGGGTCCGTAAGCCCACACCAGTCCCTCCCCCTCCCCCCAAAAGAGAAAAGAAGCCATGGGGTCTTTTTGCCTTGTTTGGTTTTGCTCTTGTTTTTATCCTTTTCTTTTTTTCTTTTTCTTTTTATTATTATTGTTTTCTTTCTCTAAAAAGCCACAGTTTAAAAGAGCAACTAGCATATGAAAGAGTCAGCCCTAGAACTCCACCCAAAGGCAGGGGAGCTCTGCTGGAACTCTCCAGGTGGGAGGGGCTCATGGACATAGTCTGTACTCCCCTTCTACCTTGAAAGCACAGAATGCACAATCTGGGCACCCTAACCAGCCTGCCACTTCCGCAAACCCTGGGCCTCTAGCCCACACCAGCTCCAGCTGTCCCACCGAGGTGACCACAGGGCAGTGCACGCTAGGATACCCCTGGGTGGCACTCACTACAGGCCCGGCCTTCACACCAAGGTGACATAGGTGCACAGTACCCCAGGCTGCTCCAGGCCCACACCACTTTGGCTTCAGATGGCTTGCTAGGGTACCCGTGATGTAGAGTGCTCCAGAACATCTCAACTGACACCTGCGTCTGATCCAGCTGCCCTACCAGGGTACCCCCTGCGTGGAGTGCCCTGGAAACCCCAGGCCGTGCTTGCATCAGTTTCAGCGACATCACCAGGGCACCCCCTGTGTACAGTGTAGAAACACCTTGGGACACCCTGGCTCGCACGCAGTTGACCTTCAGCTGTCCTGCCAGGGCAGTTTGCAGGGAGAGCCCAGGGACCACATCAGCCCATGCCCATTTTAGCTTTAGCTGTCCTGCCAGGGTACCCTCTATGCAAAGCACCCCGGGACCTCCTGGCCTGTACCTTACCTCAGTTCCAGCCACCCCTTCATTCAGAGCAACCTCTGTGCAGAGTCCAGGAACACCCTGGTTTCTATCCACTTCTGCTTCAGCTATCTAGCCAAGGTTCTCCTCTATTTGTAGAGCCCCAGGTCCCCCCAGCCTGCATGCACTTTAGTTTCAGCTATCCTACTAGAGCACCCTCCCCACAGAGAGCTCAGGGACCTCCCAGCCCACACACCACATCAGCTCTAACCACCTCGTCAATGTACCCCCTGCACAGAGCACCATGGAACCCTCTGGCTTGCACCCATTTCAGCTTCAGCTATCCTGCTGGTGTAACTTCAGCAAATAGATCCCCGGGACACCTTGGCATGCATCCACTTCAGTTTCAGCTGTCCTGACAGGGCACCTGCTACACAGAAAGCCGCAGGACCCCTATTCCATGCCAGCCACAGCTCCAGCCAGCCAGCAAAAGTCGCTAGCACACACAGTTGGTACAGGGAACGACCAAGCACAAGGCCATTCCTTCAACTTTAGGAGAAGTAGCCATTCTGCCTAATCCACAGAAACAAACACAGGAAGTCAAGCAAAATAGGGAGACAGAAATATGCTCCAGAAGAAAGAACAAGAGCGGTGCCTCAGTGGCTCAGTTAGTTAAGCATTTGCCTTCAGCTCAGGTCATGATCCTGGAGTCCTGGGATCAAGCCCCACATCAGGCTCCCTGCTCAGCAGGGAGTCTGCTTCTCCCTCTCCCTCTACCTGCCACTCCCCCTGCTTGTGCTCTCTCTCCCTCTCTCTCTGTCAAATAAATAAAATCTTAAAAAAAAAAAAAAGAACAAACAAGAAGAAAAACTTCAGAAAAACAACTAAATGAAACAGAGATAAGCAATATGCCTGATAAAGAATTTAATGATCATAAAAATATTCACTGGGCCAAAGAGATGAGTGGAAAAATTCAGTGAGACCTTCAATAAAGAGATAGAAGATACATAAAAAAACCAGAGTTGAAGAATACAATAATTGAAATAAAATAAAAAACACTAGAGAGAATTAACAGTACATTAGCAGATGCAGAAGAATGTATCAGTGATCTGGAAGACAGGGTAATGGAAAGTACCCAAGTTGAGCAGCAAAAAGAGAAAAAAATTTTTAAAAATGAGGATAGGTTAAGGGATCTCTTGGACATCAAGCAAACCAACACTTGCATTATAGGGGTTCCAGAAGACAAAGAGGGAGAAGGGGTTAGGAAACTTATTTGAAGAAATAGCTGAAAACTTCTCTAACCTAGGAAAGGAAATGGACACCCAAGTCCAAAAAGCACCAGAGTTCCAAACAAGAAGAACCCAACAAGGTCCACATCACTACACATAATAATTAAAATGTCAAAGTTTAAAGATAAAGAATTTTGAAAGCAGCAAGAGAGAAACGAAAAGTTATCTTCAAGTGAAAACCCCATAAAGCTATCAGCTGATTTATCAGCAGAAACTTGGCAAGACAGAAGAAAGTGGCATGATATATTCAAAGTGCTGAAAGGAAAAACACCTGCAACTAAGCATACCCTACCTTGCAAAGTGATCATTCAGATTTGAAGAGATAGAACTCCCCCAAACAAAAGATAAAGGAGTTAATCACTAATAAACCAGCTTTACAAGAAATGTTAAAGGGACTTCTTTAAGTGGAAAAGAAATGTCCATAATTAGACATAAGAAAATTATGAATTAAAAGATGTAAAATATGACAACATATACACAAAACACAGAGGAGGGAGTAAACAGGAAAAGAAGGGGAAAAGTTTTTTCTGGTTTTTGTTTTTTTTTTTAGAATGTATTTGAAATTAAATGACAATAAATATAGACCATTTACTTAGGACATTATATAGGAACCACAAAAAATAAACAGAAAGAAAGCCAAACACTATAGAAACTCATCAATCACAAAAAAGAGAGCAAAAGAACATAGAAGAAATACAAAAGCAACCAGAAAACAAATAACAAAAAGCAAGAAGGACATACTGATGAATAATTACACTAAATGTAAATGGCCTAAATGATTCAATCAAAAGACATAGGGTGCTGGAGTGGATAAAAACAAAACAAAAACACATCTATATGCTGCCTACAAGAAACTCACCTCAGATCTAAAGACACATACAGACTGAAAATGAAGGCAGGGAAAAACATTTACCATGCAAATGGAAGTGAAAATAAAAGCTGGGGTAGCTTTATATCAGACAAAATAGACTTTAAAACAAACACTGTAACAAGAGAAAAAGAAGGGCATTACAGGGGCACCTGGGTGGCTCAGTCAGTTAAGTGTCTGATTCTTGATTTTGACTCAGGTCATGATCTCAGGGTTGTGAGATCGAGCTCTGCATTGGGCTCTGCACTGGGCATGGAGCCTGCTTAAGATTCTCTCTCTCCCTCTCCTCTATCCCTCCCCACTGCTTGCTCTCTCTTAAAAAATAATAATAATAATAATCTAATCTTATGCCTAAAGGAACTAGAAAAAGAATAACAAAGCCCAAGGTGAGTAGAAGAAAGGAAATAATACAGATCAGAGCAGAAATAAATGACAGAGACTTAAAAAAAAAAGAAAGAAAAAAAAAGTCAATGAAGGCAAAAGCTGGTTTTTGGAAAAGATGAAACTGATAAAGCCTTACCCACATTCATCAAGAAAAGCGAGAAAGGACCCAAATAAATAAAATCAGAAACAAGAGAGAAGAAATAATTGACATTACAAAAATACAAAGAATTAGAGAATACTATGAAACTTATAGGCTAATGAATTAGACAATCTAAAAGAAATGGATAAATTCCTAGAAACATACAATCTTCTAAAACTGAACGAGGAGGAAATAGAAAATCTAAACAGATTATAAGTAACAAAAATGAGTTGGTAATCAAAAAACTACCAAAAAATAAAAATCCAGGACCAGATAAATTCACAAGTGAATTTGACCAAACATTTAAAGAAGAGCTAATACCTATTCTCCTCAAACTATTCTAAAAAATAGAAGAGGAAGGAAAAGCTTCCAAATACATTCTGCAAAGCAGCATTACCCTGATACCAAAACCAAAGACCAAAGAAAAAAAAAAAAAGAATAGAAGAAGAAAAAAAACTACAGGCCAATATTCCTGATGAACATAGATGCAAAAATCCTCAACAGAATATTAGCAAACCACATAAAACAATACATTAAAAAGATAATTCGCCACAACTGAAATTTATTCCAGGGATTCACAGATGGTTCAGTATTTGCAAATCAACGTGATACACCACATCAACAAAATGAAGGATAAAAATCATATGATCATCTCAATAGATGCAGAAAAAGCATCTGACAAAACTCAACATTTACTCATGATAAAAACAAAAAACAAAAAAACAACCTCTCAACAAAGTGGTGTTAGAGGGAATATACCTCAACATTAATAAAGGCCATATCTGAAAAACCCACACCTAACATCATACTCAATTGTAAAACACTGGGAGTTTTTCCTCGAAGATCAGGAACAAGACAAGAATGTCTACTCTCACCACTTTTATCCAACATAGTACTAGAAGTCCTAGCCACAGCAATCAGACAAGAAAAAGAAGAGGAATCCATATTGGTAAAGAAGTTAAAATGTCATTATTTGCAGATACCATGATACTATACATAGTCAATCTTATATACCACCAAAAAACTACTAGATAATTCAATAAAGTTACTGGATACAAAATTAATACCCCCAAATTGGTAGCATTTCTATACACCAATAATAAAATGGCAGAAAGAAATTGAGAAATTTACAATTGCACCAAAAGGAATAAGATACCTAGGAATAAATGTAACCAAAGAGGTAAAAGACCTGTACTCCAAAAACTATAAATGAATTAAATTTGAGATGACACAATGGAATGGAATGGAAAAACTAATGAATTAAATTTGAGATGACACAAACGGAAAGATATTCCATGCTCATGGATTGGAAGAATTACTATTGTTAAAATATCCATATGACCTAATCTGCAGAGTCAATGCAATCTTGATCAAAATGCCAACAGTATTTTTCACAAAACTAGAACAAATAATACTAAAATTTGCACGGAACTGCAGAAGACCCCAAGTAGACAAAGCAATCTTGAGAAAGAAGAAAAAAGCTGGAGGTGTCACAATTCCAGGTTTCAAGATATACTACAAAGCTTAGTAAGCAAAATGGCGTGATACCAGCAGAGAACAAGACACAGAGATCAATGGAACAGAATAGAGAGCCCAGAAATAAACCTACAATTATATGTCCAATCCTTTGTCAATCTGACAAAGGAGGCAAGAATATACATGGGGAAAAGACAGTCTCTTCAACAAATGGTGTTGGGAAAACTGGACAGCTACATGTAAAAGAATCAAACGGACCACTTTTTTTTTCTTAAAGAGGTTTTATTTACTCATTTGAGACACGGAGCCTGATGCAGGGCTCGATCCCAGAACCCTGGAATCATGACCTGAGTCAAATGCAGATGCTTAACCGACTGAGCCACCCAGGTGCCCCAAAACTGGACCACTTTTTAATACCATACATAAAAATAAACCCCAAATGGATTAAAGACCTAAATATGAGACCTGAAACCATAAAAATCCTAGAGGAGAGCACAGGCAGTAACTTCTCTGACATCAGCCACAGCAACATTTTTCTAGGTATGTCTCCTGGGGCAAGGGAAACAAAGCAAAAATAAACTATTAGGACTACATCAAAATAAAAACCTTTACACGGTGAAGGAAACCATCAACAAAACAAAAAGACAACCTCCTGAATGAGAGAATATATTTACAAATGACATATCTGATAAGGAGTTAATATCCAAAAAATATAAAGACCTTGTACAACTCAATACTAAAAAAAAAAAAATCCAATTTAAAAATGGGCAGAAGACCTGAATAGACTTTTAAAGAAGACATACAGATGGCCAACAGACACATGAAAAGATGCTCAACATCACTCATCATCAGGGAAATGTATACATCAAAACCTCAATGAGAGATCACCACACACCTGTCAGAATGTCAAAAACACAGGTAACAAGTATTGGCGAGGATGTGGAGAAAAAGGAACCCTCATACACTGCTGGTGGGAATGTAAATTGGTACAGCCACTATGGAAAACAGTAATGGAGACTCCTTGAAAAATTAAAAATAGAACTACCATATGATCCCAGAATTCCACTACTGGGTATTTACCCAAAGAAAACAAAAACACTACTTCAAAAAGATGCACCCCTATGTTTACTGCAGCTTTATTTACGATAGTCAAGATATGGAAGCAACCTAAGTGTCCACTGATAAATGGATAAGGAAGATGTGGGATGTGTGTGTATACACATACATCCAATGGCATATTATGCAGCCATAAAAGAGGATGAGGTCATGAGACAACATGGATGGACCTAGAGGGTGTTATGCTAAGAGAAATAAGTCAGATGAAGACCAATATCATATGACTTCACTCGTAAGTGGAATCTTAAAAAAAAAAAACAAAGACAAATAAACAAAAAGCAGAATCAAACCTATAAATACAGAGAACAAGCTGATGGTTGCCTGAGGGGAGGGAGGACCGTGTTGAGTAAAATGGGTGAAGGGGAGTGGGAGATACAGTCTTCCAGTTACGGAATGAGTCAGGGGAATAAAAGACACAGCATAAGGCACACAGTCAATGCTATTGTAACAGGGATGTATCAGGGCAGACGGTAGCTACACTTTGTTGAATCACTACATTGTACAACCAAAACTAATGTAACATTGTGTCAACTATACTCAAAAAAATTAAAAATTAAAAAATACATATTATGAAAGTAAAAAAGCAAATATGGATATATTTACTACATGAAATATAAGACCTTTTTTTTATATTTTTTATTTTTTTTTAAAGATTTTATTTATTTGTTTGAGAGAGACAGCAAGAGAGGGAACACAAGCAGGGGGAGTGGGAGAGGGAGAAGCAGGCTTCCCACTGAGCAGAGAGCCTGACATGGGGCTCTATCCCAGGACCCCAGAATCATGACCTGAGCCGAAGGCAGACGCTTAACCGACCGAGCCACCCAGGCGCCCCAATATAAGACCTTTTGTAAGGCAAAGGTAACATAACAAAGTCAACAGACGAGATGTGGACAAAAATTTCTACCATAGGGGCGCCTGGGTGGCTCAGTTGTTAAGCATCTGCCTTCGGCTCAGGTCATGATCCCAGGGTCGTGGGATCGAGCCCTGCATCGGGCTCCGTGCTCGGCAGGAAGCTGCTTTTCCCTCTCCCACTCCCCCTGCTGTGTTCCCTCTCTTGCTGTGTCTCTCTCTGTCAAATAAATAAACAAAAAATCTTAAAAAAAAAAAAAAATTTCTAACATAAATGACAAAGGGTTAATTTCTATATTATATGAAAATACCTTACCAACTGATAAGATGAAGAGCTCAAAAGAAAAAATGAGCAAAAAATACAAATATACAACCCACAGAACAGCATGTCCAAACACATGAAAAGATGCACACATTCTCTAGGAGAGAATATAAATTAAAGAACTTATGAGATCATTTTGTACCCAGAGTCACAAAACAGAACTATAACATCTAATGCTAGTCGAGATGAGGAAGAAGGGAATTTTCATACATTACTGATGGAAATGGCATTGCCACAGAATTTTAGGAAGACAACACAACAACAGCTCAGCTCTTAATTTTAAAAGACAATTACTATACTAAGCAGCAATTTGTCCCTGGTTCTGGCAGTCTGTCCCATTAGTAGGGATGGATTAGTACACCTATGTAGGGACATACATTCAATATTTATTGCAGCTTTGCCTTAGGGGTCGAGAGCTGGAAACAAAGTAAACGCCTATTAAAAGCAGGCTGGCTGAATCAAGGATGGTCCTCCATAGCACTGAATTATCATATGGCCATTAAAAAGAAAAATTAGTGAACAAAAATGTTCATGGTAGCACGGTCCATAATTACCCCAAAGTCTCTCAGTAGTAGAGTGGATAAATAAATTCTGGTATAGGGGCGCCTGGGTGGCTCAGTCGTTAAGCGTCTGCCTTCGGCTCAGGTCATGATCTCGGGGTCCTGGGATCGAGCCCCGCATCGGGCTCGCTGCTCGGCGGGAAGCCTGCTTCTCCCTCTCCCACTCCCCCTGCTTGTGTTCCCACTCTCGCTGTCTCTCTCTGTCAAATAAATAAATAAAACCTTAAAATAAATTCTAATATATTCACACAACAGGGGATTAGAGAATAACCAGAATTAACAAATTACAACTACATACAACAGCCCTGTTGATGTCATAAATACAATGTCGCACAAAAGAGTAGGTACTGAATGATTCCATGTATACAAAGCAGGCTAAAAAATATCTACATGGTTACAAATCACAGTGATAGTTACTCTTGGATGGGAGATGGGGGAGAAACATGGAAGGAGGCATGAGGGGGATTCTGGGACACTGGTCATGTTCTGTTTCTCGATCTGGGTGGTTACATGGGTGTATTGATTGTGGAGATTCACCAAGCAGTACCCTCATGATGTGTGCATTCAAAAAAGAAAAAGAATTAGATGCATTATAACTTGTAGGGATTTCAACTAGGTATTATTGGTTGAGAAAAGCAGAACTCAGAAAAACATGTAGAATAGAATCTCATTTTTATACAGTATGCAATAATAAAACCACCTTATGGATTACTGTGTATGTAAATACATGCTTGCACGAGGACAGATATAGGTCTGCATCGGTTCATATGGGACAGATAAAAATATGGAAGGCCATATAGTGGGTTCACACGGCTTCCCTAGGTGAGGGAAAAAGGATGATGAAGGCCATGATTATGTTATGAAGGAAAAAAAGGGGCCCTTGTTTCTTTAAAAAATGTATAAAAAATATCCCATTTGTGTAAAAGAGATTTTTAAAACATTAAAAAGGAAGATTAGAGAGAAGTTGTACCGAAGTTTAACAACTGAGACTCACTAAATGACAGTATTGCATAATTCCAGCACCATGGCATATTGTGAACATCAATCACTGCCCAAGAAAAATATGAAGTCTCAAGATTATTAACAAATAGTAGTAGATACCAAAAAAATCTATTTATTGGCTTTTAGCAATATGGTGGACTTCAACAACTTGACAATCCTTTTACCATAATCACCTAGAAGTACTGGGTAAAATGTAACATAATTATTTTAAATGTGCAGCTAAGCTCACAAATAATAAAAGCAAATCCCCAGGTGCTGGAAACAAAGAGGGAGGTGAGAAAGCCCAGGGGTGAGTGCTTGCGCTAATGGGGGAGGGTATTTGTCTCCAGAACCCAGGGGTTTGGTGTTCATTCCCACACAGGGGTAATAAATGAAGCTTTGGGAGGTAGGGAATTGGAACTGAGTACTTTGCATAAAGCCAAGACCCTTAAAGGATTCTTTTATTTATGAAAAGATTTAAAAACAAGAGAGACCACAGGACACAGGGCTTTGGGTGGGAAAAAAAGAAAAGCTCTCTGAGAATTCAAAACCACAGGACCACAATTCACATTGCTTTTACTCTACCCACATAGTTCAGAAACTCCAGACTCAAAAGTAACAGAATTATTCCTCAAGCAGTGATACTACCATGGCCCAAGGCAGAAGCAAACAAAAAACTTCTCTGAAGAATTGCGCCCACACCCCCAAATATTATGGGATTTTACCCAGGAAAAAAACCCACAAGCCCTGCTAAGGAGGAGTTCACAATAAAAAACGGCAGAGCCCATGAGGGAACGATCCAACCCGATCAAGAGTCTGCATATAGAATTATACCCCCAGGAACGCTAAACACAGAGAGATAGCCAGAAAGAGATTATCAAAGAAATACATATAAAATGAAAACTAGAAAGGAAGAAAACAAATCCTAAAAGAACTAAACCCTACGAACAAAAGAGCCAGCAGGATTGAAAAAGATAAAATAGGAGAAAGCCCATCATGTATCTTAGAATAAATCTTTTTGAGAAGATTGTAATGATAATGAAAAATTCTTTATTAAAAGACATTAGAGAAGACTAAACTAATTGGAAAAAAATACACCATGTTTATGGATAGGCAGACTCGATATAGTAAAGATGTCAATTCTCTCCAGGTTAATCTATAAATTTAAGGCAGTTCCCAGCAAAATCCAACAGATTTCACAGAAATCCTAAAATGTACAGTTTTGTGAATACTGAAGTTCTGCTCCCGGGGAAGACAGGGCTTGGGCCCTGCAAGCCTCTGGTCACAAGATTTTCGTCAATTCATCAACAATTGACCTCCTTTTATGTGTTTCTGTTCAAAGACACCTCACTTCATACATAGAGCTGATTTATTAACACTGAACTCGGGCCAGCAGCGCTCCACCTCAGCCTGAAGGAAGCTTACCTAACACACCTGTTTTCGCGCGACCATTTCCCCCCCCACCCCCACCATCTCACTCCCCCTTCCTACTCCCCCATCCCACCCCAGGGCCTTCTTGCACTTAGGAACAACACTAGAAAGCCCTTCAGCACTAGGTTTGAGGATCATTTTAAACAGTGAAATCACCAACACAAAGCACAAAAATACAAAAAAAGGGGGGGGCACTAAATACACCATGCAGGGGCGCCTGGGTGGCTCAGTTGGTTAAGCGACTGCCTTCGGCTCAGGTCATGATCCCGGAGTCCCGGAATCGAGTCCCACATCGGCTACCTGCTCAGCAGGGAGTCTGCTTCTCCCTCTCCCGCTCCCCCCTCTTGTGCTCTCTCTCTCTCTCACTCTCTCTCTCAAATAAATAAAATCTTTAAAAAATAAAATAAAATAAAATAAATACACCATGCAAAGGACGCTTGTTTACAGTAGGAGAACTGAACCCGAAGGCAGAGCGTTGCCTTGTTTGACCTCAGCCGGTACACCTTTGACCCCAAATTTCACTACCTTGCACACGGCCACCATAAATATCGACTTGGGGTTACAAATTTCAGTGAGTAGGTGAATTCGCAAATACAGAACCCGCAAATTATAAGCAACCACTGTATCTTTGTATTTCCAGGGTTGGGAAGAATATTTGTTTTTTAGACAAGATGCAGAAAGCCCAAATTATAATGGAGAAGACTGACAGGCTAGGTAAATGGATATTTAAAACTTCTGCTCGGCCCCGCAGACGCCGCCCTGGAGCCTCTTCTTGCACCACCCAACCATCGCCAACCCCCCCCCCCCCCCCCGCTCTTCCATATCGCTGTGGACCGTGAGCCCTTGGCCCGCGGCTCCCATGAGCTGTTGGCAAAGTTCAGTGACAGCAGAGGACTTCCGTGCTCTGACCACTGGGGAGAAAGGATAAAGGTTCCTGCTTTCACAGGATTATTCCGCAATTTCTGTGCCAGGGTGGTGACGTCACACGCCATCATGGCACTGGCGCCTAGTCCATCTATGGGGAGAGATTTGATGAGAATTTCTTCCTGAAGCACACGGGTCCTGGCATCTTGTCCAGGGCAAATGCTGGCCCCCACACAAATGGTTCCCAGTTTTTCACCTCCACTGCCAAAGCCTGAGTGGTCAGATGGCAAGCATTTGGTCTTTGGCAAGGTGAGCGAGGGCAGGAATATTGTGGATGCCATGGAGCGCTCTGGGTCCGGGAATGGCAAGACCAGCAAGAAGATCACTATTGCCGACTGTGGACGAATCTCATAAATTTGACTTGCATTTTATCTTAACTACCAGACTGTTCCTTCTGCAGCTCAGGAGGGCACCCCTTCACCCCCATCTGCTCAAAATATCCTACAATCTTTGAGCTCTCGCTGCAGCTCTATGGGTTCCATATTTTCCTATTCCTCTCCAAGTCTAGCTGGATCGCAGTTAAGTTTAGAATTATGAAATAACTAAACAAAAAAAGACTTCTGCTTAAAAATCTATGTCAGCAGGAAACTTAAAAAAAACCGGAATCACTATATTGTCCACCTGAAATGAAGATAACACTGTATGTTAACTAACTGGAATTAAAATAAAACCTTAAAAATATATTTATGTCAGAAAAAAAGGGAAAAATAAAGTCACAGACGGGGAGAAAATAATGTGCTCCCCAGATAAACAAAGGATTAGTATCAAGGAGAGTTTTAAAGTTCCTAGAAATCAATAAAAAAAAAAAGACATGTAGCTATTAGAAAAATGAGCAAAAGAACAACATTTTCTTAAAACAGACTGGCCAACAAACAAAAAGATGTTCCATCTCATTTGTAATAAAGAAATACAAATTAAAAGTGAGATTTCACAACTCTCTATATTGTACATATATACTTTATAAAATTGAAATGTGGCTAAGGAGAACTCGTGTTTCAAGCAGAAGTTTCACAACATTCAATAACAATCTTCAGTAAAATCTAAGTACATTTTTAGGTAAAATTTCCAACAAAGGCATTTAATTCCAGAGATTAGAAGCCCAAGGAAGAAAATGAGAGTTCCAGAAAAAAACCCAAGAATAGATAACCAAATGATACTCAGGAAGCAACAAAAAGACTCATCCTCGACCGCCAGGGATTGGACATTTCTTAAAACCACTATCCTGGTATTATCAGTGGATTTTCACGCGAGATAATGGGGCAGAAGCTCTATATACATCAGGTTGTACACATTCAGAGCATTCATCAAGATTTTGTTATTTCGGGGCACCTGGGTGGCTCAGTTGGTTGAGCAGCTGCCTTTGGCTCAGGTCACGACCCCGGGGCTCTGGGATCGAGCCCCACATCGGGCTCCTTGCTCAGTGGGGAGCCTGCTTCTCCCTCTGCCTGCCACTCCCCCTGCTTGTGCTCTCGCTCTTGCTCTCTCAAAAAAAAAGATTCTGTTCTTTTGGAACCACTCTCAGTATGAAATTCTGTATCAGTTGGGGTTCTATATATACATAAAACCAGTAGAAGGGGCTTATGCAAATGTGGGAGCTGGTTAAGCAGCCTCAGGAAGACGCCATACCTGGTGTTGGAGCTCGGAATCCACAGGGCAGGTAGTCAGGAGGGGAAGATGAAAAGCCGGCTCGACCCAGCGAGTACAAGCTGGCCTCCCGCAAGAACGGACTGCAGACTGAGTTCCTTCTTACCGCCTCGGGCGTTAGTGATGAGGTCACCTGCAGAAGCCAGGCCCCTTCGTCAACGGAACTAAACACACATGCCTGGCCCAGGAATCAAAGAAGCTGACGGAGGATCCAGTGGAACTTAGAGCAATTTCGGGCCACTTGACCTCAACAAAGTGACTCAGCAGCTCAGCAACAGTGTGTGCGAGCTACACTCTGGCCGCTACTTCCCTTTGCCTTCCCAATCACTCAAGAATCTCCCTGGCCACCCACATTAACCAGAAACATACAAAAACAGGAATTCTGAGAAATGCAGTTCGTCTAGCCAAACTGACACGTTGCGAAGCCATCACATTCTTTAATGGTTGTGTCTCTTCAGACCCTCCTTTTGTTCTTGAGTCAGTCTTAGTAAATCACATTTTTCTCTAAGAAACACTCCATTCGCCTATTTTTAAAAATGGTTACTCACAGTATTCTCGTGAACTATTTTTAGCAATTTCTGGTAGAGCTACAGTTATATTCCTTTTCACTCATTAATATGGTTATCTTATGTTGTTTCTAATTTAATTGCATTATGATCAGAGAATGTAGTATCTTTGTTTTTGGTTGCTTGGTATTTGAGATATGTGTTGTAGTCTAATACATGGTCAACTCTTACAAATGTTCCATGTGTGCTTGAAAACAATGTGTATTCTCTAAAACTACACACACATCCACAATTGCAATTAGGTGGATTAACTGGGTTGTCCAAAAGTCTATACACTATTTTTTTATATACATGGTCAATTCCTGACATAGGTATATTAAAAATCTCCCTCTATCAATTTTTCCTAGTTAGTTATGTCCATTTTTGCATTATAAATTTTAAAGCTGTTATTAGATGCATATACGTTTATAATTCCTCTATCCTCTTGGTGAATCGTTCCTCTTAGCATTCAGTAATGACCCCTTTTATCCCTAATGATATTTTTTGCCTCAAAGTCTATATCCTGTCTGACGTTAGTATTGCTACAGTTTTAATTATGCTCTTTTTTTTCTTGCCCACTAGGGGTTTCTATTACTTTCTTGCCAGCTCAGCTATGCATTTAAAAACGATATTTGTTATATTTTATCCATTATTCCTGGTGTGTGTACCAAGTAGGGTTGTGGATATCTAACCTGGCATATTGATAGATCTTAAGGTTCTCAAAATTAGAAAAAAAATGAAACACATACTCGCCTTTAAAGAGAAATCTATTATGTTTGATATGCAATCGGAATAGCGGACTAAATTGCACAGTGTATGCATAATCAAGGCCCCATCTCACCAATGAAGGTGTCAAACGATATTAACTCTAGGGTTCAATCTGAATTGTGTTCACTTTGTATCTCCAACAGACAGGAAAAAATAGGCTTTTTCAAACAATACTCTCCCACAGCTTCCACCAAGAATCTGATATGGCCCCCATCCCTCAAGTGTGGTTCCTCCACGATTGAGAATCACTGGTTTACAGTCTCCAAAGAAGATTCAGTTTAAAGATGGACATATTTTATTCCATTAATAGTTTGGTATTCCTCCTCCCATCCCTCAGTCACTCACACATGTTGCACTTTTCTCTGGTGCTCTGTGGGTTCCTTTCAACATGTTTCCAAACTGCTCTGGTCTCCTGGTCCAAGAGGCCAACACTAGGCTCAAACCTAGTTTCTACCTGGCAATGTGTGAGTCCTAACACTGGAGCCAAATCCTATCAGCTGACATTTAATCTAGTTTTACCAATTACCGCTTCATGGGGACTTCAGAAACCCACATTATACATCTGCTCATGGTATGAATGGGGGTCTACTTTTCTCTACTACTGATTATGAATTACAAGGGTTCTGGAAAGATGGCATCAGTGATTTGGGCCCAAGAGTTTACAGGAGGGAAAGCTCTATTCTTGTTAAGGAGGGTTGCCATCTGATTTGTTCAACTTATCCAATTTATGCACTACATAGAAAGCCTTTAGAAACTCATTAAAGTCAATGCTTCCATCCTTGTTTAAGTCCATTCTTTCAGCGAGCTCATCAATTTGAAAATCATCAATATGAATGCTGTAGTGACTATTGAAGAGTTTCCACATGGCACGAAATTCTTCCATGGAAATCAGGCCTAAAGGAATATAGAAGAATGTATGAGTGTTGGTTTTAAGACCCACCTAATGGAGGGGTGAAGTTATACTGATTGAATAGTCCTAATGAGAAGCTCACTCACATGCCCCGACCATCGAGACACTGAAGGAAACAGAAAAGTCAGACTGTTAATATAAGACACAATATGTCACATTCAAGTACCAAGTGATCCTGAGATTATTCCAAACCTGGAATGAGTATACACCAAAGGGATGAGGGTAGATTGTAGACTGTGGGACTCTACGTGGTATAGAAATTATAAGATCTCAAATCTAAGGGAAAGGGACATCAAAGCAGAGGGAGAAGATACCCTGGCCCTCAATAAGAGGATTGTAAACAATGGCTCTGCCATGTTTTATAGGCAATGATTTACTTTCATATTTTGATTATTGACCTTTTGGTATTCAGTGATCTCTGCAGTTGGGGATTATCCAACGAATTTTTTTTAGAGTTTGAAAATAAGTAATCGTGCCTCAAAGCCAAGCAGAAATGAATTCTCGTGGCCCTGAGTCCCAAAAGCAGAATCAGAAGTCCAGGAATGATTTTTATTGCCTGGAGTAACCACTATGTTTAAATGGCCAGGAAATTATCTTTTCATCTGTGTGGTGACTTATAAAAGGAGCTATTCTTGTCTAATAGATACAGAGGCCTATAGGAACTGTAAGGTCTTGAATACAGTTTTTGGACAAACTAAAATAATAATAATATTAAACATGAGTTTATTCCCGCCCCCCTACCCCCAAGTTAAATCAAGTTTGGGCGAAGAACGCAACAGATGAAAACAGAGTTCTGCTTTCTGAGAAACAGATTAGCCTTTGCTTTCTACTGCTACTGAGCTAATCAACGCTCATTTACCTGAGTGATCAGAGTCAATGACATTGAAGATGATTTGCAGGTCAGAGCGGTATCTGTACAGAGTTTCAATTAGAGTAGACTGAGCCTAAAATAAAGATGTTCTAAATGTTAAAACACATAGACTTAATAACACAGGCCAATTTTAGTAAATGTAACAAACACAAAACATTATCAGCGGTTCAAAGGATGTGATTTAGATAGAAATTTGAGAAGGCAGGCCTTCCTTGGAGGACCAACCCCTTTAATCGAAGACAAGACCATGCTCTTGTATGTGGAAGCAAGTGCAGCTTGTGTATGTCAGGGGACAGGGCCCACGCCAATCAGGAAGCGATGAACAATAGCCAACATTTACTGAGAACACCCAAGTGCAGGCTCTGCACTGAGAGTTTTCCATGGGTCATTTCACTGTGTCCTCAACAAGAGCCCCAAGGAACAGAATTATTATTATGTCCATTTTACAGATTAGAAAACAGAGAGGTAAAGTAAGTTTCCCAGGGTTCACATAGCTGGTAAATGAGATCTGACTCTCAGCAGCCTGAAGCCAAGGCCTATGGGTTTGGTCATCATGGTAAACTGCCTCTTAGGTGAAGCCAAAAGCCTCCTTCATGTGGGTATTTTACTCTCTCACCTGCACTTTAGTTTTCTTCTCTCTGCTCTTACCTTCTCATCTCCCCTGCAAACAATCACCCCATTCTTAGTTCCCATGAGCTCCCTTTCAGCTCAGGGTTATAACTAATTGCCAAAGGGTTGTTGACTAATAAGTATGGGGAGTGGGGTCTAATAATTCTCCCTGGGGTATTCCCATTTTAATAAGAGATTCTAAAGTTTACAAGTCTTTAAGGCATAAAATGTCACGTCAGCAAGTTTATTGCCCCACAGTTTAATAGGGACTCTGTTGAGTATTTTAAGGGGGGAGTTGAATGAAAGAATGGACGTCATATCTGTCCTTTTGCTGGACAGCATGTCAGAGAAGAATCACATATTTGACGTGGATTTGCTTGCAGAAGCTTTTCCTTCTTTTTCCATGTTGCCTATCCTTAGAAGGCACAAATTTCCTGAACAGATCACGATGTACCTGGGAGAGCCCCCTTAGGCCTTTCCCAAGACTGCCACACCCATCCATTAGGTGATTCTCACTCCCCAACTTTTCTTTTTTCTTTTTTTTGTTTTTTTAAGATTTTATTTATTTGTCAGAGAGAGAGACAGAGAGCACGAAAGCAGGGTGAGGAGCAGAGGGAGAAAAAGACTCCCGCTGAGCAGGGAGCCCGATGCGGGGCTCGATCCCAGGACCCTGAGCCACCCAGGCACCCCGTCCCCAACTTTTCAAAGGACTGAGTTCCTTTTATAGGTCGTCTGAAGGGTGTTTTGCTCCAGCCAGGGTTTTGTTTGTTTGTTTTTTATTTTTTATTTTTTTAAAGAGAGAGAGCACATGTGTGAGGGGTGGGGAGGGGCAGAGGGAGAGAGAGAATCCTAAGCAGACTCCGCACTGAACTTGGAGCTCGATGTGGGGCTCAATTCCAGGATCCATGAGATCATGACCTGAGCTGAAACCAAGAGTCTGATGCTTAACTGACTAAGCCACCCAGGTGCCCCATCGCTCCAGCCAGGTTTTAGCTGGGGCTCCATTTCACTTGCCTCTTTCACAGGTTTCTGAATGTGGATATCCTGGAAGCTGGACATGTAGTTAATATTTCCATTGTTGTCTGTGGTTACCAGACGAGAACTCAGGGATCTCCATGGTAAGTTCAGCCCCAAAACGTTCTCCATGGAAAAAGCCCACTGGCCCATAGAAAGTTTTCCTAACAACAACAACAAAGCCCATATCACTGGTTGATAATTTGGTAAAGAAATGCAACCTACTTGGCAGGGCCAGGGAGCAGCCTGGGGTTTTGAGGCCTGGGTGCCTCCTGCTCTCCTTGGTGACTTGTCCCAACAGGTACCACAGCTCTGGTATATAATATAGTAATTCCACACTTCTATACATCACCCGGTGCTCATTAGGACCAGTGCCCTCCTTAATCCCCATCACCTGTTTCCCCTATCCCCCCCCCAGCCCCTCCCCTCTGGTAACCAGCAGTTTGTTCTCTAGAGTTAAGAGTCTGTTTCTTGATTTGTCTCTCTCTCTCTTATTTTATCCTTTTGTTTGTTTTGTTTCTTAAATTTCACATGAGTGAAATCATATGGTATTTGTCTTTCTCTGACTTATTTCACTCAGCATAATACTCTCTAGCTCCATCCATGCCATTGCAAATGGCAAGATTTCATTATTTTTTATGGCTGAGTAATATTCCATTGTGTATATATACCACTATTCTTTATCCATTCATCAATCGATGGACACCTGCATTGCTTCCGTATCTTGGCTGTTGTAAATAATGCTTCTATAAACATAGGGGTGCGTGTATCCCTTTGAATTAGTGTTCTTGTATTCTTTGGGTAAATACCCAGTAGTGTGATTGCTGGTTTAAAAGGTATTTCTATTTTTAACTTTTTTGAGGACCCTCCATACTGTTTTCCACAGTGGCCGCACCAGTTTGCATTCCCACCAACAGTGCTCAAGGGTTCCTTTTTCTCCACATCCTCGCCAACACCTGTTGTTTCTTGTGTTATTGATTTTAGCTATTCTGAGAGGTGTGAGGTGATAGCTCATTGTGGTTTTGATTTGCATTTTCCTGATGGTAAATGATGATGAGCATCTTTTCATGTGTCTGTTGGCCATAATTCTTTTTTTAAAAATAAAGTTCAATACATACAGAAAAGTTCACAAAACAAATCCAGAGCTCAGCGAATTTTCACAAAGGGAGTTCCTATGTAGCCACCACCAAGGACAAGAAATAGAACATTGCCAAATACCATATGATTTCATTCATGTGAAATTTAAGAAACAAATGAGCAAAGGGGAAAAAAAAGAGAGAGGCAAACTAAGAAATAGACTCTTAACTGTAGAGAACACACTGATGGTTACCAGAGGGGAGATGGGTGGGGGGATGGGGTTAAACAGGTGATGAGGACCGGGTGATGTGTAAAAGTGTTGAATCACTATATTGTACACCTGAAACTAATATTACATTGTATGTTAACTGGAACTTAAATAAAAACTCAAAGTTAAAAAAAAAAAAAGAAGAAATAGAACATTGCCAATATTCAAAAGGCCCCCTTGTGGCCTCTCACAATTACTACCACCTCCCACTTTACTAAGGAGAGCTGCTATCTTGATTTCCAACACTATAATTAACCTTTTGTCTTTTTTGATCTACATGTAAATGGAATCATGAAGTATATATTCTGGGGGGAGTCTGACTTCTTTTGGTAACACTAAGTTCATGAGAGTCAGCCATGTTGTTCCATTCAGTTTTAGCATCTTCATTGTCATTGGTGTATAGTATTCCATGGTGTGAATACACACAATTTATATATCCATTCTCCTGTTGGTGGACATTAGGGTTATCCCCAGTTTGGGGCTATTACAAACAGTGCTGCTAAGAACGTTTCTGTACATGCCCTTTTGGTGCATTGAACCTATAGCTCAATTTGAAGAGAATTTATATCTTGACAACTTCAGCCTTTGCACACAGTAATATCCACCCATTTATTTCAGTCCTTTTTAATTTCTCTTAATAATATTTTAGAAATCTCATACATCAATCATTAGGTTCCTTCCTCAGTCCTTGCTTATCTGCTGTGAATGGTATCTTTTAAGATTTTCATTATCTAAAAGTTAAGTCCTAGCTATGTCAGTTATCAGTTTATTCCCACTCAGCTCCAAATCTACCCTTCTTTGCCCTGTTTTGTGATACTGGAACTGAACCCTGTAAATATTTCTCTTTTGGCAGCTGGTATAATGTCAGTAGAGGGTACAGGAAGAATGCTCTAAGACTTGGCAGAAGAAATACTTCTGGTATGCTTTCCTTCTTGCTTTTACAGCACAGCATGGTTGCCAGAGGTGTGTGGGAAATGCATTGGCACCCACTATCTAGTCAATTTCACTGACACCACAGAGAATAGCTTCCTTGCCAGGAGTGTGTTGGAGACTCAGTGGTACACAGCCCAAAGAGGGTTTTGCTGGCACCCCAGTGGGTAGCTCCATCCTCTTCAGTCCTGGTCCACCAGCTATAGACCAGCTTTGACATGAGACACCTCAGTGAACTTCCACCCCATCTAGTGGGCCATAGTCACTCCCTCTCCAATGAGATCTGAATCTTAGCCTTGGTGACTGTAGGGGACTCTTCCAAGTTTGTTCCTTCCTTGGGTACACTTTCTCAGCCATAGAGAGAGTAGCTGCTCTCTATAATTTCTATTCCTATATTCTTTAGAGTTCTCTTTTAGCCATTTTAGTAATTAATCACCTTTTACTAGTTAATAATTCTTTATATTAAATTTCTCTGTTCAAATTATTGCTGTGGTTTCTGGCTCAACAGACTCTAACCAATATACTAATATATGGAAATGCAATCAATTTCTGTGTATTGACCTTGTGTTCTACAACTTGTTAAATTCACTTATTAATTCTAAGAGTTTTTCTGGGTCTTTGTTTAGGTTTTCTGTATACTCAATTATATTGTCTACACATAGTAACATTTTATTTCTTCCTTTCTAATTCTTATCATCTTATTTAACTTGCCTTATTGCAGTAGCTAGCATCCCTAGTACAATGTTGAACAATCTTGAGAGTAGCTATCTGTATTCGTTTCCTACTGCTGCTGTAACAAATTACCACAGACTTAGTGGCTTAAAATAACACAAATTTATTCTCTTAAAGTTCTGGAGATTAGAAGCCCAAAATCTGTTTGCTGGGCCAAGTCAAAGTGTCAGCAGGGCTGGTTCCTTTAGGAAACTCTGATGGGAGGATCCATTTTCTTTCCCTTTTCAAATTCTAAAGGCTGCCTATATTCCTTGACTTGAGGCACCTTCCTCCGTTTTCAGGGTGTATCATTTCAATATTTGCTTCCACCAGCACATCACCTTCTCCTCTGACTCTGACTCCTCCTACATCCCTCTTATAAGGACCATTGTGATTATATCAGTTCCACCTAGATAATGCAAGACTGTCTCCCTAGGTCAAGATCATTATTTTAATCACATCTGCAAAATCCCTTTAGCCATATAAGGTAACATTCAGAGATTCTGGGGATTAGGATGTAGACATATTGGGGGATGGGAATTATTCAGCCTCTTTCTCTCATTCCCAATCTTAGAAGAAAGGGTTTCAACATTACTCTGTCAAGTGTGCTTTTTTCTATAGGCTTCGTTAGATACCCTTTATGAGACTAAGGAAATTTGCTTCTATTTTTAGTTTTCTAAGTGTTTTCTAAAGCCATGACACCAAGGTAAAACACATCCAACAAGTTTTTCTTATTTTGAGAGAATCATGACTTCTTTAATTTTGTTAAAGCAGTGAATTACACTGATCGATTTCTGAATGTTAAAACAACCTAGAATTCCTAACATTTCTAGAATAAACCAAACTTGGTTGTGATATATTAACCTTTTGCTAATATTTCATTTAGGATTTTTTTCATCTAAATTTATGAGTGAGATTAGCCGTTAATTTTCCTTTTCCATAAAGTTTTTGTTAGGTTTTGGTATCAAGGTTATGCTGACCGCCTAAAATAATCTTGGAAATATTCCTTCTATTTACATTCTCTGGAAGAGTTTGTGTAATACTGGTTTTATTCTTAAATGTGTATTATAATGGCTAATGAAGCTATCTGAACTAAGCTTTCTTTGGGGCAAGTTTCAAAATTTCAGATCCATTTTCTTCAACAGTTATAGGATTGTTTAGATTTTCTATTTCTTTTTGCGTCAGTTTTGGTAAGAGAGAGTGTGTGGGTGTGTGTAGGAATTTGCCCAGTTAATCTAAAGTGTTCATTATTAGCATAAGAGTTTCTATAATACATCTTATGAACTTCTTAATATCTGTAAAATCTGTAGTAACATCTCTCCTTTCAATTCTGGCATTGGTTATTTCTCTGTCTCCTTACCAATGTTTTATCAACTTTATCAGTTTCTTAAAGAATCTTTATTTTTTTACTTTGTTGATCATAGTATCGCCTTTTACTTTTTTTATCTTTTATTTGTTTAACGATTTTATTTATTTATTTGACAGAGAGAGACAGCGAGAGAGGGAACACAAGCAGGGGGAGTGGGAGAGGGAGAAGCAGGCTTCCTGCTGAGAAGGGAGCCTGATGCGGGGCTCGATCCCAGGACCCTGACCTGAGCCGAAGGCAGACGTTTAACGACTGAGCCACCCAGGCGCCCCCATAGTTTCATCTTTTAAAATATTAAAATATATGCATGTTCAGTGCTTCTCTAACTTGCATCTTATAAGTTTCAATATGTTGCATTTTCATTTTCATTCAGTTGCAGAATTCTAATTTCCACTGTTATTTCTCCTTTGATCTAAGGGTTATTTAGAAGTGTATTTCTCATTTCTAAGCCCCAGGTAATTTTCTGGCTACCTTCTGTCAACTTACTATGACAGAAAATTTATTCTGTATGTTTCTTATACAAAATTTGTTGAGATTTGCTTTCTGTTCCAGTTTATAATCAATTTTTGTAAGTGTTCCATTTGTGCTTGACTAAAATGTGTATTCTGCAATGTTGGGTGCAGGGTTCTATATACGTCTTTTAGGGAAAGTCCGCTAATCTTTTTGTCAGTTAATTCTTTTAGTTAAAGGAGTATTAAAATCTCCCAATATGATGGTATATTTTTCTACTTTTATTTGTTCTGTTAATTTTTTTAAACATATTTTTGAGGCTATATTAAGAAGTACGTACACATTTAGAATGGATTCAATTGGCAAACTGAATACTTTATCATTATAAAGTGTCCCTTTTTATTTAGTAATGTATATTTCCTTGAAGTCTACTTTGTCTAATATTAATAGAGCTGTTACAACTTTGGTTTTGTTAGTATTTTCATGTTATATCTTTTTCTAAATTTTATTTTCAACGTTTTGTATATATGATTCTACTGTCTACTGGCTTCTATTGCAACTGTTGAGAAGTCTGGTAACAGTCCAGTTGTTTTCTCTTTGTAGCAACGTGTATTTCTCTCTGCTTTTAAGATATTTTTATTTGCTGTTGGTGCTCTGTAGTTTCTCCACAAGTGTGTATAGGTGTGGATTTAATTTTTTTATCCTGTTTGAGAAACACTGTGCCTCTCTACCTGTGAATGTGAGTTGCTCATCAGTTCTGGAAAAGTCTCAGCCATAATCATGTCAAATATATCCTCTCTTATAGTCTCTCCTCCTGGGACTCTGAGTAGATGTATGTTAGACTTTATTTTACTGTCCATAACTCTTAATCTTTCTAATTCTTTCTTAAGCAATGTCTAATCTTCTGTTTAACCCATCCACTATGTTTTTTTAAACAAGTATATTTTTATAGCTATTTGGTTCATCAAATCATTTTCAAATGCATGTCTGCAATTCCATCTTTTATTTCTTTAAACATTTCTTGGTTGTTTGTATTTGTATTTGATAATTCTAATATCTGATGTCTTTAGGGAACTAAATCTGTAGTTTGTTGTTTCTGTTGACTCTTACTCATGGTAGCTTGTCTCCTTGTGTGTTTCATGATCTTTGGTTATGAGCTCGTGGTTGATCTTAATCTCTGGATATATTAGTGGCCAAAATTAGGGATGCATCCCTTGAACATGGATTTGCATTTGTTTGCCAAGACTCAGAGGGCACTACAAACGCAGGCCTACCATAGCCACTTTGAGGGCCCAGGCTTAATGCAGAAGTCTCAGATCCAGCTTATCCATCTTTCTATTATCCCATGGTTTAGTCTTAGGATTGAGTGTTACACCAAAATTAGCATTTGCCCTCAGGACAATCTACCATTTTGTGCTTGCTTGTTGCTCCATGCCCCCATATGTGGTTTCAAAAAACCTTTCATGAGGAAATAGAATGTTTCCTAGATATTTATCTTATTGTGAGGCTGGTAGATGCATTAAAATTCTGTATCCTCTAGAATCTATCTGTTTCTTAAGAGGAGGGCCTTACAGAGTATCTAGTCTGAGATACTACCAGAATAGAAGGGTTGTTGTTGTTTTAAGTTGAAAGAAACTTACTGCAAAGGAGGAATATGGCTTTTTTCAAGTACATAATGGATTACATTTTATTTTTATCTCTGTCTTTCCTTGCTAGTAAAAATAGAAAACTGAAATCTTAAGGGAGCAAAAAAAAAAAAAAAAAGAAAAAGAAAAAGAAAACTGATTTGTATGTAAGCTGGTATGTTAAGAAATAGTAAGCATTACATAATTTTATTACCTGATTTACTGCGGTCTTGAAGTTGGAAAGCACAAATGAGGTCAGTTTTTCGTGAAATCATTCTCTCTTTCAATATCCTGATGGCACTACTTTCAAGAACATTCACCCTACGGTAACAAAACAATTATTAGGTGAAAGACACATAAATCATCCCATTGTGTCTTGTTTTAATGTGTTATATTACCACTTACCAGATTCTACTTCAAATGAATTGCCTAACTTCACACATACCCTGTTATTAGGTGGTCAGTGTTTGTGTATGTACATATGTGTGTGACTGTATTGTGAAATTTTAAAAGGATTACCACTGGTGTTTTCTTTTTGATTTCAAAGATTTACATGAGCAATTGATGTCTGAGCATATCCGAGATAATTTTAAAAAACAAGAAAAATAAAGAGGGACTTGCTATAGCAGACATTAAAATTTACTGTGAAGTTGCTAAAACCAAACAATAGGTATTGCCACAAGAGAAGACAGATCCATGAACAGAACATAATAGAAATTGCATAAACTTAGCGAACTATATATGGGAACAGTACATATGACAAAGAAGGTATTACAATTCAGTAGAAAAGGGCTATTTTTTTAAACATGGCGCTAGCTAGCATAGTTATCTGTCTAGATGCTAAACCACCTCGACCATTTACAAAAATAAATTCTAAATGAAGGAGGAAGAGAGAAATAAAGTAGCTATGAGTCATACACCCCCTCCCCAAAAAAGCAAAATGGCAGAGGTGGCAGACCCAGCTGTATGTTCTCTACAGGAGATACACTTTAGTTTCAAAGATATAAAGAGCTTGAAAGAACAACAACAACAACAAAGATGTATTATGCAAACAGCAACCATAAGAGAGTTAGAGTGGCTATACTAATAGTAGAATAGACTTGAAGACAAAATATATTACTAGAGATAAAGGATATTTTATAATGATTAAAGAGTCAGACAAGATAATTGTAAACCTATATGAACCTAACAACAGAGCCCAAAACTATATGAAGCAAAAACAGACAGAATTGAAGGGAGAAATAGACAATTTAACAATAATAGTTGGGGACTTCAATATTCTACTTTCAATAATGGATAGAACAATGAGGCAGGAAAAAAAGGATATAAAAGACTTGAACAGCACTATAAACCAACTAAATTTAAAAGATATGTATAAAACACTCTATCCAACAATGGCAGAATATACATTTTTCTAAAGCACATATAGAACATTCTCCACAATAGATCCTATGCTAGGCCACAATATAAGTCTCAATAGATTTAACATGATTAAAATAATACAAAGTATCTTTTCTGACTACAAAGGGAATAAATTAGAGATTAATAACAGAAAGAAATTTGGAGAAATCATAAATACAAGGAAATTAAACAACACAATCCTAAATAACCAATGGGTCAAAGAAGAAATCACAAGAGAAATTAGAAAATACTTTAAGATAAATGAAGATTAAAACACAATATGTCAAATCATATGAGACACAACCAAAACAGTGCTTAGAGGAAAATTTACAGCTACGAATGCCTATATTAAAAAAGATCTCAAATCGATAACATAATCTCTGCCTTCAAAAACTAGAAAAAAAAAGAGTAAACCGAAAGAAAGCAGGACAGAAAGAATAAAGAATAGAGGAAAACTATAGGCATAAATGTTTTATAGTACTTCACAGGTATTTTTACATATTGAAGGTTTGTGGTAACCCTGCATTGAGCAAGTCTATCGGTGCCATTTTTCAAATAGCATTTGCTCACTTTGTGTCTGTGTGTCACATTTTGGTAATTCTTGCAATACTTCAAACTTTTCCATTATTATTTTATTTATTATGGTGACCTATGATCGGTGATCTTTAATGTTAGTATTGTAATTGTTTGGGGGTGCCACAAACTATGCCCATATAAGAGAACCAACTTAATTGATAAATATTGTATCTGTTCTGACTGCTCTACTGACCAGTCATTCCCCCATCTCTCTCCCTCTCCTTGAGCCTCCCTATTCTCTGAGACACAACAATATTGAAAGTGGACCAACTAATAACCCTACAATGGCCTCTAAGTGTTCCAAGTGAAAGGGAGTCATAGATCTCTCACTTCATATTTTTTATTTTTTTATTTTTATTTTTATTTTATTTTTTTAAAGATTTTATTTATTTATCCATTTGAGAGAGAGAATGAGAGAGAGAGAGAATGAGACGGGGGAGGGTCAGAGGGAGAAGCAGACCCCCCGCTCAGCAGGGAGCCCGATGTGGGACTCGATCCCGGGACTCCAGGATCACGACCCGAGCCGAAGGCAGCCGCCCAACCAACTGAGCCACCCGGGCGCCCCTCATATTTTTTAAGTTTATTTATTTATTTTTAGTAATCTCTACACCCAATGTGGGGCTCAAACTCACAACCCCGAGGTCAAGAGTCACATGCTCTTCTGACTGAGGCAGCCAGGTGCCCCTCTCACTTTAAATCACAAGCTAGCAATGATTACGCTTAGTGAAGAAGGCGTGTTGAAAGCCAAGAGAGGCTGAAAACTCAGGCTCTTGTGCCAAAAAGTTAGCCAAGTTGTTAATGCAAAGAAAAAAATTTTGAAGGAAATTAAAAGTGCTATTCCAATAAACCAAATGAGAAGAAAGTGAAACAGCCTTATTGCTGATATGGAGAAAGTCCAAGTGGTCTGGTTAGAAGATCAAACCAGCCATAATATTCTCTTAGGCCAAAGCCTACTCCAGAGCAAAGTCCTAACTCTCTTCAATTCCATGAAGGCTGAGAGAGGTGAAGAAGGCGGATGAAAGGTGTGAAACCAGCAAAGGTCAGTTCATGAGGTTTAAGGAAAGAAGCCATCTCCATAATATTAAAGTTGAAGGTGAAGCAGCAAGTGCTGATGTAGAAGCTGCAGCAAGTGATTCAGAAAATCTGGCTACAATAATTAATGAAGGGGGCTCCACTAAACAACAGATTTTCAATGCAGATGAAACAGCCTTCTATTGGAAGAAGATGCCATCTAGGACTTCCATAGCTAGAGAGGAGAAATCAATGCCTGGCTTCAAAGCTTCCAAGGACAGGCTGACTCTCTTGTTAGGGGCTAATGCAGCTGGTGACTTTAAGTTGAAGGCAATGTTTTGTGGGTTTTTTTTAAGATTTTATTTATTTATTTATTTGAGAGAGAGAGAGAGAGCGAGAGCACGAGCAGGGGCAGAGGCAGAGGGAAAGGGAGAAGCAGACTCCCCACTGAGCAGGGAGCCTGACATGGAGCTCGACCCCAGAACCCCGGGATCATGACCTGAGCCAAAGGCAGACACTTAACTGACTGAGCCACCCAGGCGCCCTGAAGGCAATGTTTATTTACATTTCTGAAAATCTTAGGGCCTTTAAGAATTATGCTAAATCTGCTCTGCCTGTGCTCTATAAATGGAACAACAAAGCCTAAATGACAGCACACTTGTTTTACAACATGGTTTAGTGAATATTTTAAGCCCGTTGTTGAGGCCTACTGCTCAGAAAGAAAGATTCCTTTTCAAACATGACTGCTCACTGACAATGCACCTGGTCACCTGAGAGCTCTGATGAGATGGACAGTGAGATTCATGGTTTGTGACTGCTAACACAATATTCATTCTGCAGCCCATGGACCAAGGAGGAATTTAGACTTTCAAATCTTATTATTTAAGAAATACATTTTATGCTTTTCTGTCTGGGCTGCCGACATGCCATCCAGACTGAGGAAGACCCGGAAACTTCGGGGCCACATAAGTCACGGCCACGGCCGCATCGGCAAGCACCAGAAGCACCCAGGAGGCCGGGGTAATGCTGGTGGCATGCATCACCACAGGATCAACTTCGACAAATATCACCCAGGTTACTTTGAAAAAGTTGGTATGAGACATTACCACTTAAAGAAGAACCAGAGCTTCTGCCCAACTGTCAACCTTGATAAACTGTGGACCTTAGTCGGTGAGCAGACATGGGTAAATGCCACCAAAAACAAGACTGGAGCTGCTCCTATCATTGATGTGGTGTGATCGGGCTACTACAAAGTGTTGGGAAAGGGAAAACTCCCAAAACAGCCTGTCATCATGAAGGCCAAATTCTTCAGTAGAAGAGCAGAGGAGAAGACTAAGGGTGTTGGGGACACCTGCGTTCTAGTAGCTTGAAGCCACGTTGGTGGGGGGAGGTTCATTAAATGCTAACAAGAGCTTTTCTCTTCTGGAAAAAAAAAAAAGAAATACATTTTATAAGGCTATAGCTGCCATAGATAGTGATTCCTCTGATTGATCTGGGCAAAGTAATTTGAAAACCTTCTGAAAAGGATTCACCATTCTAGATGCCATTAAGAACACTCATGATTCATTGGAAGAGGTCAAATATCAACATTAACAGGAGTTTGGAAGAAGTTGATTCCAAACCTCATGGATGACTTTGAGGGGTTCAAGACTTCAGGCAGTCACTGAAGATGTGGTGGAAACAACAAGAGAACTAGAATTAGAAGTGGAGTCTGAAGATGTGACTGAATTGCTATCATCTCAGGATAAAATTTTAATGGACGACGAGTTGCTTCTTATGGATTAGCAAAGAAAGTGGTTTCTTGAGATGAATCTACTCCTGGTGAAGATGCTGTGAAGATTATTGAAATGACAACAAAGGATCTAAAATAGTATATACATTTAGCTGATAAAGCAGCAGCAGGGTTTTGAGAGGACTGACTCCAATTCTGAAAGAAGTTACTGTGGGCAAAATGCTGTCAAACAGCATCGCATGCTACAGAGAAATTGTTCATGAAAGGAACAGCCAATCAATTTAGCAAATTTCATTGTTGTCTTATTTTAAGGAATTGCCACACCTGCCCCAATGTTCACCAACCATCACCCTGATCAGTCATAGCCATCAAGATTGAGGCAAGACCCTCCACCAGCAAGATTATGACTGGCCGAAAGTTCAGATGATGACTACTATTTTTTTTTAACAATAGAGTATTTTAAAATTAAAGTATATACATTGTTTTTTAGAAATGCTATTGCACACTTAATAGACTACAGTATAATGTAAACATAACTTTTATATGCACTAGGAAACTGAAAAATTCTCCTGACTTGCTTTATTGTAAGATTTGCTTTATTATGGTGGTCTGAAACTGAACCTGCAATATCTCTGAGGCGTGCCTGTAAATGAAATAAAAAACAGAAAAACAATAGAGAAAATCAACAAAGCAAAAAATTGCTTCTTTGAAAAGATCAATAAAATTGACAAAATTTTAGCTAGACTGGCCAAGAAAAAAAGAAAAAAGTACTCAAATTTCTAAAATCAAGAATTAAAGAGGGGTCATCACAACTGACCTCACAGAAATAAAAGATTATAAGGGAATACTGTAAGCAATTGTACACCAACAAATTAGATAATCCAGATGAAATGGACAAATTCCTATAAAGATACAAACTACCAAAACTGACTAAGAATAGAAAACCTGAACATACTTAGAACAGATAAAAAGATTGAATAGGTAATCAAACAACTTCTCATGAAGAAAAGCGCAGGATGAGATGGCTTCCCTGGTGAAGTCTACCAAACATTTAAAGAAGAATTAATACCAATCATTCACAAACTCTTCCAAAAAATAGAAGAGGTGGGCATACTACCCATCTTATTATATGAAGCCAGTATTTTATCCTCAAACCAAAACCAAAGATCACAAGAAAACTACACATCACTACAATATCTCTTATAAATATAGATGGAGGGGCATCTGGCTGGCTCAGTCAGTACAGCATACGACTCTTGATTTCAGGGTTGTGAGTTCAAGTCCCATGTTGAGCATCGAGATTACTTGAAAAAACTTTTTTTTTAATTTGAAAAAAAAATGAATATAGGTGGAAAATCCTCAACAAAATACTAGCAAACTGCATCCAGCAATATATAAAAGGGATTATATACCATGAACAAGTGGAATTTATCCCAGGAATGCAAGGTTTGTTTAATATCTGAAATAAACAAATGTAACACACCATATTAACAAAAAGACAAGAACAAAAACCACATGATCTTCTCAGTAGATACAGAAAAAGCATTTGACAAACTCTAACACTCTTTCATGATAAAAACACTCAACAAATTCAGCATAGAAGGGAACTTCCTCACTCTGATGAGAGGCATCTACATAAAACACATGGCTGATATACTTAATGGTGAAAGACTGAATGTGTCCCCCTCAAGAACGGGAACAAAACAAGGATATCTGCTCTCACCACTTCTAGTCAACATTAGTCTAGAGGGTCTAGCCAGGACAATTAAACAAGAAAAAGAAGTAAAAGGCATCCAGATTGGAAAAGAAGTAAAACTATTTTCACTCAGAAATAATATGATCTTGTATATAAATAATCCCAAGGAACCTACTAAAAACTATTAGAACTAATAAACAAGTTAATCAAGATTGCACAATATACAAAAATCAATTGTATTTTTATACACTTGAAATGAACAATCCAAAAATGTAAATTAAGAAAGCAATTCTAGGGGCGCCTGGGTGGCTCAGTTGGTTAAGCGACTGCCTTCGGCTCAGGTCATGATCCTGGAGTCCCGGGATCGAGTCCCGCATCGGGCTCCCTGCTGTCAGCAGGGAGTCTGCTTCTCCCTCTGACCCTCCCCCCTCATGCTCTCTCTCTCTATCTCATTCTCTCTCTCAAATAAATAAATAAAATCTTTAAAAAAAAAAAAAAAAAAAAAAAAGAAAGCAATTCTACTTACTGTAACACCAAAAAGAATAAAATACTCAGAAATGAATTTAACAAAATAAATTCAAGATTTTTACACTGAGAAACCAAAACTCTGTTCAAGGAAATTAAAGATCTAAATAAATAGAACAATATTGCATGTTCATGGACTCGAAGACCTAATATTGTTAAAATGGCAATAACCAGGGGCACCTGGGTGGCTCAGTCGGTTAAGCGTCTGACTCTTGGTTTCAGCTCAGGTCTTGATCTCAGGGTCATGATCTAAGGGTTGAGAGACTGAGCCCCATATTGGGCTCTGTGCTCAGTGGGGAGTCTTTTTAAGATTCTCTCTCTCCCTCTCCCCCTCCTCCAAATAAATAAATAAATAAAGTCTTTTAAAAATAAAAATAAAATGGCAATGACCACCAAATATATCTATAGATTCAAAATAATCCCTATCAAAATCCCAGTTGGCATTTTTGTAGAAGTTGACAAGCTGATTCTAAAATTCATATGGAAATGCCAGGATGCCAGAATAACTGAAACAATCTTAAAAAACAAGAACAAAGTTCAACTCACATTTCCCAGTTTCAAAACTTACTACAAAGCTGTAGTAATCAGGACAGTGTGTTACTTGCATTAGGATAGACATACAAATCAATGGAATACAATTTAAAGTCCAGAAATAAACCCATACCTTTATGGTCAATTGACTTTTGACAAAATGTGCCAAGACAATTAATTAAATGGGAGAAGAATAATCTTTCCAACTGATGGCACTGGACAACTGGATAGCCACATGTAAAAGAATAAAGTTAGAGCCCTACCTCATACCATACACAAAGATTAACTCAAAATGGATCAGATACCCAAATGTAAGAACTTAATCTATAAAATTCTTAGGAGACAATATAGGAATAAATCCTCATACCTTTGGGTTAGGCGATGGCTTCTTACATACAACACCAAAAGCACAAGCCAAAGAGAGAGAGAGAGAGAGATTGGATTTCATCAAAATTAAAAATTTTTGTGCTACAAATAATACCATCAAGAAAGGGAAAAGATATCCCACAGAATGAGAGAGACTATCTGCAAATCATTTATCTAATAAGTGATGTGTATATAGGATAGATAAAAAATTCTTACAACACCCTAATAAAAAGAGTAAGAAGTCAATTAAAAATTGAAAAAGGAGGGGCAACTGGGTGGCTCAGTTGGTTGAGTGTCTGCCTACGGCTTGGGTCATCATCCCAGGGTCCTGGGATCGAGCCCCACATCAGGCTCCCTGCTGGGGGGGGGGTGTGTGTCTACTTCTCCCTCTCCTTCTGCCCCTCCCCCTGCTTGTTCTCTTTCTCAAATAAACGAATAAAATCTTTTTTAAAAAATTGAAAAATGATCTGATACAGACATTTCTCCAAAGAAGATAAGCAAATGTTCAATAAGCACATACAAAGGTCCTCAATATCACTGGTCATTAGAAAAATGCAAATCAAAACCACAATGAGATTCTATCTCACATTCACTAAGGTGGCTACAATAAAAAAGATCATAATAAGGGTTGGCAAGGATGTGGGAAAACTGGAATCCTCATACACTGCTGGTGGGAATGTAAAATCATGCAGACCCTTGGGAAAAAAAGCTAACAAGTTATTCAAAATGTTAAAAACAGAGTTACCATATAATCCAACAATTCCACTTTCAGGTATATACCCAAGAGAAATGAAAACATATGTATGCAGAAAATCTGTCCACTGATGTTCAAAACATTATCATTCATAATAGCCAAAAAGTGGAAAAAACCCGAATTTCCATCGATGGTCTGATGAATGGTCAAAGAAAATGTGAACTATTCAAGCCAAAGCAATCTTGAAAAATAAAAATAAAACTGGAGTTATCACAATTCCAGACTTGTTATTTTACAAAGCTGTAGTAATCAAAACAATATGTTACTGGCACAAAAATAGACACATAGATCAATAGAACGGAACAGAAAACCCAGAAATAAACTCACAATTATATGGTCACTTAATCTTCGACAAAGCAGGGAAGTATATGCAATGAGGAAAAGACAGTCTCTTCAACAAATGTTGTTGGGAAAACTGGACAGCTACATGCAAGGAATGAAACCACTTTCTTACACCATACACAAAAATAAACTCAAAATGGAATAAAGACCTAAATGTGAGACTTGAAACCATAAACATCCTAGAAGAGAGCACAGGCAGGAACCTCTCTGGCACTGGCCATAGCAACTTTTTCTAGATAGGTCCTCTGAGGCAAGGGGCACAAAAGCAAAAATAAACAATTGGGACTACATCAAAATAAAAAGCTTCTGCACAGCAAAGGGAACAGTCAACAAAACTAAAAGGCAACCTGCGGAATGGGAGAAGATATTTGCAAATGACATATCCGACAATGGGTTAGTATCCAAAACATATAAAGAATGTATCAAACTCAACATCCAAAAAACAAATAATCCAATTTAAAAATGGGCAGAAGACAAGAACAGACATTTCTCCAAAGAAGACATACAGATGGCCAACAGATACATGAAAGGATGCTCATCATCACTTACCATCAGGGAAATGCAAATCAAAACCACAATGAGATATCACCTCACACTTGTCAGAATGGCTAAAATCAACAACACAGGAAGCAACAGGTGTTGGCGAGGATGTGGAGAAACGGGAACCCTCTTGTACTGTTGGTGGGAAGGCAAATTGGTGCAGCCACTGTGGAAAACAGTATGGAGGGTCCTCAAAAAGTTAAAAATAGAAATACCTTTAATCCAGCAATCACACTTACCAGGTATTTACCCAAAGAATACAAGAATCCTAATTCAAAGGGATACATGCACCCCTACGTTTATAGCAGCATTATTTACAATAGCCAAGATAATGGAAGCAACACAAGTGTCCATCAAATGATGAATAGATAAAGAATAGTGGCATATATACAATGGAATATTGCTCAGCCATCAAAAAGAATGAAATCTTGCCATTTGCAATGACATGGATGGAGCTAGAGAGTACTATGCTAAGTGAAGTAAGTCAGTCAGAGAAAGACAAATACCATATGATTTCACTCATATGTGAAATTTAAGGAACAAAACAAATGAGCAAAAGGAGAGAGAGAGAGAGGCAAACCAAGAAAGAGACCCTTAACTATAGAGAACAAAGTGATGGTTACCAGAGGGAAGGTAGGTGGGGGGATGGATGAAAGAGGTGATGGGGAGTAAGGTGTGCACTTGTGATGAGCACAGGATGATGTATGGAATTGTTAAATCACTATATTGTACACCTGAAGCTAATGTAATACTATGTGTTCACTGTACTGGAATTAAAAACTTAAAAAAATTTTTTAATTAAAAAAAAAGGAAAATGTGGTCTATTCATATAATGGAATATTATTCAGCCATAAAAAGGAATGACACATTCATACATGTTACAACGTGAATGAACCTCAAAAACACTGTCCTAAGTGAAAGAAGCCAGTCACAGAAGACCACATATTGTGTGATCCCATTTACACGAAATGTCCAGAATAGGTAAATTTATAGAAACAGAAAGCAGACTACTGGTTGCCTAGAGTTGTGATAGGGGGAAGTGACTGGTGACTGCTAATGGGTTCAAGTTGTCTTTTTAGGATGGCAAAAATGTTTACAAACTGATTATGGCAATGGTTGCACAACTCTGTAAATATACTATCGGTGAATTGTATATTTTAAATTGGTCACCTTTATGGTATGTGAATTATGTCTCAACAAAGCTGTTAAAATAAATTGAGATTAACTTACTAATATAATAAAATACAATATAATATAAACTTGCTGTGGAGACATTTTTTTAACAAAGATGAAAATCCAAAAGATATAATGAAATTATATATATAAATGTGATTTCATAGAACTAAAGCAAAATGAAGACACCAACATTTTGATTCCAACAAAATATATGCAATGTAACTGTAAAAATCCTCTGTCCCTCATTTGCAAAGAACTCCTAAAGACTGATCAGAAAATGACAAACAACCCAATATAAAATGGGGGAATAATATAAATAGGAAATGCCAAGAAGAAAAAAATGCAGTGTCCAAAAACATAAGATGGGCAAACTCAGCTATCTAAAAAGTGCTAATTAAAACAACGAGATTTACCGTTTTCATCCATCAGCTTGGCAAAAATTAAGAAGTGTGATAATATCTAAGACTAATGAGGATGTGGAAAAATCGGTATGTTGTTTTTCAGATTGTTAATTGTTAAAACTCTTTTGGAGTATCTAGCAAAATTTTAAACCATAAATCCATAAATTCCACATTTTGAAATTTTATGTAAAAAAAAAGCACTAAATCTTAAATACATACACACAGGCTGTGTGTATGCCCGTGTATATGTACGTATGTGTGTATGCATGCGTGTGTATGTATGTATGTATACACACACACACAGAGAAGTGTTTGTTATATATAGCTTTGCTTTTAAGTGCAAAACCCTGGAACCAATCTGGATGGCCATCAATTGAATAAGATTTAGTCACTCCATAGTTGTTATGGCACATCTACTAGAAAGATTGAGTTAGGTCTATGTGTATTAACTTGGAGTAATGTTCATGATACCATCTTTAGAGAAAAGGTCAGTTGTAGAATAGAGTGTGCTGTGTTATTCTACCTTTGTAAAAAAAAAAAAAAATGTACGTATGTTGCTGACTGCCTTTCTCCTCCCCCGGGATCTGCATCTGATGAGGGAAAGGACTTTTGTCTGTTTTGTTCATTGCCATATCGCCTGTGCCTAGAACAGTGTGTGATACATAGTAGGTGCTCAAAAAATTTTTTAATTCGATGAATATAATGGATTGTCTATTTTTGTAGGAGCAAGAAGAGGGAAGAAATGTGCACTCTAGGCTATCAATTTCAGTTGCCTCTGGGGAAAAGGATTATTAAGAAGGAGAGGGAGAGAAGATCATTAGCATTTTCTGTATACACCTTTGTTTGGTCTCACTTGTTAACAACAAACATACTCATTTTATAATGAAAACTTCTTTAAAAGATCACGTTGAATGGAGAAAAGGAAGATAAGCTATGGATGCCATCACATGGAGGGACACTCAACTCTTGTCATTATACACTTCTGGGTAGAGAAGAGACCAAGAGGCAAGAGCACACAGGGCTGTTTGGGGGACAGGGAGGGCTGTTGGGTGTGGGACTGGGTAGATGTGGGGACCGTCTTTTCTTTACATTCAATTAGAGGCTGCTCGTGGACACTGATTGCTTTACCCGTTTAAAGAGACATATGAATTGAAAATTGCTCCTCTTGGTTTCAAATATGAATGCATTCACCACTTGGTGTCTGGAACTAATTCTATGGTGTTTATACCAATGAGTAACCAGTAAGTAGTTGTCTTCACTCTCGTGGCCGCTCTTAGTCACTCTGGACTGTTTCTACTTGGTCACCAGTACCAGCGCTCAGAATTCTCCTTAGAGCATACACACCTTTGGTAAAGAGGCCTCGAGCACGTTGTCCTAGTTACTTGGTACTGGAAAAATCGAGGGGTCATATCACAACACAGTTTGATGTAAGCTCCTCGATTGCTGCCTTCTTCATAATAATTAGAAGCAGAAAATACAGTAACAACCTGATTAAAGAAAAAGAGGGCCAGGTTCACATAGAGTTAGTTCTCAAAAGGTCCTTCAATAAAAGCAGAAATAGCTCAATTCCTAAAAAAGCAAAAATCAAACAAAGTTCCAAATCCATCCAAATTATCCAAGTCTGACAGGATTTTCTGTGATTCCACTGGAGAGCAACAAGGCTTTGAAATCAGTGTCCCCGGGAACACTAACTTCCAGCCAGTCATCCCCATAGTGCACAGCCTTGCAATCCTGTGTACAATTTCAGTTCCGTGTCTTAGAATTCTACTTAACGCTTGGTTTTGCAAATTCTAATTTTCCAAGCGGGTAAAGCCTTTGTTTTCTTTCCTTGTGATATTTGAGCGTTCAAAATAAAACTCCTCTACTCTCAGTCTTTTTCTTTTGCTTAAAGCTGCCTGATGTAGAGGGCTTGGGGCCCTCTACAAAACCAGTCCTTTAAGGGCAGAGAAAATAGTGGCCAGAATACAGAGTGGCCAGGACCACTCTGCTGGGAAGGAACCAGCCTTGGGGCCATGGTGGGGGATGGCAGGGTAACCCTTGTCCTTGACAGGCAACCTGGCTCGGGCCCAGTTCTGCCCTCATCAGCCTGCTACTTCAGACAAGCTATTTTCTCTCTGTTTTCTCAGTACAAAGAAACCTTAAATAATCCTTGCCTTCACTATCTCACAACATTAGCAGGAGCCGAAAGTGAACTAACGGAGTTAAGAAAAGCGGAAGTCTTGAAATAGAAAGAGATGCCACACGATTTGGTATTGTGTTTTATTTATTGTTATTCTCTGGTAGACAAGGGACATCCCAAGACAGCTTGGAACAAGAAACCAGTTCCTCAGCCCTCTTCCGGCCTTACCAGACACCCGTGAAGGAGCACAACACACTCCATTCCAGCGGCTGCGGCTAAACTGACCACAGCAGGTGGCTCGCTAGAGCTCACCTACTCAGTGAGTAGAAGGGACGTGGCTTCTGCGGCTCTGTTCCGCACAGGGCAAGTACAAAAGGTGAAAGAGAGCGACCTGGATCCGTTGCTGCCTTTGACGTGCTCTGTGAGGGTAAGTACATTCTTAACCGCGCTGGACCGGAGAGTTGCCTTTCGATTAGTAAAGAAGGAAGCCTGTCTGTGGGTGTACTTAGAGCTACACGTCAGAATTTCTATCTCTGGGATTCAGGAAGATCAGGGAAATAAGCCAAATATCTCTTAGGGTGAGGCACAGTGGGGCCCCTTCAAACAACCTGTGTGAACTCTGTAGTCTCCTGTTTCTGTCTACCAAAGCATGGCCTCCTGTTTTGGTCCTGGGGAAGACACCTTCCCATGGGCCTCTAGGTAAGATGCATCCTGTGATGAAAGAGTGTTTGGGGCAAGGATGTGTGTGATGATGTCACCAACAATGTTAGCTTACCTTCCCATCGTGGCAGATTTCATACCCTTCGGGCTTACATTCATGAGACCTAATGAGCATCTTCAACTGGTATTTATTAAGAACCTTGGAGGTAATATCTGGTCCAAAATAGCAGCCCCCTCCTCGACTTGTGTTTGGGTAACAGCCTCTCTTGCCTCTGGGATCACTCCACAGAATATCGATAACCTTTAAACAACAAACCAGATTAGGCCACTAGTTAGTTATAAGCGAGAGTCTATCTTTCTAGATTCCAACTTATTTGCCAGAAATATCAACCCAAGTTATCCCAGAGTCTGTTTCTCATTCCTCCTTCAAACTTGTTTCAGACTCATCTCCTCCATGAATCTTTTCCACACTAATTGTAATGCCCATAGCCACTGTGGTCCCTTTCTGCTCATCCCCAATAACCAGTGCAGCCATACTTCATAATCATGAAGAATCAGCCCTTGCTTTTGTTTGTCTTTAAAAATCTCATCATGATTGTTTCACAGTTGCTGAATCTACCAAGGTCTTTTCTCTCTCTCTTTTAAAAAATTGTTATTTATTTATTTGAGAGAGTGAGAGTGAGAGAGCACAAGCACGGGGGGGGGGGGGTGTGGGGAGGAAGGCAGCAGCAGAGGGAGAGGGAGAAGCAGGCTCCCCGCAGAGCAAGGAGCCCGATGCAGGGCTTGAGCCCAGGACCCTGGGATCATGACCTGAGCCGAAGGCAGACCCTTAACCGACTGAGCCACCCAGGTGCCCCTCAAGGTCTTTTCTCTTAAAAGAACTTCATTGTCATGTTCCAAGAAGAAAACAGCTCCCCACAATGAACACACATTAGAGGTTCTTAATATGTTCAAAGAGACAAGGTAGGTCTCCCAGCTGTGGCTTCGGCCCTGGTTTTTCTCCCGTAGAGCAGATAGCATGAGGAAGACTTTTTCCCACCACAAATACAGACAAGTGTTCATCCAAGAATACTTCCTAAGTCATCTCCTTCCCTTTCTGTCCCATTGATAAGAACATTCTCAGTTCCAATAACTGGTTCCCACAATGTGTCCTCCTAAATCCACAAGTATTTTATTAGCATAACATTTCCTTTTGGGGCTGAAAGAGGAAAATGCAGCCTCCATGATGTCCAAGACTGAAGATCCAAGTTTCTAAGAATATTTTTCATTGTTCTGATCTACATATAATGTTTCTTTATCTAAACTCCTACAGGAGTTTAAGCAGTAGTGAGAAAAACTAGCTTTGTCACTAAAGCTGTACAGCCTCGAGAAAACTCTCTGGGTCTCTGTTTCCAGATCTTTAAAATCAGGGGTTTGGGCCTGGTTACTTGTAAAGTATCTCAAAGTTCCAACAGACTATGATTCTAAGAGTCTGTCTTTTCCACGTTTTTGTTCTGCAGGCTTGAAGGAGCACACATTTTAAGTTCTGCAGTTACTCAAGCGAGTCCAAGTCAGGTCTTAACAAGAGAACCAGAAGTGGTTGTCCCAGTAAACTGGACTGTACACCGATTTATAGGTTTGGTTTCGAAGGGGAGCTAGAAATAAGTGAGGAAGAAGACAGTGAGGTGAAGAGAAGAAGAGAACTGGTAGGAGACCTCTGGAATGAAAAGCACTTGGTCAGAGCCTATAACAACCCTCCATCAGGCACGAACCAGACACTTAGGGAATTTTTGATGATTGACTGCAGTGAGAGTTAAAACCACCCAAAGTAGATTCAGACCAGGATTCTCCTTTTTCCCCTACCTCACTCCCTCATTGGCACAATCCTGCCCTACAAATAAATACAGTGGAGCCCATTTGCCTTGCTGGTGTTTATGACAAAACAAACACTTGCCTTATCATATCTGGCTCTTACACCATGAATTCATGTTTGGGGGTCCTGATTTGACCTTTAGTGTAATGAAGGCAGAAACACAGAACACAAGGAATTGTGTTTTATAAGGAGGGGATTAAGTTTTAAATTCTCACATGAAATGCAAGTCATTTATAGCCAAAATTACCCCCGGAACACCTCTTAAATGACCCTCAATGCACACTATACATGATTTGTATATCCATTCCTATACAATAATACGGGTGTGTGAATATTTTATATATGTGATAATGTATCATGGGATAAATAACCTTCGTGAAAATAAAATTTTACATACTTTTCTCCTTTTTGTCGCATACGTGATGTTGAAATTTACACAAATTCAGTGTATACAGTGGACTCTGTTGAACTAGAAAAAGCACTGACCAAGGAGTTAGTTCCTCAAGTGTCACCTGTGTCACCTTGGGCAAATCATTTAACCTATTTGAGCTTTAGTTGGCTCATCAATGAAATGAGAAAGATAAATCTAACATTCATTTTTCTTTGACTCAAAGTCAAAGGGGGTATGAGTTTTATAGAAATGAATGTCTTCAGAATTATCCATTCCGTAAGTTTGCATTTCTTTTTTCTGTCTAGAACTCATTCACTTGACTCGGTTTACCCAGACTGTGGCTATAATACAGATTTGATCCTGAGGCCCTTTGTTGGTAAAACAAATTCCTCAGCAGAGACAGTCTCTTTCCTTCCAACATCCTCTCCTCTGAAATGCAAGGGCCTTGGGAGTGGTAAGTGCATGAAAGAACAGTTATTTACAACATTCCTTCCTGAAAATTTTCAAACCAAAAATTGGAAAAGTTTTACTGAATGACAGTTTTTATAGGGCCTGGTCAACAAAAATCTATCTGTGTCTCAGCCTTTAAACCTCCTAAATCCAGAATAAATCCAGCAAGAAGTGCCCTGTGCTTGTCTGCAGCTCTAAATAATCCAGTTCCCAAAAGTATGCTTTGGGGGAGAGTTAATAGCTCTGAAAGGTGTACCTAAATGCTTCTCTTCTAAGACACTAATACTATAGATTCGCTATTCTTTTGTATTTTCCCTTGGTGATGTGTCCTCCTTCCAGCTTTTGAACATGTCGTTTTAAAAGCTGTGCTCAACCCAAACCTTCCAGCAATACCTAAACTGCTTCAGATGCCTACTCCTTGTTTACCCATTGTCTCACTGGATGAGGACACACTAGAGCAGTTCATTTCCTTCTTGAGACCTCCTATCACTTTGAAGTCATCTTTCCCTTCGGAAAAGGAGCATGGGCATTAAAGGCAGACCTGGAATCACATCCTGCTCTATCGCGCAGTGACTAGCCAAGTGACTGCGACCAAGCCGTTTCACTCTTGGGAGCCTGCACAATGAGGCCGACTACCCTATTTAAAATTACAACTCTGTCCTCTACCTCCAGTTCTCCTGATACTCCTAATCTTGTTCTAGTTTTAATTTTTTTTCCATAGAACCTCTCACTTAGCATATTATATAATTTACTTGCTTTTTGTGATATTATTATTTAACTCCTCCCCCTAGAATGTAAGCTTCATGAGGTAGTAGATCTTTGGTCACTGACATTCTCAAAAGCCTAGAACAGTGACTGACACATAGCAGGTGTTCAATAAATACTTATTAAATGGACGAATTAAGAGAAGGGAGTCACTCAGGAAATAAATAATAAACCTCTCTGGTCTTCTTGTTGCAAGTCCGTCCTAAAGGAAGGGTATCACACTTGTCTCTATACAGTGACGTAGCTATGAGTACATATATCCCCCACATCTCTGTGAACATAAGATAAAACTTAAATTATAGCACTCAGCCAAGAATTATGCACTTCTGTGAGTAGGGGACAAATAAAGAGCCTATGACCTTTATTATAACATAGCTCATAGCTATTGAGAAATAAAGTATGAAATCTGTTTTTATCTGGAAATTTCAACTCTAGCTAACTAAAGTATGCATACCCACTTTGTACCAGCAACTGAGAGAAGAAAACTAAGTGTACAACTGAAATTATTAAAATATTGGGAATGAGGGGTGCCTGGGTGGCTCAGTCGTTAAGTGTCTGCCTTCAGCTCAGGTCATAATCCCAGGGTCCTGGGATCGAGCCCTACATTGGGCTCCCTGCTCAGCGGGAAGCCTGCTTCTCCCTCTCCCACTCCTCCTGCTTGTGTTCCTGCTCTCGCTATCTCTCTCTCTCTGTCAAATAAATAAATAAATAAATAAATAAATAAATAAATAAAATCTTTAAAAAAAAAATATTGGGAATGAGATTCTGGTCCATTTTACCCTGTCTCAGCTCTAGTTATGTACATGGAGACTGCAAGATGCCTCGTCTATATTGTTGGGGTGGTGGGAAGTTTTATTACAGAATAATGACCCCCAGTCTCCTCCCTCCCACTTCTTAAGGCTCCATCTCTCTAGAATTCTAAACTTATCTAGGCTTCCAGAGGCCAGAATTTTCTTTTTGTGAAACTCCAATCTCTTTGGCATCATCCTTTTTATTCACCATCCTAGAAGTGCTTGTTCTAACCTTTGGTCTTTGGAATTTGGATGTCAGAATTTAAGGAAGCATCCTTTCCAACTTGCTATAAGTTGTCTCTTGTATTTACTTGATTTTTAAATACTTTGGACGCACAAGCCATTGATGAATTCTATTTCTCTCCCACTACCCCTTCTCCCTCCCTCTCTATCCCCTCAGCTCTCTCTTTCTCCTCATTGATTAGAGGATATTTTACAACAGAAATCACATTTTAGTCAACATTTTCAGCAGTCAAGGTATAAGAGTACAGAGTCAAGAAATAGAGCCCTCTTAGAGCTAAGCAATTAGAAGAAGGCTGATGGTTCCACGATACTAGCAGCAAGAGCAGACCAGAAAGAAGTTTCACAGACAGAATCAGGGAAAGGGGCAGATGAGAAGAGCCCTCCTAGGGCCAGAATAAGCCTCAAGGATTGTCATACCCTGCCCCTGCAAAGGAGACTGACTTTAATGGGATCAGATTGTGGAGCTATTTGTGAGCCCCAGGGCATTGTTAAGAACAATAGCCCAATCAGCTAGTAATTAGCGAAGGCTAACAGCTGGGTATGAGAGGCAGATGGGCCAAAGCTTAAAGGGGAAGTCAGGGAAAGAGACAAAGAGAGCCTACCTAAAACTACAATGACCCCCAGGAGTCAGGGACGACACACTGAGAGGTCACAGACTTCACTGAACTAGTCAAGCCCTAAACAAATAAATGAGTGAAAACGCAAATAACAACAAGCCCCAGAGAAGCATGGGAGTAACAATCTAGAGTTACTACAATATGTTACTTAAAATGCCCAGTTTTCAACAAAAAAGTTACAAGACATGCAAAGAAAAAAATACACAGGGAAAAACAAGCAGGCAATAGAAATTGCCTTTGAGGGGATTAGATGTTGACTTAGCGGACAAAGATTTCAAAGCAACTATTATAAATATATTCAAAGACAGATAAATACATTCAAAGACAGACAGACATGGATATATATAGATACAGCACTCCACTCAACAGGAATGGAATACATTTTCTTCTCAAGAGCACACGGAGCATTCTCCAAGATAGACCATACACCACCCATAAAAAAAGCCTCACTATGTTTTCAAAGGATTTAAATCATATAAAGTATGTTCTCCAACCAAAACTGAATTCAAGTAGAAAGCAATAAGAGAAAGAAATATGAGAAATTCACAAATATGCAGAAATTAAATAACATGCTGCTAAATAATATATGGGTTAAAGAAGAAATCACAAGGGAAATTAGAAAATACTTTGAGATGAATGAAAATGAAAGCACAACACCACAAAATTTACAGGATGGAGCTAAAGTAGTAGTTACAGGAAAATTTATAGCTTCATTACAAAAGGCAAGAGATCTTGAATCAATGACATTACCTTTCACCTTAGGAAACTAGAAAAAGAAGAGCAAACTAAATCTAAAGCAAGCAGAAAAAGGAAATAATAAAGATGAGAACAGAAATAAATGAAGGAAAGAATAGAAAATAATAAAGGAAGTCAATAAAACCAAAAATTGGTTCTTTGAAAAGATCAATAAAATTAACAAACCTTAGTGAGACTGACCAAGAAAAAAAGAGACTCAACTTACTAAAATTAGGAATGAAAGAGGTGACAGCACTACTGACTTTATATATATATTTAAATATATATATTACAAACAACTTTAGGCCAACAAATTAGATAAATTAGATGAAATGAACAAATTCCAAGGAAGAGAAACTATCAGGACCACCAAGATAAAAACCACTCAAGAAGAAATACAAAATCTGAATAGAACTATAGCAAGAAAAAGATTGAATTAGTAATTTTTAAAATTCCTACAAAGAAAAGCCCAGGCTCAGATCATTTCACTGATGAATTCTACCAAACATATGAAGAAAAATTATTATCAGTCCTTCACAAACACCTCCAAAAACTGGAAAAGGAGCTAATGCTTCCCAACTCATCCTATGAGGCCAGTCTTATGCTAATACCAAAGATATCACAAGAAAAGTACAGAACAATACCCCTTATGAATACAGATGTAAAATCCTTAAAAAAATTAGCAAACTGAAGCCAGCAACATATAAAATGGATTACACACCATGACTAAGTGGGATTTATACCAGGAATGTAAGGTTGGTTTAAATCAATCAATGTAATACACCATATTGATAGAATAAAGGGGAAACCCCACACGATCATCTTAATAGATAAAAAAAAACATTTGACAAAATCCAACACTCTTTCACGATAAAAACATTCAACAAAGTAGGCACGGAAGGGACCCTCCTCATGATGAAGGGCAGCTAATATACAAACAAACAGCTAATACACTTAATGGTGAAAGACTGAATGCTTTCCCCTAATAGCAGGAATAAGACAAGGATGTCTACTCTCACCACTTCTATTCAACGCTGTACTAGAGGTTCTAGACAGGGTAATTAAGGAAGAAAAAGAAATAAAAGGCAGACAGCTTGGAAAGGAAGAAGCAAAATTATCTTTATTCACAGATAACATGCTCATGTATATAAAAGTCCCAAGGAATCCACTAAAAATCATTAGAATGAATAAACAGGCTTATCAAGGTTCACAACATGAGATCAGTATACATAAGTCAACTATATTTCTAAAGGTAATTTAAAAAACAATTCTATTTTACAATAGCGTTGAAAGTACTTCGGAATATTTATTTTCAACTTGAGCAAAACAAGCGCCTCAGTGTACATTATTACAAAACACTGTTGAAATTAAAGATCTAAATACATGGAAAGACATTCCATGTTCGTGGAATTGGAGATATAATATCGTTAAGATTGCAATAAGAACACAGATTCAAAGCAATCCCAGCTGTTTCTTGGTAGAAATTGACAAGCTGTCCCTAAAATTCATATGGAAATTCAAAGGACCCAGAACAGTCAAAACAATCTTGAAAAAGAACAACAAAACAAAGAACCCACACTTCCCACTTTCAAAACTTTCTACAAAGGTATAGTCATCAAAACTGTGTAGTACTGACGTAAGGATAGACATATAGATCAGGGAGTAGAACTAAGAGTCTAGAAATAAACCTTCATATTTATGGTCAGTTGATTTGATAAAAGCGCCAAGAAAATTCAATGAGAAAAGTCCTTTTAACAAGTGGTATTGGGATCACTGGATATCCACATGTAAAAGATTAAAGCTAGACCTCTACCTCCCACCTTACACAAAAATTAACTCAAAATGGATTACCCAAATGGAAGAGCTTAATCTATAAAATTCTTAGAAGAAACTACAGCAATAAATCCTCATGACTTTGGATCAGACAATGGTGTCTTAGATACAACACCAAAAGCACAAGCAAAACAGAAAAAAACCATAATATTAGATTTCATCAAAATTAAAAACTTTCGTGCTGCAAATAATACCATCAAGAGAGGGAAAAAATAGTCCACAGAATAGGAAAGAATACCTGCAAATAATATATCTGAGAAGGAATTTATATCCAGAATATATGGAGAACTCTTACAATGCAATAATAAAAAGATAAATAACTCAATTTTTAAAATGAGCAAAGGATCTGTACAGGTATTTCTCCAAAGACATACAGATGGCCAATTAGCACATGAAAAGATGCTCAACATCATTAATGATTAGAGAAATGCCAAAACCACAACAAATCAAAACCATAATGAGATTCCACCTCACACCCACTAGGACAGCCATAATCAAAAGGAGAGGACGTGAAGAAATTGGAACCTTCATACATTGGTAATGGAAATGTAAAATGGTGCAGCCACTCGGGAGAACAGTTTGGAAGTTTCTCAAAACGTTCAACTTAGAATTATCTTATAACCGAGCAATTCCACTCCTAGGTATATACCAAAGAGAAATGAAAGCATACATCCACAGAAAAACTTGTGTGTGAATGTTTACAGCAGCATTATTCATAATAGCCAAGAAGCAGAAACAACTCAAATGTCTACCCACTGATGAATGAATAAACAAAATGTAGTATATCCACACAACAGAATATTATTTAGCAATAAAAAGAAACAAAGTACTGATACATCCTACAACATGGATGAACCTCAAAACACTGAGCTGAGTACAAGAAGCCAGACACAAAAGATCACATATTGTATGGGTCCATTTCTAGAACATGTCCAGAATAGGAAAATCTATAAAGACCAAAAGTAGATTAGTGGTTGCCTAAGGCTGGAGGAGGGGGTGGTTGGGGAGAGAATGGGGAGTGACTAGTAACAGGTATGGAGTTTCTTTTTCAGGCAATGAAAAAGTTCTAAAATTAGATTGTCATGACAGTTGCACAACACTGTGAATATACCCAAACCATTGAATTATATACTTTAAATGAAGGAGTCTATCGCAGTGAAGCTATTAAAAGTATAGTGATGAGTTCAGAAGGAAGAATATGCTCTGCTTATAAAGGTAAGTCACTTGTTATGTATCTAAGGGATAACTTCATCTATGCCGCATCTTCACCGCCATTTTGGGAGACACTTTGATACCTACCTGTTCCCATTCATGCTTTGTTAACTGCTCAGAAAGGGATCCATTTGTTTTGAGTTCCCGAGGTATAAGAGTTGCACCTACTTTATTTGTCTTCAAGTCAGTATCATGGTCTTCAACTAAGGGAATTGGTGGCATCAGCACAGATTTCATCTACAAAACAAAGTCACACTTTAGCCAAACCCTATGTTTCATGTGCCACATGCAGAAACTTCAGCGCCAGTTGCCACTCTGTCTCTATTGCTGTGCCTCAACCTGACGAAGAACACGTGTTTCTTAAGGCCACTTAGGATCAGGATACTTTGCCCAGCTCCCCCCTAAAGTACCACACCGTCATTTTCTCCTGGGAGCCCTGCTAGCCATCCTTTCTCACACCCCCTGCCAGGGAGTTTAAAGAATTCTAAACTAGAATCTCAGTTTATAGAATCTTCCTTCTCTGTCCCTCTGCGTTGACACCCCCACCAACCCACCCACCTTACAAAATGCCTTTAATGAACCTAGAAGGAGGTTGTCATGAAGTTCCCCCAACCCGACTCCCCACCGCCATTAACAATCCTACCACAACAGCAGGCATAACCCAGGAAGCATGGTCATCCCTACACTTAGAGGGTCCTAAGGGATGGGGAAGTGGAGAAAGTGGGAAAGATGTAAAATTGGACTTGAAAATCTACTTTTGTATTTCATTTGGTAGAGTTCCAAAGGCTTAAACCTACTACTTTTGCTACAGTTCAATTGTATTTAATACAACAAGTATGTGCTGCCAATTCAACCTCACTCTAGGAGGGGTAGAAGACTCAGAGAGTACACAAGTCAAATTTCTATCTTTAAAACCAGGCTTATGAGTAGGTGGAACGATGACCCCCAAAGGAGGTGAAATTTGGTTTCCTGGGAAAACTCCTGGCCCAAAAACTTCTCCCCAGGGGGTGTCTTGGTGACTAAAATTCAAACTTCGGTTCCAAGTATCAGGAAAGAGAGGAGAGAGTTGGAGGGAGAGAGCTTTGTGTTCAGAACTTACTCTATGCTGTTTTCTTCATCTAGGTAATTCTTTTTTTTTTTTTTTTTTAAAGATTTTATTTATTTATTTGAGAGAGAGAGAATGAGAGAGAGCGAGTACATGAGAGGGGGGAGGGTCAGAGGGAGAAGCAGACTCCCTGCCGAGCAGGGAGCCCGATGCGGGACTCGATCCAGGGACTCCAGGATCATGACCTGAGCCGAAGGCAGTCGCTTAACCAACTGAGCCACCCAGGCGCCCCATCTAGGTAATTCTATTTAATCCTCCTAACAACTCAATATAGTAGGTATTTTTTGCTTCCATACACAGGTGCAGAAACTGAGGCTTAGAAGGCTCAGGATGAGAAGAAGTTAGCAATAATACTATCTTTCATATGTATATAAAGGTATAAGGGCTCCAGAAACTCAAAGTGAATAGGGGTCACCTTTCTGTCTATATGAAATTAAATTCCAGCTCTAGACTCTACTTGCCTAGATTGGTTGGAAGTTGACTATCAGTCTTGAGGGGTAAGGGTTCAGGTTTCTCACTAGGACCATATACGATCATCTGGTTCCAGAGCTGCTATTGGTCCTCCTATGCCCCTGGTCTTGGGCCTTTGGCTGGGCTCTGGTACAGGACAAAGATAATTCCAGTCACTCTGCAAGGCCCAGCCAAAGGAGCCCTTCACTAAGTACGGGAGCTTTACAGGCCACACACAGACTCTTCCCTTAGAGGTTCTATACACGTTCTTGCTCTGCTTCTGTTGTACTTAATATGATTACTCAGTTTAAAATATTTCCCCCCAAAATACCCTGAGCCATTTGGAATATAAGAGAAGTCATAGCAACTCAGAAATAAACTGCTGTATGATTCCATCTATAATGAGGCACCCAAAGTAGTCAGATTCAGAGACAGAAAATAGCATGGTGGTCACCAGGCGCTAGGGAGAGGGGAGAAGGGAGAGTTGTCGCTTAATGGTTAGAGTTTCCATTTGGGAAGATGAAAAGTTCTGGAGATGGATGGTGGGGACGGCTGCACTACAATGTGAATGTACTTAACACCACTGAACTGTACACTTAAAAATGGTTAATTAAAGTGGTCAATTTTATGTTATGTATATTTTACTACAACATTAATCCGAAATTTTAATTTTTAAAAATCAGGATTTTCACTTTTAGGAACTACATGAAATGCCAACATTTCCTCGTTTTCCACTTTCATCACGAAGTTAAAACAATATATTTGCCTTATTTAGAAGTTACCCATTCATTTCTTTATCTTGCCATCATAGATTTTCTTAAAATTTATACTAATTTTTGCAGTTACGACAACTACTAAAACGCAAATGAATACAAAATAATAAATGAAAAGAGGTATATATATACCCCCTTATAAAACTCTGCGACAAGATTTATGTAAACATTTCTTACTTTGTTTCTTTCTAAACGGTGGAGCAAATTCAAGTCTGTGGACTCTGATATCCCACCATGTATGACCAGGATTTCATTGTCAATGATTGTACCAATTGGGAGCCAGGTATAGACGTCTTCTAAGATTTGTAAGATTTTCTTTCCATGCATCTGTAAGTAAGAATTTGAGTAAGTTTTGTTTTTTTGGTAAGTTCAAGTTTATCACAAAATGCAACAGCTTTCATGCGAGGCAAAGGAGCAAAGGAAGTCGGCATGGAGTCACTAACCCACCAGCATGCATTAATCATGTCTTTTTATTCTGTTTGTTTGTTTGTTTGTTCTATATTTTTGATACTTGGACATCTTGGTGCCTTGCTGACCCTGGAGGAGAGATTGCTCCTCCCAGAGCTAGGTAATGCCTAGAAATTGTCGATGAGTTGCCCTTCATATGCAGATGAGAGTGCCTTTCATATGCAAACCAACCAATCCAGAGCCCACACCCACACTCACTCAGGGAGTAAAAATCTCTTCCTTTAAGATAGTCATTTCTGTATCTGCATGTTTTACCATAAAACAAATCCTGGGTACCTTTACAACAATAGAATATGTTTGTATCTGTGCTGAAACTAACACAAAGGTCACAGTGAAACAGCTTGGTTTGGTCCAGGAAGAAAATTAGGCCTCTACCCTGGCCAGGGCTTCCTGCTGTGCTTTTATTTTTACCCATCACCCTTCCCAAAGGCTCTTTTTTTGTAGTTCTATGTATAAACAGCAAAGAGAATGCGTTAAAAAAAAAAAAAAAGTCCGAGTCTTACCTTATATTTATGCAAAATTTCTTTTGTGAAGCCATACCTGAAAAAAAAAACAACAACAGTGGTATTTAAACTAATTAAACGTTGATAACGCCTACTTAACGTGAGTCACGCAAAAAGGGGACCCATTGACATCTCATTATCACAAGTGTCAAGAACTCAAGAAACTAGGGTTTAGTTGAAACTCTTACTTACCCAAGTTTTTGCTAGGCATGATGGGAAAGAACAAAAGCAGTCAATGACATCATCCCTACTCGGAAGGAGCTTATAGCATAGTTGGAGAAAGAAGATAAATTTTCATGAAACAATTACAAGGCAGCTTAAGAAGTATGTGCTAGGTATAGGATATGTGGATGCTGCAAGTAGTCAGCGAAGTGTGCAGTGGCAGCTGGGGGAAGCTGTGCAGGAGAATGCCTTTCATTTAGAGAGTATTTCTCAGACATCCTAAACCTTATAGTAAATGAATGAAGGCGTGGGAAGGGGGTTGGTGGGGGAGACTGAACCGAGACAAAGAAAAGCCTAGATAGAAGACAACAAGTTGGCCCTTTATACTCTCTCTGATATAGTTCATGTAATGGTATTCAAGATTTTAATAGAAAGAGTCAGGAATTTTCATGCCTGAATAGCAATCATGAAGGGAGCTTTAATGATGGAAATTTTTTTTTATTACTTTTCTTGCCTAAAGATAATAATATACGTTCTTAAGGCCCAACATAGGGAAGTCAGAACACAGCATATTCACTCCAGGTATCCATGCAAATCATGTCACATCAGGCTTCTACAGTGTAATGTTATGTTTTCCGAGATGAATTCAGTCCTATACTCACCAAAGGTGTCTATGTTGTTAAATCCAAAGGACACCTTGAAGTCCTCATCTTTCTTGCCCTCCCTGAAGCACTAAATATGGTTGACTACATCATCCTTCTAGAAAACTTTTCTTCTCTTGGATTCTGTGACAATAAACCCTCTTGGTTTTCCTCGTACCTTTCTGGGTATTCTACAACTCCTTTGCAAGTTTTTCTCTGCCTAACCTTGGATGGTGGCTTTCCTTCAGATTCTGTCCTAGGCCCTCTTCTCCCCTTACTTTCTCTCTCCGTAATCTCATCCTTGCCTAGGGCTTTGGGTACTATGAGCCAATATTGCAGGACAATGCTTCAGGCCACACTGCATTTCTGAGCTCTGGACACGTACACTCAACTACCTAATCAAAAGCACTTCAAATCACCTTACCCCAAAATGAACTTACCATTCTCTCTCATCCCAACCTTTTCTTCTTATCATGTTCCCAGTATCAGCGAACAATGCCAACGTACTCCCAAATTCAAGCCGGGAACCTAGAGGTTATCCTTGATTCTCTCCTCTTTCAAGTCCCCCATATCACATTACCAGGCTTTAAACCATCATTGCCTAAACTCCTCTTGAATCTGTCTACTTCTTTGCATCTCCATCCCTACTACCTTGGTCTACGTGAGAATCCATCATCTGTCTCTTCAACTACCTCCTAATTGGCCTCCCACATTCAAATATTTCTTCCTGCTGCATTTAAAACACAAATTCTATGATACTCTTCTATGATTATTTTTGTTGTCCTTAGAAAAAAGTCCAAATTCTTTTGCATGATCCAACCATGTCTTATGTCTCCAGCCCTATTAGGGACCATCCTGTCCCTCAGTCTGTGTTCCTACCCTCCTAAAGTTCTTTCATATAAAAAGTGTTGTCTCAAGCTCTGCCTAAGTTGTCCCCTCACTGTGGGATACCATTTCTCAGCCAATACCATGGCTGTCTCTGAATTGCCTAATTCATCCTCAGGTCTCAGGCTGATACTATACTTCTATGGGAGAACCTTCTATCACCCCCCCAGACAAGTTAGGTCCCCACTTTATAAACTCATCATACTTGAAAAACCTGTTCAACCTAAGTCTTCCCTGCTAGATGTAAACTCTGTGAGGGCAGGGGCCATGTCTCTTTCATTAACAATCACAGACACTAGATAAATATGATTGGCTAACTGAATAAATGAAAGGATAAGTGGCATGCCCAAATAAAAGTACCGAGCTACATTACATATAAGGGACCTCGGATAACAGTCTGGGATTTTTTTCATCATAGTCTTAGCATCTGCTTCCATACCTGAAAAATTAGAACTGAAAGTCTGTACTCAAGCCAGGGGGTGAAACTGCCCCAAACACAAAACTAATCAGTTGCTGAGCTTTGATCAAGGCACCCAAAAACCTAGAACCTAAAGCATGAGACATGTCATGCCTTCTACTGCCCTAGAGCAAACTGGTAAAGGAGGGGCAAAGGAAGAAGAAAGAAGGGAAAGGGGAACATTTATCCCCGACTGTGTCTTTCAGCAAAATTGGGTAAACCATTTAACCAATCTTTATTCCTCAAATCTCCAGTGAGTCAGATAGTTGAAATGCTACATTACAGCTGTTCTCAAATATGTTTATGAACAATTATGCCAGAAGCAATCACCATGTCGTAAAAAAATATACACATCAGTGAAAAACACAGTACTAGTTTCTGAGACAACATCTGAGGCAAGCCAAAAGAGTAGCAACAGAATGATCTCATCTAAGCCCGCTCATAGAACCTACCACACCTCCAAAGCTTGCCTAACACATCCATCCAGGAAACAATTTAGCCTGTGATGGGAGGCACGGGAGGAAAAGAAAGAACATAATAGAAGGGAGAAGTAAGGACAGAACTGGAAGAAAGATAGGAAGAAGACTTGGAAGCAACGTATACTCACTCAGTAGAAGACTGAGGTGGTAAATAGAGGTAAGAACTGAGGTCTCCCTTGAGATTCCCCTCATCCCTACTTCTCTACACTCACCTCTAACTCTCTGCTAGGAACTAAACATGGCAGTATTTTTCAGTATGGGAAAAAAGAGGAAATCTAAAAGCCTAGGTTACCTCAGATTCATCATAAAATCTTCATGGTTCCCTCTGTTCAAGTGCAGGTCATTGGGGTAGACAAGAAAACTCACAAACAGGATCATTAGGATCTCTATGGAATGTTTTCCTCGATCTACAAAATCACCATTAAAAATATATGAGTTGTTCCCTGAGGGAAGACCATTCTGTGGAAGGAGGAGAGGGGGAAAAACAAGCAGTTAAAAGAATGTACTTTTAAAGTAAGGCTTTGTACTTAAATGTCCCTGTGAATAAGGAGAAAAGAGGCTGAGTCAGTTCCACCACTGGGAAAAATCTGCTCACTAACTTGAGGTAGTTTCACTCTTCCAGGGCAGGCATCACCTGCAAGGGACCTTGGAAGTGAAGCATTAGCTTTGGATAGGAAGATTCCAGGGGGATGGTGACTGCTCATTCTACCCACTAGCTACTATGAGTTTTCTCTCAAAGGAGCTGATTTTTGTCCTATCAAAAATGGCTAACCTTGGGCACCTGCATTGCTCAGTCAGTGGGGAGTCTACTTCTCCCTCTGCGCCCCCCTCCAGTGCTCTCACGCATGCTCTCAATTTCTCTCTCAAAAATAAATAAATAAAATCTTTTAAAAAAAATTTTAAAAATGGCTAAATTTATCTCTTTTTTCTCCCTTGAAAAGAGGGAAACTTCCACCCAAGGAAGAACACTGAACCAAGAGCCAAAAGTCTTTCATTCTAAGAGGCCCTATGTTTAACTTCTTTGGGCTGTGAATCCCTCAATTTACAAAAGGGGAACGATACTATATCCACTCCCCTCCCCACATCAAACAAGAGAATGGATATGAAAATACCCAGCAAAGTGTAAGGTACCATGCAACTGTGAGCAGGGCTGATTTATCACCAGTACACTCTGATACAATTACACCAGGTGTGGATAGCTGGCAATATTGTGACTGCTCACTGACCAGGCCATATTAGTTGTTAAATATTTTGATTATCACTCCTGAGTATGAGATAATACTTTTAAACACAGTGTTAGTAGGAAAAAAACTGGGATCAGGACAAAGGTCTGGTCTTTATAACAGATATTGATTCATTTACTTCTGTACTACTAAACTATAAGACAAAACAAACGTGCCAGACCCACCAGGCATATCATGCCTGGTAGGGAAATGGTCAAGTGCATTCTATTGCATAGTAAAATAAATTCGAATGGTTAAAAAATACATCACAAAGAGAAAAATTTAAGTACTCATATGTCCAAATGTATGTCCCCCTTCAAAAAAGTTACCTTCAGGAAATAATCTACATATTCTAGTTATATTAATCTTTTTCAAACTATTTTCAAATTCTTCTTTTTTTAGATTTCAAACTACAAAAGAAAATCTTATGACCTTATAGTCACTGTCCCAGTATTTATATACATTTAAAATTATTCATACCAATATAGTAGAAATGGTTGAAAAAATATATCATACAGGTCACAATATATAACTCAGGGATTCCCCAAATCATCATGTAATGTAACATGTTCTGAAGACAATTGGAAACAAACAAACAAGCAAGCAAGCAAGCAGTAGTACAGTGTCCTGGGCCAGAAATAAGAAGACTTATTTGCTAGTCCAGCTCCACTATTACCCACGTGTCCTTGGGTAAATTATTTAATCTTTATGAGCTATAGTTCCCTCATCTGTAAAATGGGGAGGATAACTTCCATACTTACCATACAGGGCTACTCTGGAACTTGAATGAGACTGTGTGTATAAAATTGCATGAAAACCATAGAGAACCATACAAATGAGAAGATTCGTTTTATTATGACCTCCATGTTATTTCTAATTTTAAGATCCCATTATTTTATATTTTCTTATACATTAATTCACATACCTTTATCACATTGGGCTTAAAGAGTGTGAGCCAGTTGCAAAAACATAGGCTATTGCTTATCAAAACTTAAAGAATAAAAGGAAGGATTCTGCATCTCTGATACTCTTCCTTCCCTCGGCCTTCAGCTGGCTGGGATGAGTAAACCAGAGGAATCTGAGGGGTGTTAGAGGCTATTGGCTCTCTTGGGATTCTAGGGGGCTAGAAGAGCAGCAGTAGAGAGCCCTGGGGTGAGAACATGGAAGAACTAGGCCTGAGGGGACCTGTGCATCCCTTGATTAAGGGGAGACCCTGACTCAGAGCATTAGTATGGTCCTGGTTTGGGGGAGAGGGAGCTGGATCTTACTAGAAAAAGTGTAGGGAACTTCATCTCTATTTCTGAAGCTAAAAGAAAACTAACACTTGCATTTAGGGATACCTAGGAACATAGACACTTCCTTTCACACTCTTGGTGCAGGAGTAGCAACTGTTGTGCATTCAACTATAGACAGGCTTAATTTAGCTTAAGCAGAGAATAGAAAATGAAAATAACCTAGCACTTAAGGGGATCCAGTAACCAGAGAGGGACAGACCAATCAGATCTGCTAAAGTTCTATCACCTAATGAGCTAGGATTGTTGGAGGACAGAGGAAAACGTTATTTTAAAAAATGAGAGGACAATAAATAAAGAAGAAAAAGTTAATAATTCTTGCCATTTAAACTGTGCTTTCCGAATTTAAAATATCAATAGATTAGAGCTAATTAAAAGAAACAGTGATTGGAAAATACATTATTGACCCGAAAAAGCAAACAGATGAAAAATCTCTCACACAGATTAAAAAGCAAAATGATGGAAATCATAAGGAATGAGTAAGAAATTAGAGTTCAAAGCCAAGAGAACTAATATGCCAATAATCATTCTAGAATCAGGAAAAAGGAACAGATGGAGAAGAGGCAATAATTACATAACGAAGAAAGGGAGATTTCTATGGTTAAAAAGGGACTTCAGCCTGAAGTCTGAAAGAGCTCCTGAATCCTATGCACAATTGATAGGGGAAAAAATATCCCTATTACCTGGTAAACGTCTTAGAAGCTGCTAGACAGAAAGAGTAAGTTACAAAGGGAAAAGAATCATCCTGGCATTAGACTTCTCATATGCAGTAGTGGGAGGCAGAAGATGGTGTAATAAATCTACAGATTAAAGACAGAAAAGGACTGTGACCCAAGAATTCTATATTGGCCAAAACATCATTAACTTCTTAGGGTGATAGATAATATTTGCAGATGTGTAAAGGATCAAATATCAGCAACAACATAGATGATCATCAGGGTAGAAGAAAGACATATGTGAGTATGCAGTGATCTAATACCACAAAAGCAATGAACATGTATTGATTGCTTGTTATGTGCTAGACACAGTTTTAAGTGCTAGAAACACAGAGGTAAATAATACAAAGTCCCTGCATTCAAGGAGCTTGCATTCAGAGAATATAGCACCCACATGCCCCATAGAGGAAAACATTCAAGAAAATATTCTAACGAAGTAACAGCCAGGGAAAGATCCAAGAGGAACAAATATATTATATAGAATATAGATGTGAACAATGAACAATGAGCCCTCCAGTATATAATTAAATATAAATATAAATCAATAGTGATAATGTTGAACTTGAATTTAAGTACTAAGCAAGGATTCTAGAAATAGAAGAGACATTCTATGAAGAAAAACCTAATAATGGTCAAGAACTAAAAATATGGCATGAGCAGTAACTTGAATTTGCAGGGGAGGTTAGGGGAGAAAAGCAAATTCTCCACAAATCTCATCCCAATAGGGGACACACATGGAAAGTGTGAAAATAAATACATTTATCTTACTGGAGGAGAGAGAAGATAATTGTGGAAGAATAAAGTTATAGATATCTGAGAAATATACACACACATTATTTATCAGAAATGTCAGGAATGGGAAGATAACCACTATTGAATAGAAAAGCACAGTAAAAACACCAAAGAAAACAATAAAGAAAACTTCACCGAAACAGCACAAAGAAAAGGGAGAAGATGAAACATAGTGAAATAAGTAGTAAGCAAAGTAAAATAGAAGAAAAATTTTCAAAAATATCTGTTGTTATACTAAATGTGAATGGGTTAAATTCTCCCATTAAAATACCAAGATTACTAGACTATATTAAAATACAAAACTCAGGTATATATAGTTTGTGAGAAACACACATTAAAAAAATAGGTAAAGAGAGGTTGAAAACAAGAGAAAAAGAGAAAACAAGAATGTAAATATTGATATGAGACAGTTTAAGAATTTAAGATTAAAAGTGCTAAACATGATCACAAAGCAACATTACATAATAAAAGACACTTATGAAGAAGATACAATTCATGAACTTGTACTCAATAAACAAAAGAATAAGTTTTTGCTTCATATATTTAACTACAATAAATGCAAGAAGAAACTGTTTAAAAATACAAACACAAATACAAAATTCAGATTGAATTATTGGCTTAAAATAATGTCTACAAATAATGTCTACAAATTCTTGACACTCCCTTTAAAAGGTGAAGCCTAATTTGCCTCTTCTTGAATGTGGGTTGGATTTAGTGATTTGCTTCTAGTAAATTGGAAAAAAAAAAAAAGCAGGAGCGATAGTGTGCAACTTTGGAGACTAAGTCATAAAAGACACTACAGTTTCCTGCCTTCTCTCTCTTTTGCATCACTCACTCTGGGGAAAGCCAGCTGCTATATCATGAGAACACTCAGGTACCCTATGGAGAGGCCCATGTAGCTGTTCTGCCAATAACCAGTGAGGAACCAAAATGCTGTGCCTGCAGCCCCGTGAGTTAGCAATCATGGAAATAGGTCCTTGAGCCCCAGTCAACCTTTCAGATGAATGCAGCCCTGGTCAATAGTTTGACTGCCACCTCATGAGAGACCATAAGCCAGAACCATTCAGCTAAGCTGCACTCAAATTTCTGACCCACAGAAACTGGGAGATACTAAATGTTTATAGTTTTAAGCCACTAAGTACTGGGGTAACTTGTTACGCAGCAATATATAATATACATATTTAGACAGATATATTAGAAACTAAATATGTGGAAAATTAAATATTTAATCAATGAACTTAATTTAATAGGTAGATACAGGAAGAACTTTACATCCTATAGAGAGTATAATTAATTTTTTATATGTCCAAAGAGATTTTATAAGAACGAATCATATACTTGATTTCAAAGAAATCCTGAATAAATTCAAAATAATAAACATTTCTTAGGATATATTCTCATATCATAATCCAATAAAGTTTGAAATAAATAATAAAGATATGGTTTAAAGAATTCTAGCTCCTTTAATTAAGATCCTTGGAAATTAAAAATTGTCATCTTAACAAGCATTAGATCAAAGAGAAAATTAAAAGAAAATTACAAGTTCGATAGAAGGGTCAATTAAAACTAAAAATAGAAAAGATGTGTAGGGGGGGCACCTCAGTGACTCAGTCGGTCAAGTGCCCAACTCTTGGTTTCAGCTCAGGTTGTAATCTCGTAAGTCATGAGAATGAGCCCCATGTTGGGATCCTGCTGACCAGGGGAGTCTGCTCAACTAGAGATTCTCTCCCTCTGCCCCTCCCCCCACTTGCTCTCTCTCACACGTGCTTTCTCTCTCTCAAGTAAATAAATAAATCTTAAAAAAAAAGAAAAGATGTGTAGCTTTGGGGTGCCTGGGTGGATCAGTTGGTTAAGCGACTGCCTTCGGCTCAGGTCATGATCCTGGAGTCCTAGGATCAAGTCCCGCATCGGGCTCCCTGCTCAGCAGGGAGTCTGCTTCTCCCTCTGACCCTCCCCCCTCCCATGTGCTCTCTCTCTCTCAAATAAATAAATAAATAAAATCTTAAAAAAGGAAAGAAAAGATGCGTAGCTTTAAATGCCTTCATTATTAAAGCTTAAAGAAGATGCACATGAAAGACTATTCATCTCAGGAAATTAGAAACAGAACAATAAAGTCAATCAAATAAAGATAAAAGCTGAAATTAGTGAAATAGAAAGCAAATAAAAAAGAAAAAATACATAAATCTAAAAGATGATTCTTTGAGAGAACGAATAAAATTGATAAACTCATCATGAGCCTGATTAAGGATAAGTAAAAAAAGAGAGAATTAAAAAATATGTAACGGGGCACCTGGGTGGCTCGTCAGTTGGCGTCTGCCTTTGGCTCAGGTCATGATCCTGGGGGCTTGGGATCGAGCCCTGAGTTGGGCTCCCTACTCAGCAAGGAGTCTGCTTGTCCCTCTCCCACCTGCTCATTCTCTCTCTCTCTCTCAAATAAATAAATAAAATCTTTAAAAAAAAATGTAAGATTGAGGTGCCTGGCTGGCTCATCAATAGAGCATGTGACTCTTGATCTCGGGGTTGTGAGTTTGAGCCCCATGTTGGGTATAGAGATTACTTAAAAATAAAATCTTTTTAAAAATATGTAAGATTAAAGAGTAGGAAAAAAGATGTAGAGAACTAGATAAAAGAGTTACATACATGTAAACAATATAATATCGACATCTATGGCAATGTACTTTTATAGTCTAGAGAAATGGAGGATTTCCCTGAAAATAAGAAACTATGAGAACTGAGAACTGATTCAAAAGAAGTAGAAAACTTGAACAGTACATCTCCCTGTGGCTTTAAGGCAGAGCTCTATCTCAATTTTCAAGAGCAAATAGTTTTAATGTTTTTTTTTTAAAGAATTTATTTATTTATTTGACACACAGAGAGAGAGAGAGACAGCGAGAGAGGGAACACAAGCAGGGGGAGTGGGAGAGGGAGAAGCAGGCTTCCCGCGGAGCAGGGAGCCTGATGCGGGACTCGATTCCAGGACCCTGGGATCATGACCTGAGCCAAAGGCAGATGCTTAATGACTGAGCCACCCAGGTGCCCCAGTTTTAATGTTATTTAAACCAATGATTCCTATCCTTGGTTATACATCGGAATCATGTGGGGGGCTTTTAAAAGTCCCTAGGTGTCCATCAGAGTCTCTGAGAGTATGGCTCACGTATCAGTAATTTTTTTTTTTTTTTAAAGATTTAATTTATTTATTTGACACAGAGAGAGAGAGAGAGAGGAATCACAAGTAGGCAGAGTGGCAGGGAACAGCAGAGGGAGAAGCAGGCTCCCCGCTGAGCAAGGAGCCTGATGTGGGACTCGATCCCAGGACCCTGGGATCATGACCTGAGCCGAAGGCAGACGCTTAACGACTGAGCCACCCAGGTGCCCCGTATCAGTAATTTTTTTTTTCCAATTCCTTAGGTGTTTACAATGTCAAGTTTGAGAACCAGGGCCTTTAATTATTCCAAACCATAGAAAAGGATGAAAATCTTTTCAATTCACTTCATGAAACCAGCATAACCTTAATATCAAAATACAAGAAAAGCATTCAGTGGTTTAAAATTATATTTATTATATTTGGATAGTAAACATGTTTTCCACTGTGATGACAAATTTGCTCGTATTAGAACTTCTCATCTCCAGTTAAACCAGACTCTGTAGGTATTTCACCTCTACCACGGGCAAAGAATAATGAATTCCTTTAGTCAAATCTAATTTTAAGCCCACAAGAGTAATGGTCACCTAGGCCATCCACCTTATATGGCACCCTTAACATCCAGTGAGTTCTAACCTTTTCAAAAAATTACACATGTTGTCAAAAGACTAAGATTTGTGATAATGAAGCTCATTCGATAGAATATGTCACAGTCTCTGAAAGTGATTCTAAAAGGAGTCTTAAATGTCTACTGAACTCTTGTACACATTAAGCCTCTCAGAACAGCCACTTCAAAGAAGGCAAGACTTATTTGAATATATCAGATCTGTCCTGTTGGTTCAGGATTAGTCATATTACTTTATACAGTATGAGTTCAAATAAATTTTTGTCTTAGAATAATAAGGAAAGTAGAAAACAGATAAGAAGATGAGGAGCTAAGTGTCCTTGTACCTAAAGTCTCTAGGATACTTAGGTTTCTGGCTAATGAGATTTGACTGGGTTTCCTTCAAAAAAGCAAAAACTTTTGCTATAACCCATCCTTCACTCAGTTCCAGTAAACCAAACTCTCTGGCTTGTTTTGCAGCTGATATACAACAAACCATCTATGACATGGAAATGATGTTGACAAATATAGAAAACCCAGGGTAACTACAACTCTGAACAGCATTCAGATGACCTGAAGGGGAAAGAATAGCAGACCACAATTAATTCACTTGAATAGAGAAAAAACAAGATGTTTCCCTATATTCTCACCTATTTTCTACTGAAGTATTTTATGATAATCATCTAGATGTTATGCCATTTTTTTGCACTTTTTCCCAAGGCACATCAAACAATAACCTCTGGACCACAGCTCCACATGATTTTAATTTTTATTTCTTTTGCAAACCCTGTTTTAGAGACCTCTTCTTCTGATTGCAACATACCGTCTTAATCTCCAAAGAAAAAGAATTGACTACTGCGGCAGTGTGCAGCATATCAGCGATAGAGAAAAAAGAAAATATTTAATGACCTTCTCAAGTGGAAAATCATGGGGATGGAGGGTGGGGGATGGTAGGGAAGAGAGAAAGAAAAGGAAAACAAGGTGGCATGGCTTCCAATGGACAGCATCAGTGTGACACCCACAGGGTTAAGAGTTAATTAGCTTCTCTCTGTCCGTGTGCACCTCTTTTTCAGCTTCAGGAGGTCTCCACTCAGAGCATCAATTTAACAAACCAGTTTGCCAATACGTGATCTAAACTTTCAAGCTTTCCATTCAACGAGGAAAAAAATGTCTTGTAATTTTAGCAAGGCTCATTGAGGCTCTGAATGAAGTATTTCACAATGGTCATTCTAATTAAGCAAAAGTGGCTGATTAAAATTAACCTTTTCAGAAAATAAAATCTAAAAATATAACTTAACTAATACTATGTAAATTGCTTCACTTGATGGTATTTGAAGCCATATAATGCTGAGATGCCCTTTTAGCAAAGGTCTGTCATGGTTAACAATGAGGAAAGCATTCTTTTCAAACCCAAATAGGATGGTAGCTGAAAATGTCTAGCTTAGTCTTAAGGTGCTAAATGCTACAATTTGTAAGGACAACCAAATATGAAAGGAACCAAAATCTCAACATAAATAATCAAAAGCAATCACTGGTATGAATCCCATTATTTATTACAGGGCACCGCAAAAAGTGTGTGAGAATAAAATCTTTTCCGATCCTCCAAAACGTTCTTTCATGATTTAGGCACTTACTAAATGACTAAAATTCTTTGAACGGGTTGTCTTAAATGTCACCTCCTCCAGGAAGTCTCCCATGAGGTGAGGTACCCCTCCAACATGCTACCTTGGAGACTTGTGCTTATCCTTAGCATTAATATGTCCCACCCTGACCTGTCTTGTCTTTTTACTAGTTGACCTTCCCCACTAAACTGTGATGTCTCTGGGGCTGAAAACTGCATCTTCGTCATACTGTCTTGCCAATCCTTAGCAGAGCACCTCATTCATAACGGGTTTAATAAATACATGTGAAATGAAGAAAGTTCATATTCATCTTTGTATCTTCACAGTTTTCATATAGTGCCTTGAACACTGGAAGGACCAGATAAAAGTGTATTAAATGAATAAATTTGTGGACAGACTCACTTTTGTATATGATTGGTTATAAGGATTTGAGTCTTGAACCAAGCCAACCATTTGGATGAAAACAGTAGCATGGCAAAGCATCTCAGGGACCCTCCACTGTAACTCTCCCTCTCAGGCTATGCCTTTGATTGGCCTTGGGCCAGCCCCAGTCCTGACAAGGAAGAAATGGCCCAGCGAATTACCCACTGAAAGATGAATATCAATTTTGCCTTAATTCAAGGCCTGGGGGTTTCCTGGTTTCTCTTTTGGGTTGACTGAGAGGAATCAGTCAGAGCATAATATAAACTTTAGTGATTTACAGCTCCAAAGATCTCCAACACTAGTTTGCCAAACTATTCCCTACAATTCAAGTTCAATCAGAATGTGAATAAAATGCATGGTGAAAAATTAAATGAGAAAAAATAAAACAAACATCAGATGATAATTTTACTAAACAAATCATAATAAAATAAGGGTAAGTGAAAGCACGGCCACTAGCTGCTTCTAAGTAGGAGGTGGAGAGCGCGAGGCTTACGCTGAGGCGCCTCAGTCCTGTGTGCTGCTGAGGATGAACCAGAGGAAAGGGCCACACACAGGGCATTCCACATAATCGGGAATCAAAACCACACTGTTGATGCACTGAGTTTTGCAGTGAGCATCATCTGCCATCACAGAAACCCTACCATTTCCTGAAGCAATTGAGAGATGGCTTAGGTCATAGTTGACACCTGCTGTCAATCCCGTGTGAGGCCACAGAGAGAAATCCAGCACTCCCCCTTTTCCTGCTTTGTTCGTAAGATGTGCTTTCTTTCCCCCTCATCTACTTTCCTGGCCCATTATGCTTCTCTCAACTAATCTTTTTTTTTTTCTCTCTCATGTTCTTTTGTCCTCCTATACCTAAGACCCAATAATGATACTCACTCATACTGTAAGTACTGCTAAGATGAAATCTCCAGATCACTGAAGCTTACTCCTTTAAAAGCTAAAATGCGTTTTTAAATTACTTTAACCATTTTACTTAAGGGTTTTGAAAATGCGCTATTTGTTCTCTCTACTTCTTAACCGAGTATGCACCACAGCCCTTGACACTTTCTTGACCCTGCAAGGCTTGTCGATCTAAGCATCCTCTCAGGTACTTCTGAGAAATATAGAACCCTCTCCCCTGTACACATTTCCTATCTCACACTTAGAGGTCTAGATCTCCTCTGTCAGTAGGAGCTTTACTTTTCATCGTTGTCCTCGTTTCTCACTTCTGCCTTTCCCCTCCCACTCCCTCATTTGCTGGGGTGGGGAGCAGGCAGGCCTCCTTATAGCAAGAATGTATCAGATAGGATTTTACTGAGATGATGTTCACTGGTCTTTGAGTAAGGGCCTGGGGTCCATCCTGTGAGGAAAGTTCACTGGATTTGTGACAGCGATTTCAAGAACTTAGAGACCCTTTCTCCTTAATTGTGTCGGTTTGGGACCACAGAGGAGAGCCAAGTGAAGATAAGTACACGGGAGTCCGCCCCCTGGGTAGGGGGCTGTCACTGCCCTTTGTATTCCGGTACAAACATTGTTTCCTGAACAGTGTGTGTATCTGGTTTCAGGCTGCACTGTCCCCTTGCCTCCTACATTCCTTATTTAAACTTCAGATAAAAAGTGAAACAGAAAAAGGCAAAATGCTGACTTTTGCGAGTGAGGTCATCATGTGAAGGAGCTTACTCAGACATGCCCGCGTGACTGCCCTTTCCTCTCGGGGCCTGCAACTCCGGACCCTCACTGCCTTCGCTGCCCCTAAGCTGAGTGGCTCGCCATCATCACGGGCCCACCAGGCCCTTCTCCCCTCTCAGACTCCATCAACGACAGCACCTTCTCAGCTTCTGACAGTGGAACCTTGCTGTTCTTAGTGGCTCCTCCCTCAGTTTCCCCTTTCAAACCAGGCAATTTCAAGATCCTGTGGCGCATGGTTTATCCCACATCTGAGATGCATTTTAGCTGCTTCTCGCTCACGCCTGTTAAAACTTGAATTCATATTTTCCAAACATCCCTCTCACCTCCCTCTCCCCAAATCCCTCCCAAATGAGAGTGCCCTACTCTTCCACTGCTGGACTCTCAGTCTCCACTTCTGGAACACTGTCATTGGTTAACTCTCAAAATACCTCTTGCTTTCATGTGAACGCTATATTTTCACCTTTCGTTCTTTTTATGGTACTCCTTACCACCCACCTCCTCCTGTTCAGTCTTTACGTTAGCACTTTCCAGTTTCATATGTTCCATACCGCTCTGCCGACAGAGTTAAAGGAACATGTTGTAATTCTCTTTTCTCATCTGTCTACTCCCAAGTCCTTTCCCTGATCACATCTTAATCTCTTCAACTACCTCTCAAGAAATTTGCATTTCTAAATGCCTCAGAAGTCATTTTTCCCATCTCATTTACTCAACTATTTTCCCTTTTATGTATCTCCCCAAACCTCTAAAAACGTAATCGCTGGATTTTCTCTTGTGGTTGTTCCCCACATCCTCCTGCCCTCTCTTTCTTCCTCCAATTGTCACTGTCAACGGTAGCAGGATTGAACTTCTGAACATTTAATATGCCCCATGAACTGAGTTAAACAAATCTCATTCCCCAAACTGTGTAACTCCTTAGTGTCCTCTCACCAGTCCATTCTCCCACCACTCCCACAGCTTTCCAATTTGGCCAGTAGAATCCCCATTTCATGGTAAATAAACTCTCTTCTGCCTTCAACTCATCCAGAAGACTTCCCTCTTGAAATCTGGGCCCCCCCCCCCCAAGAAGGCTGATGGACTCCTCACATGCTCCTCAGAGCCACTAAAAGACCAACATTTTGCCAGCCTTGGCTAAAAGCCCCTCCTCCTTTCCAGCCCATGACCTCTGACTAGCCTTCCTTCCCCTGCTCCTCACCTCACAGTCCTGTGGCCAACTCACTTAACACACTTGCTTTCCACATCCTCAACCCCCTCATCTCCAATATTCTCTTTCACTCTGTTCAGCCACCCACCTTCTAGACTCCAACGTGGACACACTCATCTCCTAGGACTCTTCCCCGAATAACTTCCCACCCTTCCTGCTTCCCAAGGCCCTTGCCCCAACCTGTCTGCTCCCTTGCTCAGAAAGCATGCCAGTCCTGCCGTCCTCCCATTTCTCCTAGTTGACTGGCCCATCCTGACTTCTCTTCCTTCCCTGCCCAGCTTGGATTCTGGGCTTGATCTCAGGAATTGCTCTTTTGCTAGCACCGTCAGCTCCCTACCAGAAAAACTTCGGCTGGACTTCCTGGCACCAACCTAACTTCCTGGGCAGCCTCCTACTTCCTCTGCTCCGGTTCTCTGGCTACCAGGCTCTGGATCCTTGCTTAGGTCTCCTGCAGTCTCCACTGAATGTCCTAAGTGCCAGCTCCATTCATCCACTCCTGGTTTGGCCCACTCCATTCCCTTCTAAGCTTCCACTCCAAATGAATGAAATTAAAACCTCGCATTTCTGTTATAATTTATTACCTTAAAAAATGCTTTTGGATATTCATTATTTTATCCATAAGACAGCCTTTTGTGGGGTGGAACCTCAAGAATATTACAGCCAAAAAATAAAAAATTGAATTTCATGGAGGTTACGTGGCTTACTTAAGCTCTCACAGTCTCCAAAGAGTAGAAATGATTGGCCATCATAATAATCAGAATATATTTTCTTTCAACCACCGGAGACACCTATGCTCTGCCCAATTATTCAATATGCTAGCCGTGGGGACTGACACAGGGATCAACAAGAGACATAAAGGGATGAAGGCAGAGGTCACCTCAGGATCAGTTGTCCCAGAAGCAAATATTCAGGTTGTCACTGCTGGCTCAGAGAGAGAAATGAATCCCATTGTAGAGATGCAGAGAAACCCCATGCCAGTCACGCTGCTCTGTGCCCTCTGTGTGGGCCCCCACAACCGAAACCCAACAAATGGAGAGGAGTCACAGCGCTGAGCTCAGCGATGGTGAATCAGGGTAGGGAAGAGAGCAATTTGGAACATCCTAAGTGGGGCACTCCCTTCATACATAATGAGCGTGCTTTCCAAGAGAAGACTGGTATGTGACATGCTCACTCCTGAACAAAATAAAAACAAACCAGATTGCTCCCCTCCCCATTCTGTGCCATCTAGACATTTACAATGTGATAAAGACCATAAATATAATCAGGTGCAAATCCCACTGGATATATAGATAACCGTAATATCAAAGACCCAGATTAAATTTTTTTAAAGATTGTTTTGGTGAAATATGTGTTACAAAGACAAAAGATATCCTTCTATAAATATTTCGGCTTCCTAGAAAAAAACTGTTACATACATCTGTATTTGTCCATATCCCTAGTAAAACTAATGTTGTTATTATCTGCCCTAGGACTGCCTCCCCCAACAAAAATGCCACTATTTAGCAAAATAATTATTTACCTTATAGAAGATCAAAAAAAGATCATCCAGTTTCCCATGCAAATCACCTGGAGTGCAAACGAAAAATCACTATTCAGTAGGAAACAAGAAAATGCCGATTTCATTACAGAATTTTGAAACTGAAATGCTGCCAATATACTCTAAGTATTCTCAGGGCATTGGGGTTTTACCCTATGATGGTATTAATGCAACAATTTGTTTTCATAGCTCTCTTCTTGTCCCCTTTCCTATGGGAGACAGCGTCTGATGTTATAATTACCTGTCCGCTCCTGCCATTTCCGCGGTGCTTAGCTTCCTCTATGCCAAGCACTGCATTAAGGGTTTACATGAATTATCCTGTTCAATCCTTACAACAGCTCTGTCAGATGGGTATTATTTTCATCATTCTGAGGTTACAAAGGAGGTTCAGAGTAGTTAACTGATGCAAAATTACCCAGCTACCAAGTATCAGAGCTGGAATTCAAACCCAACTTTATCTCACTCCAAACTCAAGCTCTTAGCAATTACTCGGTACTGTTTACACTGTAATCTGCAGGAGAGCTGCAATAGTATCTGTCAGTTGGCATTAAATCCCCAGTGCCTCTCATAGTACCCGGTACATAATAAGCAATCAATAAATACACTTAATTGCTAAACGCACAGCTTTTTAAAAGCTATGTATTTAAAGCCATGTATTAGAGAATATGCTCCAGCAATAGCATCTAAAATTTAAAAATTGTGAGTTGACATTCTTTTGATGAGACAGTTATAGGAAATAAAAATGAAAGCATGGCTTTATAAAACTCAGCTAACTAAGGGAAACCATATAAACATAGGAAGCCATTAATTAAAAATTAAGAGTGACTATAGTAGTCAAAAGCCCTATTTGGTAAATATTTCTAGGTAAAATATCTTTCATAGGCTCTGATCATTAATTTTTATTCTTTGCATCCAACTTGATTACCAAATAGAGTTTAATATAGAAATACCTTTCCTCGGTTTGCTTGAAATCCCACAACCAAAATTAACCAAATATATGCAACAGTAGACTCCGATTATAATGAGAATAATAAAATAAAAGTCCTACATCACCAGCACTTATTTATAAAACAACTATAATATTAAGAGCATATTAATGCTGTTGTATACTTAAATCTCATTGCTTTCCTATGATCTTACTCCAAATCTAAGGAAATAAAAATGGAAGGACTTCTTACTTATCAATTAAATATATATTTTAAATTATTTTATTTTCCTCAGGGTGACTTGTCTTTCAAAGATTTGGGAGACAAAATTGTTGCAGCTGGCATACTAAAAAATGAATTGGTTTCAGCATATTAGGAATTGAGCTATATAAGTATTTTTAACTTCTAGTTGGACAGCAATAGATAAAACTTGATGTATCACAGAAAGACAGCCACAGAGAGATATTTCCACTGCAAACAAAAACATGAGTGCAGAATTGGTTATCTTTTATAACATAACTAGAGACCAAAACACCTTCTATATTGCTTGAGTGTTGAGAACTATGCAGCATGTTGAGATGTTCATGTAAAAAAATGCATCTGGAAATTAAAATAATTTCATCACACTTTCTCTCCCTCTCCTAGTACTGTCTTAAACAGATGTTTTTGAAAATACAGCCCCAATTTTGAATTTTAAATGATGACCAAATTTATCTAAGTTTAATGGGGCTACAAAGACCAAAAATAATAATTGCTAAGCTAAGGGAAAGTACAGGCCTTGGCTTTTCCCTCTAGCCATGGTGCTTCATGGAAAAATGTCTGCAAATAAATGCCCAAGAGGTGGAGATCTTTAAGTGAATGAACTGTCCAATCAATCCATTCCCTAGTCTTTGTCTCATGAGGGAAAATGACACATCAGTCAGAGAGATGCGTGATGGAAGTTGGGATAGCAGACATGGGGCCAGCCCTAACCTGGGATGCAAAGGACCTGATTTTTGATTCTGACCCTACCACTAACTAGCTGAGTGAGCCTGGGGGCAGGGGGGTGGGGGAGAGTCACTACAGAGAAATGCAGGGAAGGATAGGTGCCTGGCTGGCTCAGTCAGTGGAGCATGTGACTCTTGATCCTGGGGTTGTACGTTTGAGTCCCACGTTGGGTGTAGAGGTTATTTAAAAAATAAAATCTTGGGGCGCCTGGGTGGCTCAGTTGGCTAAGCGACTGCCTTCGGCTCAGGTCATGATCCTGGAGTCCCAGGATCGAGTCCTGCATCGGGCTCCCTGCTCAGCAGGGTGTCTGCTTCTCCCTCTGACCCTCCCCCCTCTCATGCTGTCTCTCTCTATCTCATTCTCTCTCTCAAATAAATAAATAAAATCTTTAAAAAAATAAATAAAAAATAAAATATTTAGAAAAAAGAAAGAAAGGAAGGAAGAAGGAAAGGGAGGAAGGAATGTAGGGAAGGCAATACACTTTCCTTTTCCTCTCTGGGCCTCAATTTCATCTGCAAGAACAAGTGAGAGACTAGTCCCAGTAAGAACCATTCGGTTCTTACACTGTGTGATGCCAGAACTCCCTTGCCCTCTATATTCACGTCTTCTTCTAGATCCTTTTACCCAAAGAGAAATCTACAATGGCAACTGCAGGTATACTGGAAACATGTGGGAGCAGATCTCACTCTCTGGCTTTTTATATACACTCTGATAGCATAACTAGCCCTGGCTCCATGGATTCCGTGGGTGGGCACGGCTCCCTGAGCTTCATGACCCCCAAGTCTTAATCTCTGTGCAAAGTAAGAGCTGGTGAGGCCTTGAATAAAAGGCCCCCACTGCTGAGCTGCATCATCTGTCAGGCAGAGGTGCGTCGGCCCGACTGGGCTGGAATCAGGGAAGATGCTTCAGCAGCTCGAGTCCGGGCCTGTAGCATGTACTGCTGCCATGAAGTCCCCACCACCACTATCAGGCGCTAGCAATGCAAACGGTTTGACTAGATTATCAAATCCACTTCTACCTGCCAGCGGAAAAGAAACACAGGCTAAAAATTGATTTGGAAAATAACAATGACTGTTTTGTAACCTAAAGGCCTAATCAGAAGTTAAGGGAGTTGCTGTTCCTTCCACGCACCCCATTCTCAGACAGTTGCAAGCCTGCTGAGCACCAGCTGTGTTGAATTTCAATGTGTACTGTTTCTTGAAGCAATATCCTGCCAGGCTGGCCTATACGATAACAAAATCTCAAGTCTTGTTATTTAGAAGAACAAGGAACAGATTTCTGGGACATTCCCACTCTTCTAAAAGCTGCAGCGACCAGTTGGAAAAATCTAAAAGAGCAGCCAAGGTCAGAGAAGAGTTTAATGTCCACCCGGCCTTGGGCTTTTGGTCTCCCAGCATAAAGGGCATGCGGAGGCGCACCTAGCAAAAGTAACATGGAACGAAGATAATGAGAGCTAGACGGAGGGCAAAGAAGGCTCATTCCACCCATGGGTGGTTTTCCGTATTAAAATGCCGCCTGCCTTTATAAAAAGCTATGAGTTCTTTAATTTCTCACATAATTAATTCCTGCCAGCTGGTATGCAAAACAAAGACAAGATGGGGAACAGTATTATCAGGATAGATAACTCTATATTAACACTTTTCCCTTAATACAGTCCAATTTGCACAGTTTTCGCATTAAGCAAACGATGTAGAACCAAGACGCTCCTAAATATTAATTTGGCAGCTCCGCTCTGAAACTTACCACAGATTGTTAACTCTTTGGAGGGAGAAGTTTTTACGTGAGTGAAGTTCGGCATTTGCTTCAGGACTCTCCTTGTTTCAAAGAGCACCTCTAAGACATAATGAGCATGAAGTATCTGTGAGGGCGGAGCAGAGGAAATATATATAATGAACTGGCAAGAAAGGCATGACGACGTAGAAAGCTATAACAGGGGAGCATATGAGCCCATTTCAGGAAGCTGTATTGCAGGATAATCTCTACATGAGTCTCAAATAGATTATTCTGGCACTGTGTCTGGCATACAGTAAGCCCTCACTAGAGATTTGTAAATGGAACGAATGAATGGTTCCTAGGACATTTATACTTTCCTGTTCTTAACTGACATCACCCATTCACAGAACGTTTCTGATTATTCTCGGTCCGTAGAGCCCAAGAGAAGTGTCAGGGGGAAAAAAGAGACTCCCTTGCCCCAGGGAAACAGGCAGACAGAAATAAATAAATAAAAGAGAAGGAAGGACGGGAGAAAGAGAGAGAAGGAGAGAGCGACTGTGGAAGTGGGGCTGCCTTGCATTTGTTTGGGACATCCTGCCACCTGGGATGGCAACCAGGTGGTGGCGCTGGGTTCACAGATCTCACACAAGGCAGCCGGAGCAGCCCCAAGGAACCCCTGAGCCAAGAATCCCAGGTGGCTCAATGCTGGGTGCACAGACATGAGAGTATACAGAATAGCAAGCGCATTTATATACTAATCTAAATATAAAACATATTCCAAACCCAAATAAACCATTTGCGTTGCCTCCTATTATGACTATTTATCCAGTTGCCCTCCTCCAGTTACAGTGTTGATGACATCATTGTTTTGGACAGATTTACTCCGCTTTCTCTGCTGGGCTTTTGTTTGTTTGTTTTAAATCCAGTGTGTTATTCTCCCTTTTTTAAAAATTATAAAATATTCCAAATACATAATCCCCGAAGTAATATAGCCGACACAAATTTAACAGATGCTAACACCACTTCATGGGGCAGGACTGTTTGCACCACTTGAAATGGGGCTGGCCGAAATCGAGATGTGCTGTGAGTACAAAATACACACTGGTTTTCAAAGACTCAGTGTATGAAAAAGTAAAAAAGTAAAATGTCTCATTAAAAACTTTTAACTTGAGAACATATTAAAATGATAATAATTTCATCTGTTGGATTAAATAAAGTATTAAAATTATTTTCACCTTTTTTACATTTTTAAAAGTTTATTTATTTTAGTAATCTTTACACCCAATGTGTTTTTAATTTTTTAATGTGACTACTAGAACATTTTTAATTATGTATGTGGCCCAGATTATATCTCTAGTGGACACCACTGGTTTAAATGATTAAAGGCTGAGAGGGGTCATTTCTACATATTGTTCAGATACTGCTTTGGTTATGGGTTTTGGAACAGATGGAATCCTTTGCTCCTTTGGAACAATCTTGTCTCATGGTGTCTTAAAATGTTTATTTGCACATAGCTATTAAAATGACAAAACTATTTCCTATCCCATACCCCAAAAACATGATTTAAGTTTAGAGAATTTTCATGATTAAATATACTTTTTTTTTTTTTAAGAGAGAGCGAGAGCAGGGGGAGGGGCAGAGGGAAAGGGAGAGAGAGAATCTTTTTTTTTTTTTAATTAACATATAATGTATTATTTGTTTCAGGGGTACAGGTCTGTGATTCATCAGTCTTACACAATTCACAGCTCTCACCATAGCACATACCCTCCCCAGTGTCCACCACCCAGCCACCCCATCCCTCCCACCTGCCTCCACTCCAGCAACCCTCAGTTTGTTTCCTGAGATTAAGAGTCTCTTAATCTTTGTCTCCCTCTCAGGTGAGAGAGAGAGAATCTTAAGCAGGCTCCATGCCTAGCGGGGAGCCCAACTCAGGGCTCAATCCCATGACCCTGAGATCATGACCTGAGCCAAAATCAAGAGTCAGACACTTAACTGACTGAGCCACCCAGGTGCCCCTGATTAAGTATACTTTTTAAAAAATTAATTAATTTTTTTATGTAGTGTTCCAGGATTCATTGTTTGCGTATACTTTTTAAGAACAGGAATCAGGATTTGAAGCAATGTGAGAATTAGGAGGAAAGAGAAAGGTCCCTGGATATAGATGAGTGGAGAGACCCATATTTCCTTGCTCTCCAAGACCTAATGAACTGCTAAAGACTTTTCCTACAAAAGCATTTTAAGTCCATTCAATCCACAACTTGAGTCAAATCTTGAATGTGAACTTTCCTTTAGCCCCATTTTAAAGGAACAGGTAAAACACCTTAATACAATACTTATTTTCACTTTGCATATTTAGTCTATTGATTCCCAAGACAGGCTTCAGTGTTAGCTCAATTTGCCACTGCAGATTTTCTGGTCCATTTGTAGCACTAATCAGAGTAACTGCTGTCTGAAAAGGCAGTTTTGTTTTGTTTTGTTTTGTTTAGTAAGTTAAAAAAAAACACTGAGAATATGTTACAACAGAAAATTCCTATTGTTAAAATATCTTTTCTTGGTCCTTTTTCTTTTCCTTTTTTTTTTTTCACTTTTTTTTATTATTATTTTTTTAAAGTAATCTCTACACCCAACGTGGGGCTCGAACTCACAACCCCGAGATCAAGAGTCGCATGCTCCACCGACTGAGCCAGCCAGATGCCCTGGTTCCTTTTTCAATAGGCTAAAATCACATAGCTAACATCAGTATTTGCTTACAGTGCTGTCTCTAAACAGCATTATAATTGTGTTTACAGTCGCAATATTAAATATTCAAAAAAGTTAACTGAGATGTTGGTTTCTACATTTATAGAGATGGTCAGAGTAAATAGCAACTTAAATAAAATATTCATATTATTTTAAAGGCAATGAGGGAGGAAAATACTACTTTTAAAGGATATTTCTTTGTATGAAATAACGAGTTTTCAAATGAAGAAAAATCTCATTTTTCAGTTGAAACAAAAAGTTAAATAGTAAAAAAGACTATAAGTGAAAAGCAATTTTCTTTCTTCCCCAGACCTCAGTCCCTGTCCCCAGAAACAGTCACTGTTAAGAGTGTCTTCATTATCTTTCCAAAACATAGTCTATTTATATGCATTTGCAAGCATATAAAAATTAATATAACACATATGAGTATGTAATATTAATATATATATTCTATTCTATAAATATATAATCCCTTAAACAAAATGTGGGGTATATTCATACAAAGGAATGCTATTCAACTAAAAGTAGGAATGAAATACTGACACATACTAAAACATGGATGAATCTTGAATACATTTTGCCAAGCAGAAGCCAGACATAAAAGGTCACATATTATATGATTCCGTTTATATGAAATGTCCAGATTAGGCAAATTCGTAGAGACAGAAGGCGAATTAGTGTTTGCCAGGGGCTAGGGAGAAGGGGCAATGGGGAGTGACTGCTTGATGGGTACAGGGTTTTGCTTTGGGGTGATGAAATGTTCTGGAATTAGTGGTGATGGTTGCACAACACTTTGAATATACTAAAAACTGCTAAATTGTACACTTTTAAATGGTTAATATGATCTATTTTATGTTATGTAAATTTTATCTTAATTTTTGAAAATCAAAATATATATAATACTTAATTTTTTTTTTTACAAATGGGAGCACACTGTACTCTATGTTGAACCTTTCAGTCTTCCCTTAACAACATAATTTTCTCATTTTTATAAAGTCAGAATTATTGATCTTTTCTGTTATAGCTCCTTGGACTTTTGTCATATCTTTTCTCTCTTTGAACATATTAAGCACATTTATCTTAAACTCTGAGTTTGATAATGCCCTTATCAAAATATTGGTCTGTTTCTGTTGTTTGTTGTTTGCCTCAGTTTTCTGTCATGAATCTTGTATCCTCCTATGCCTGGCTAATATTTGTATTAAGTTCTGGACATTGTACATAACAATTTGAAGAAATAATTTGAGGTCTATTTCCTTCCAGAGAGGATTTACTTTTTCATTTGGCAGGTGGCTAGGAACACCAGCTATCTAGGATAACCTCAATTTAATTTCAGGAATTAGATGATTCCAAGCTTTGCTTCAATCCCTACAGAGACAATCTACTTATAGTTCACTCTTACTCCTAGGGTATGCCCTTAGGGTCCAAACCTGTGAATGAGGGTTTTGGGGTAATGTTAGAGAAAACAATGGAATAGGTAGCTCACAGGTCCTATCACTACACAGAAACACTGAAAACTTAAACAAAAAAAACTGTCAAAATCAACTTTCACAGAACCCTGGAAAATAAAGTTCACAGTAACCAAGCAAAGGCTGAATCAAGAAAAAGGTAACTTAAAAATGGCTCAGTGCAAGCAGAGAGTAAAGGCTAAAATAGGTTTGTAAACAGCCTAGCTAAGCAGTGAAGAAGTTTACCAACACAGAGCCCATCTGCAAAGACTAGGCTTGTCTTTGCTTTGCTTAGCTTCTGTCTCTCTCCCACTCTCTCTCTCATTCTCTCTCTCTCTCTCTCTCTGGCTCCTGGTGTTCAAGGAAATCTCTATCAAATACTAGCTGAACACAAGCTAAAAGAACAGAGACTTCAGAGACCTCACACACAACTAGACCTAGCATACATCTATAGAACACTCTACCCAACATCAGGCTACACATTTTTTTAACAAGAACACATGGAACATTCTCCAGGATAGACCAGATGCTAGGCCCCAAAACAAGCCTCAATAAATTTAAAAAATTGGAATCATGCAAAGCACCTTCTCTGATCACAAGGGAATGAAGCTTGAAATCAATAACAGAAGGAAAACTGAAAAATTCACGAATATGTAGAAATTAAACAACAAACTCAAACAATCAATAGGTCAAAGAAGAAATCACAAAGGAAATTAGAAACTACTTTGAGGTGAACAAAAATGAAAACGTTACATACCAAAATATATGGGATGCAGCAAAAGCAATGCTCAGAGAGAAATTTATAATTGCAAATGCCTACATTAAAAAGAAGAAAGATCTCAAATGAAAAGCCTAATTTGACACTAAGGAACTAGAAAAAGAACAAACTAAGCCAAAAGCTAGCAGAGGGGAAAAAAGGATTAGAGTTCAGATAAATGAAACAGACAACAGAGAAACAATAGAAAGATTCAACAAAACTCAAAGTTGGTTTTTTGAAAATATTAACAAAATTGACAAACCTTTAACTAGACTGACACAGAAAAACAAAGAGAGAAAATGCAAGTAAGCATAATCAGAACTAAAAGTGGAGACATTACCACCAACATTAAAGAAATAAAAAGAATTATAAGAGAATTCTATGAATAATTATACACTAACAAATTAGATAACTTAGATGAAATGGACAAAATCCTGGAAACATACGAATTCCCAAAACCGATTCAAGAAGAAATAGAAAATCTGAACAGATCTAGGGCAAGTACGGATTGAATCAGTAATCAAAAACCTCCTAACAAGGAAAAGTCCAAGACAGGCAGCTTCATTGGTGAACTCTACTGAACATTTGAAGAATTAACACCAATCCTTCTTAAACTCTTCCCAAAAAATTAAGAGGAGGAAACAATTCCTAACTCATTCTATGAAGGCAATATCACCCTAATACCAAAGTCAGATAAAGACACCATAAGAACATACACATCAATATCCTTTATGAATAAAATGAAAAAAAAAAACTTCAACAAAATACCAGCAAACAAAATCCAATAAAATTTTAAAAGAAGCATAGACCATGACCCAGTGGGATTTATTCCAGGAATACAAGGTGGTTCAACACACACACAAAATTAATCAATGTAATATACATATTAATAAAGTGAAGGAAAAAAACACAGGGTCATCTTAATTGGTGCAGAATAAGTATTTGACAACAGCTAACATATTTACATGACAAAGACACTCAGAAAACTAAGAATGGGAGAAAACTTCCTCAACATGATGAAAGGCATTTATGAAAAACCCACAACTAACATCAAACTCAGTGGTGAAAGACTGAAAGCTTTCCCACTAAGATCAAGAACAAGACAAGCATGCCTGCCCGCACGACTGCTATTCAACATCGTACTGGAAGTTCTAGCCAGAGCATTAGGCAAGAAAAAGAAATAAAAGGCATCTAAATCAAAAAAGAAAAAGTAGGGCGCCTGGGTGGCTCAGTTGGTTAAGCGACTGCCTTCGGCTCAGGTCATGATCCTGGAGTCCCTGGATCGAGTCCCGCATCGGGCTCCCTGCTCGGCGGGGAGTCTGCTTCTCCCTCTGACCCTCCCCCCTCTCATGTACTCGCTCTCTCTCATTCTCTCTCTCTCAAATAAAAATAAATAAAATCTTTAAAAAAAAAAAAAAAAAGAAAAAGTAAAACTACCTCTATTCCCAGATGACATGATCCCGTATATAGATTGTCTCAAAATACACACACACACACATACACACACACACACACACACACACTACTAGAGCTAATAAAAGAACTTAGCAAAGCAAAGTGGCAGAGTGAAAACTCAACCCACAAAAATCAAGTGTCCTTTTATACATCAACAATAAACAATCCAAAAGTGAATTAAGAAAGCAATCCTTTTTATAATAGCAATCAAGAGAATAAAATACCAAAGAATAAATTTAAGGTAGAAAAAGACTTGTGCACTGAAAATTAGAAAACATTTCTGAAAGAAATCAAAGAAGACCAAAATAAATGGAAAGACATCATGTGTTTATGAATTGGAAGACTTAATATTGTCAAGATGGTAATACTGTCCAAAGTGATCTATAGATTCAATGCAATCCCTACCAAAATCACAATGGGCTTTTTTTTTAAAGAAATGGAAATGTCCAATCCTCAAATTCATTGCAAGGGAAACCAAATGCCAAAATAATATTCAAAAAGAAGAACTAAATTGAAGGATTCATACTTCCTGATTTCAAAACTTAACTACAAGGCTATAGTAATTAAGACAATGTGGTATTGGCATAAGGATAGACACACAAATGAATAGAATTGGGAGTCCAGACATAAATCAATACATCTGTGGCCTATTAGTTTTCAACAAGGATATCAAGACCATTCAATGGGGAAAGAATGAACTCTTCAACAGAAGGTGCTAGGACAACTGCATATCCATGTGCAAAAAATAAAGTTGGACCCCTACCTCATACCATATACCCCCAGAAAATAACTGAAAATGGTTCATGGAACTAAATGTAAGAGCTAAAACTATAAAATTCTTAAGAGGAAATATAAAGGGTAAATCTTCATGACCTTGGATTTGGCAATGGATTCTTAGATATAACACAAAAGCACAAGCAACCAAAGGAAAAAAAAATAGATACACTGGACTTCACCAAAATTAGAAACTTTTGTGAATCAAAGGACATTATCAAGAAAGTGAAAAGACAACTTAAAGAATGAAAAAAAAAATTTCAAATCATATATCTGAGGGGTGCCTAGGTGACCCAGTTGATTAAGCATCCAACTCTTGGTTTGGGCTCAGGTCATGATCTCAGGGTCGTGGGATCGAGCCCCACATTGGGCTCCTTGCTCAGCGGGGGGTCTGCTGGAGATTCTGTCTCTCTCTCCCTCTCCTTCTGTCCCTCCCCCCCACATTCTCTCTCTCTCTCAAATAAATAAATCTTTTTAAAAAAATCATATACCTGGTAAGAGATTTGTATCCAGAATATATAAAGAAATCTCACAACTCAATAATATAAAGACAAATAACCTGATTTCAAAATGGGCAAAGCATCTGAATAGATATTTCTCCAAAGAAGTGTACAAATGCCTAGTAAACATGGAAAGATGTTCAACATCTTCAGTCATTAGGGAAATGCAAATCAAAACCAGTATGAGGTATCAGTTCACATACAACTAGGATGGCTATAATGAAAACACAATTAAAAAGAATAAACAAAAGCAAAAACAAGTGTTGGCAAAAAATGTGAAGCAACTGGAACCCTCATGCATCGCTGGTGGGAAGGTAAAGTGGCACAGCCACTGTGGAAAACAATTTAGCAGTTCCTCAAAAAGTTAAACAGAGTTACCATATGACCCAGCAGTTCCACTCCTAGTTATATATACTCAAGAGAAAACTGAGGACACATTCACACAAAAACCTGTAAGTGAATGTTCATAGAAGCATTGTTGATGATAGCCAAAAAGTAGAAAAAAATCCAAATGTTCATCCACTGACGAATGAATAAACAAAATGTGGTATATCCTTATAACAGAATATTAGACAGTGCAATAAAGGAGCAATGAAACATGCCATGGCATGAATGTACCCTAAAAACATTGGCTAAGTGAAAAAGCCAGACAAAAGAGGTTACATATTATACAATTCCATTTGTTTGAAATGTCCAAAACAGACAAATCCATAGAGACACAAAGTAGAATAATAGTTGCCAGGGCTGAGGGAGGAGGGATGGTAATGAGTGTGGAGTTTCTTTTTGGGGTGATGAAAATGTTTTGGAATTAGATATTGGTGATGGTTGCACTATTTTGTGAATGCACTAAAAACCACTGAATTGTACACATTCTTATTTATTTATTTTTTGAGATTTTATTTATTTATTTGAGAGAGAGAGAGTGAGAGAGAGCATGAGAGGCGAGAGGGTCAGAGGGAGAAGCAGACTCCCTACTGAGCAGGGAGTCCGATGTGGGACTCGATCCCAGGACTCTGGGATCATGACCTGAGCCAAAGGCAGTCGCTTAACCAACTGAGCCACCCAGGCGCCTTATTTATTTATTTTTCACTGGAGAATTGTTGACAAACAATGTTACATTAGTGTGAGGGGTACAACACAGTGAGTCGACAACTCTATACGTTATGCTGGGCTCACCACAAGTGTAGCTCCCATCTGTCACCATACAACACTATTACAGTACCATCGGCTATATTCCCTATGCTGTAACTTCTAACCTGATGACTTACTCATTCTAACTGGAATGCCTGGATTTCCCACTCTCTTTCACCCATTTCACCCATCCCCCCACCCTTAAATCACTCACTTGAAAATGATGAATTTTATGATATGCGAATTATATCTCAGAAAAAAGGAAATGCTGTACGCCTATAGATAGGAAGTTTCTGTGCATCTGAGGAGACTTCTATTTAATAGGTTAAGCAAAGCAGAGGGTAGCTCTGACTTATTATGAAGCTTTTCCCCCAAGGGAGTACATTTCCGCTATAGTATTTTCATTCATTCATTCAACAGATAGTCACTGAGCACATGCTATGTACAAGAATCATGGCAGTATCTGCTTCCACTTGCCTGTTGTTGCTTGAAGGCCTCAACAAGTAAATCAATGTCAGTAAAAGTGAGAGGAAATTGCAGCCGAGGACCATTATAGGAGTCTGGGACGTCTATGAATGAGACATACTCCTGTCTATCCTTGCAGTCCTGGAGGGTGCTACCAAAAAGTCGAGCAACTAATTCTGGAAAAGGAAAGACAGAAAGGGTGGGGGAATCAACATTCCCATACTTAAATTCAATAAATACCTTCTTGAATATCGAGCCCACATGAGGCACTGTGCTATGTGTTATGAATACCAAGCTATCCCACATATAATCATGAGGAAGGATTTGTTCTCAGATCATTAGGTACATTTACATGAATCACCCTCATCCCTTCCCGAGTGGACATTGTACCAAAGCAGTGAGTTCATTGGTGGGGAGGAGAAGGAGAAACACAGGGAAAACTGGGCAATCAAGGCACTTTGATGCTCTGAAACTCTACCTCTACATTTTTTGCCTACTCTTACATCTCAGATTTTTACAAATCGGGCTGAACACATAACAATGTATTGCATTTGATTCAAACATCTGTGCTATTCAGAAAATTAAACTGCAACATTCAATTTTTCCCCTGTTAAACACTTTTCACATAAAAACAGATTTTCTGACATGATTTTCTTTTTCTTCTTGATAACAAAGCAGATAAAGTTAGATGATGAAACATAGGCAGAAATACCCATAGGGTCTCTCTCTCAGAGAAACATTTCTGTGTAACAGATTGCCTGCACTGCCCATTTCAGTAGGTGCTGAGATCCAGGGTCCCTTTCTTGCTAGGCTGCCTATAAAAAAGTCAGCCCAAGAACAGAAATCTGGCCAATTCGGTTGTAGAAAGAGGAAAGTGGGTATGGTAGACTGATTGCAAAAGTGACCCCGATTGTCTATCCCGACATTTAGCCTGGCTCTTTTTAATGCGATTTGCAGCTACTCTCATCAAGAGTTTATTTCCCCAGGCTTTGAATCTGGGTTGTGGGGTTCATGACCTGTGTTGGCCTAAAGAATGTGGTGGAAGTGTTACGTACCATTTCCAAGTCAAGACCTCAGAAGGCCTTGTATGTTTCCATGCTCTCTCTTTCGAACCCAAGCTACTAGCACAAAGCCCAGGCTAACCTAATGAAAGCTCCAAGACTATGGGGAACAAAACTGAGTCACCCCAGCCAAGGCCATCCCAGATCAGCCATTAGCCAGCAGACCTCCAAATACATGAGTGAACTCTCGCCAAGAGCTGAGGAAAACTGCCAAATCAAGCCTGTCAAGATCAGCAGAAGTACTCAGATAACCTGTAGACTTGTGGGCAAAAGAAATGTTTATTACATGCCACTGAGCTATTGTGGTTGTTTAATACACAGTATTATTTCATTAACAGATAACGGATACAGAGGATGGTGATGTATTCTTCAACTCATTAACAATTGCTACCAAGCCAATGGGAATCAGAAGTTTTCTGCAAGTAGTTTCTATCTTTTTGAATATTTAGAGTAGACATGTTTGGAAAGTGTGACGTTAGCAGATGTAGATAGAATGCATGTTTTTTCATGATCCAGTTATGCTGAGAGATTAGAGTTAAGAACTAAACTTGAAAAAAAAAACTTGCTAAAGTAAGTCATGATATTTGGTAATTTAAAAATGCTTTCTAAATTATTGTGTACCCACCCCAACACTTCTTTGGTGGTGGTTGATGATGTTTTATAAGAAGTTAGATGTAGGAATAATAAGGTGTGTCTTCAGTGTGGTCCAGCGCAGTGTATTTTTCTCATTTGGATTTGGTTTGAGATTTGAGAATCACTTAATTATTCCGTTTTATGTTTGAAAACTAGAAATGCAGAGCAGCTTGGTAAATTTTATCTCAGATTCCATCGTGCAAGCAGTAAAGCCTCAATACTCTACTTAACTGTCTTAATGATCATACCATTCCGTTCTTAGAGATACATCTTCCTGACTCTACACACTGAAATATTGGGCTCCTCTTGGGAAAACAACAATAACAACAAAGAAAGACAAAAACAACCCCGCTGGTCCCACTATATCATCTTATAACTGACTTATTGAGTAATCCCACCTGTGTGAAGTACAAGCATGACATGAGTTTCTTCACACGTGCTCTGTCCGCTCTCCCTTTCTCATCAGCCCAATGCAGTCTTGTTTTGTTTAAGAACAAAATTAAAGTACTGTTTTTCTTCTTTAAAACAAACAAACAAAAAGCTTGGTCTGGCCCTTCTTTCCATACATTTGTTCACCTTCATTTCTTATAAGTTCTGTGATAAATACACGAAAAAGCACCATTTCCCTAAGCCATTTCTTAGTCAAAACTACTCAATATGAAATATCAGTAAACATCAAATCATAATCCTTTTGCTGACTTTTAGCCACATTTAAAAAAAAATAACATAGATTCTCTTCCTAATATGGGTAGCTAATGTGGGTCATATATGAAAACAATCAGAAGCTGTACCAATTCGAATGCAAGTAGTATGGGCTGTAACTATTATAACTAATAAGAATAATTTAATGAATGCCAACAATATGTAAAGATTTGTGCACCATGTAATTTGAATGAATCTTTACCTGTTTGATTTACAATTCTGTCAACATGAATCTAAACTAATTAAATATAATGAAATCTTGAATTATAACCAAATGATACCTTTACAAGTTGTTCTAAAGAAAATATCTCAAAACTACCCCCCACATATAATCTTTTCTTTTAGCCAGTACAAATTCAAAAACTGGACAGGGAACATGTTAAAGCCCATAATTAAAAAAAAAAAAAACAACACACACACACACACACACGCGCGCGCACACACACACACACTTTCTGCCCCTACTGCCCATGTGTCACTTTGAAAACAAGCTACAGATGTGGCTGGGAAAAGAAAAGCACCAATTGAACTGCATTTTATAGTTATTTCATTTCTCAGTTATGAATCTGGATTAAAACTATGAGTGTCCATATAATAAACTCAAGAAATGGCAAAACTGCATTTCATAAGATTCAACACCTGTTCCTGATTATTTAAAAACTCAGAAAACTAGGAATGAAAGCCTACCTCCTTAACAGAATTTTAAAAATTTAAATCAACAAGACTGGTTTTTCCATTAAAGCATTAACAAATCAGGATGCCTAGTTTCACTGCTTACTTTTCACATTGTTCTGCTATTTCTAGCCAATGCAACAAAATACAAAGCTGAAATAAGAGCTTGGATAGAAAGAGGTAAAAATAAAGTTACTTGTGCCCAGTGTGATTAAATATCCATACTCCGGAAAATCAGTTGAGAAACTCCCAGAACTGATAGGAGAATTCCACACTACAGAGGTTTGAACCACAGCTTTACCACTGCTGAGATGAATAACCTTGGGAGGTCACCTTCTAAGCCTCAATATTCTCATCCAATAAAAGGGGATGATAATAATACTAATCTCAGTGGTTTGTCATGAAGACTAAATGAAATATTTAAAGCACTTAAAAGACATGGCACATGGCAAACATGTAATAGATACCAGCAATAATAATAATTAATAATAATAACAATAAGTTCATTCATGCTACTGTTCAATAGTAGCACAATACAAATAGATATAAGTCAAAGGCTTGTTAAATACTACCAATAATCACTGGGGAGATACCATGGGGAAAATAACCTACTGGCCATAGCCACAAAAAAATATAAAATACCTGGGTCTGATAGGACATTTTGGCTGATCTGGGAAGCAGAAAGGATAGTCAAAACAACACTTGCACACGCTCCATCCCACTCCCCACTTCCACCAGTCTCTGTTTAAACCTATTGCTCTGTACAGCAGCTTTGGCTTTCTACCTTATGGGATGGATGTGTTGAGTCTCCCCATCAAGTCCTACAAACTGGTTTGAGCCACTAAGTAGTAGGACACGGAAATGAATGGCTTCCAGATCACCTCCTACCTATGGAACACCCAGGATGTCTCAACTAACACTGTGCCTCAGAGTTAAAACCATTAGTCCGACGATATCTGGGAATGTTAAGTGATCTTCTGGTCCCTAAATACACCCTGCTTAGCGGTTCTGGCGCTTCTGCAAAAACAGGCCTAGGTGGACGTTGTGTGGAACCTTCCCACCAAAGAAGGCCATCAGAAAGCAACCCACAGTAATGTACAGCACCGTGACCCTAGTTAACACTACTCTTAGTGTATGCTTGAAAGTTACTAAGAGAGTACATTTTTAAAGGGCTCACCACACACAAAGGACTTGTAACTGTGAGGTGATGGATGTGTTAACCCACATTGTTGTGGTAATCATTTCATAATATATTCATATATGAAATCACTGCAGTGTATACCTTAAACTTCTAGTGTTATATGTCAACTATATTTCAATAAAGCTGGAAAAAAAATTTGTTTTAAAGATTTTATTTATTTATTTGACAGAGAGAGACACAGCGAAAGAGGGAACACAAGCAGGGGGAGTGGGAGAGGGAGAAGCAGGCTTCCTGTGGAGCAGGGAGCCCGATGCGGGGCTCGATCCCAGGACCCTGGGATCATGACCTGAGCCGAAGGCAGACGCTTAACGACTGAGCCAGTCAGGTGCCCCGTGGAAAAAATTTTTAAAAGAAATCAACCTACAAAAGTAATCTGCAAATTAATTTTTCCATTACACACAATAATTAAATCGGTAAGATTCTAGGACTCTATAATAGAGAGATGTATAAGAGAATAGAGGCCTAGAAATATGCCCTAATACATATTTTTTAAATGAATACATGGTGAAGGAGGCACTACAAACCATGGTGAAAAGATACGTTATGAAATAAACATTGTGGGAAAAACTGGTTAACTACTTGGACATTTTCTTTTTAGCTGTGCTCTTTGTTTTCAACCACAAGGCATCAAGATTTCCTTTTTTGGTTTAATATAAAAAATCCCAAATTTATGAAGTGTTAAAAATTTTAAAAGTCAAACCATAAAAAAAATCTAGAAATCCAGGCATAGCGATCCACATTTTAAATATTTCAAGGCCTTCTAAGTTTAAAAGCAGGGATTCACAAAGAAAAAGATATTTAGACTTGAAAGATATTTTAAATAATTAATGGGTAAAAACTTTCTATACCTGATGGAAAATATCAACCTAGATATCACAGAAGCTCAAGCAAACCCCACACAGGATAAAATATAAATGAAGCATCATCAAGGCTCATTATAGTTAAAGCCCTATTTTCCAATGTTACTTAGGTTAGTTTGTTTCTTCCCCAACTGCAAGAGGTGATTCTGTTATTTGTAATACAGTTAAATTCATTTGTCACTGTGTGTATTCTATTTTGGAAATACACACACATACATTCTTTTCTTGTTTGTAAAAATTTGTTTAATGGATGTGAAACATTATCATGGTTCTAAGAGTCAAAACTACAAAAAGGTACATTCAGAGGAGTGTTACTCCTCCCACAGCCCTCTACCCAACTCCATTCTCCCATTCTTTCTTTCTCCCCTGTTCCCACCCATCCACTCATCCCCTGTAGGTAAACAAGGCCATTAGTTTCTGGTTTATCCTATAGGTTTCTCCTGTATTTATTTTTGTGCGTGCGTGCACACACATACACACACACACACACATTCATATCAGACAAAGATTTCTCAAACAAGATGCAGAAAGTATTAACCATAAAGGGAAAAAAATTGTACTACATTAAAATCAAGAATGTCTGTTATCATCAAAAGGCAGCATTTAAAGATTAGGGAGATAAAAGCCAAAGACTAGGAGAAGATATATGCAATATGTTTATCTAACAAAGATTCATATTATCATATGTAGAATACTTTGAGCACTCTTAAAAATTGGTAAGAAGAAAACAGCTAACCCAATAAAAGGATGGCAAGAGACCTGAATAGGCACTTCACCAAACAGGATGTTCACATGGCCACTACATAGACAAAAAGGTGACCAATTTCACCGCTCACCAGGGAAATACAAATTAAAGCAGAAATGGGATACTACTACGTATCAGGCAGAATGGCTAAAATGAAAAGGAATGACAACTCCAAGTGTTGAAGAGGATAGAAAACACTGGAACTCTCATCCACTGGTGGCAGTATAAGTTGGTACAACAATTTTATAAGAAGGTTTGTCAGTATCTAATAAAGCTGAACACACGCATGCCCTGTAACCCAAAACTTCCACTCTGGGGTCATGGTACAACTTTATAATAATGGCCCCCGGTGAATCAAGCCCCTCTATATCCCTCATCCCTTTCCAATATAACGCTGCTGCTCCCCCCCCGCAAGAGATGGAGCTTTCCTAACCCCTGTGGATCTGTGGCTGCCCTTGTGACTTGCTTGGACCAATAGAATACGGCAGAAACGATCTTATGTGAGTTCCAGAGAATAGACCTTAAGAGGCCTTGTAGCTTCTGCCTTTGTCCTCTTGGGATCCAGCTACCATGTAAAGAAGTCTGGGATATCCTGCTAGACAGAGAGGCTGCATGAGGAGAATTGAGGTATCTAAGTTCATAGCCAACACCAAAGTCCCAGACAGGTGAGTAAAACCATCTAGACCTCCCTACCCAGCCCAGCGAGGTTGAGTGAGCCAAACTGACACCGCATGGAACGAAGACAAGCCATCTGCACGGAGCCCAGATCAAATGCCCGATCCACAGAATAACGAGCAATAAAATAGCTGTTGTTTTTAAGCCTCTAAATTTGGGGGTGATTTGTTATGCAGCAATAGATAACTGGAAATGAGAATATAGCAAAAGAAAATGATATATATGTTCACCAAAAAGGACATGTACAAGAATGTGCATAGCAGTACCATTCAAATTACCCAAACTGAAAACAACCCAAATGTCCATAAACAATAGAATGGATACGTTTTGGTAAATTCGTAAAACGGAACATCATTCAGCAATAAGAATGACCGAATTGCAACAACATGGATGACTCTCACAAATACGCCATTGAGTAAAAGACAAGACTCAACACTGTGCTTTCATTTATCTAGTGAAGTTCAAAAACAAGCAAAACCAATCTAGGACGTAGAAGTCAGGAAAGCCATTATGGGGGAGTTGGGAAGTGACTGGAGGGGGACAGGAGAGAGGCTTCGGTGGCTCTGATAATGTTTTCTTTCTTGTTCTAGGTGCAGGTTACAAGGGCATGCTTACTTCAAGAAAATTTATTGATTCTTGTACTTAAGATTTGTGTGTTTTAATGTATGTTATACTTGAAGAAAAGTTTACCTAAGAAGATTAAACCACTGTCTCCTTCTTTGATAAAATCTTTTAATATTTTTAAATCACCTACAGAATTTTTTGACATGCAGATTTTTTAAAATACAGAGCCTGAGTCAATATCTCTGGGCTGGAACCCAGCCATCTGTGGCTACGAATCTCCAGAAGTGATTCTGATGCACAGCCCAGATTGAAATATTAGGTCATTAGCAAAAACAGTGCTGCTTCATTTCATCATCATTATATTTCCTCTCAGAAATATTTTGCCAAAGAACATGAAGCACAAACAACTATCTTCAAATTGCAATTATCTAAAAGAAAGAAAATGGCAAAATACCCACTTCCTCCCACTCCCCACTCCTCAGGTTTGGCTATTCTACCATTTAGAAAGCTTCTACAGATCATTAAATGCTTTAATTAGTTTCATACATATGTGCTCAGCTCAAAGCATGCCATTAAAATACCATTCTTTTGCCACAGTGAAGGGTGCTCGCTCACTGGATGATTTAAAAGGAGCTCTTGGATGCCATACACTTTTAATTAGAACAAAAAATGGTTGGCCCAAATTAAAGAAAAATAAGTTTTTAAGTCTAGCATCTACCTTGAAGTTAACAACAGTCATCTTGATTTTGCAGGAGAAATGCATGCATGCCTTGGGAATAACTATAATTTTAAAATCATTTTGAACCATCCTGACATTGCCTGTCCCTGAGATGATTTACTTAGTCATTTCAGAACAACTACATAAATGATAAAGAGACAGAGAGATGGACAGCTAGCTCTGCAGAAAACAGAAAACCGTGTTCAATCCACCATGTCCCCCCAGATTTGTTTATTTTGATCTCTCGGCATGAAAGTTTTGTGGATAAAAAAATAAGATCCTCTTTATTAAAGCTACCATTGTACATCAACAGATTGTGGTTCAGAGAAGGTGTTCAACAAATTAACATTGAATGAAATCTAATTCAGCTTCGTGAAAGTGACAAAATTAAACAAATTTAGTAAACAACAATCAGAGAAAAAAGCCACTTGAACTGATTTCACCAGTTTGGTGTCACAAAGACAAGACAGGTGGGCATCTTTTTAATTTCTTAGTGCCCTGCCATCTTCAGAGTTTACATCCCTTGATGAGGACAATTCAATATTTAATGACTGCTTTTCAAAAGACTAAACATTTTACTTACCTGGGTCTTTCTCGTGTATATGTGTATAGTTTTCCAACATGAAGGAAAAGAAATTGGATAGCTGGACAAAATAGAAATACATTAGTCAGTGAATGGTCCCCAAACAGCCACCATGGCAAATACTGTTGGCGCGCTCTCCCAGCCTCTACCTGCCTCCCTCCTCCCTCAGCCGGTGGGCAGCACCCCCTGCAGAAGCAGAGGATATCACATATCCTCCTTCCCCTTAATGGCCAAAAAGGACTTTTTTTCTACTAAGAAGCATTAAAGCTGGATTTGTACAGCATTTTTGCAAGCTTGAAAAAGGCCTTCCTCGCCCATCTCTATTTTCTTCTAGAACTCTCTCAGGTTTGTTCTCAGGAAATTCTTTCATTTTTTTAACTCCTTAAAATATTTTTTCCTTCGTAAAGTAACAACTTTACTTCCTCCTGGGACACGTGCCCAAGAACAGAATAAGATCATTTTTTATTAGTTAACTAGACATCTGGCAGCCCTGTTCAAAATATAAACTTCAGAAATGAAAAATACCGTCCTCTTCCCAAATCCTACTCTCTCTCCACAGCTACTTCCAAGACAGTGTCGCCCTCTATTAAAGCTTTCACCAAGGTAAATGGACCCAAACTTTCCTTTTCTCAATCATGAGGGGTAAAGAGAAGCATTTTACCAAAAGAAGAGACAAGCCGGCAACACAGACCTGCAGTTGGCCTTGTTCGTCAGCATATTCGATAGACTGGAAGATGGTGAGGGCATAGCGTTGTCTGGCCTTCCACCGAGCACTGTAGCTTCGGTACCAGTTCTGGATGACCAACGCGGCTTTTAGCACTGCAGACCCATAGCATATGAAAACCAGAGGAAACCAGTTACTATGCAGCTATGGGACAGGGAAGTAGGTGCTTTAGAAAAAAATCAGTCCACCTGGATTCCTAGGTTCTAAGAATATACACACCACAATGGGATTTACCTTTATGTTTCTGTAGAACGTCCTCAAGTCTCCAATACTCAGAGAATAATGATGGCATAGCCATTAAGAGTAGAATTTCTGGGGGGCACCTGGGTGGCTCAGTCGGTTGAGCGTCCAACTCTTGATTTTGGCTCAGGTCATGATCTCAGGGTCGTGGGTTGGAGCCCCGAGTCAGGCTCTGCTTGGGATTCTCTCTCCCTCTGCCCCTTCCCCTGCCCTCCTGCTTACGTGCACTCTCTCTTGGGGGGGAAAAAAGGGTAGAATTTTTGGGGCAAGAAAGTCTGAATTTGAATCCCAGCTATGCTAATCACTGTCTGTGTGATTCTGGTAAGTTATTAAAACTCTCAAAGCCTCAGTTTCCTCACCTGTAAAATGGGGGAAATAACAGCACCTACCTCTGGCACTACCCAGGCATATTCACATTCTATGTATCCCTATGAAGTAGCAGTTCCATTCTTCACTATATACCCCCAAGCAATCCTCACAGAGCCCGTAAGGGAGACGTATGGGGATACAGTGTTTCTTTGCTTGTGGCAGTAGGGAGTTTGACCCCAACACAGCCTGGATGGCCATTGCTGGGTAGGAGAATGTGTGACCGTGGTGGGCGCACACCATGGCCTATTATGTCACAACTGGAAGCAACAGATTAAATAAACCCATAGCAACATGGATGCGGCTTAAAAATATAGTGCTTTAGGGAGAACAGTTTTAGTTAGAGACAATGAAATATAACATGATGTCATTTTATATAAATTTAAAACACACATACACAAAACCAAAATATACACTTCATAAGAATATATACAAAGGAAAAGACACTAAAAAAATAGATTGGTTATTTATGGGGGGGGTGAATGAATATAGTGTACGTGGGTAAAAAGGAACAAGCAAATTAATTAGCTAACATAAGGAAGGGTCTCGCACAGACCAGTGATGACAATGTACGATGAATTGAAAAGTATGATTCACTCCAGCTTCTGTACCTGAGATTCAACTGATACAAGACAGACGGATAAATGAACACACCTCCCTCCTTCATAGCGTTACAATAAGGATGAAATGAGCTACTACGGGTGAAGAGTTTATCCCCATGCCTGGTTAATAAATGGCTAAACAAACGGCTACTATAGTGATAAGCATCGTCTTGTTTGTGGATTATTCAGTACACTGACTCTCTTCTGGGGCTCTGAGCCTTTGAATCATCCTGTCGCTTCATGGCTTTGAAGAAAGCGATCAGGTGAGAGATAACGAGATTTAAAATATAGTCTCTTATGCCTTCCTCAAGTTTTCGAGCGAAGAGCAATCAACACCAGCTGGCTTCTTTTATTCATGCTATAATTTTTCCCAGTTAGCACATAAAAATTAAGAGTTGACTATAACAAGAACAATTTGAATTCTAAAAGCAGGATTCTAGCCTCCAGTCCCAGTATCCTTGGCTTAATACTGCTCTGGTACACTAGATATGCTAGTCATCTGAGGGTATTTATTTATGAGTTTCTCCAAGACTCTCTGGTTCCAGAGACACTCATTTCATTATTCAGCTTCCAGAAGACCCCAGGCAATAGACATAAGGTCAAATATCATGATCTTTATAGGGGAACACCACAGGGAGAAGAAGTAAGAGTGACTTGTTCAATATCGCAAAGCAAATGATTGGGAGGCTCAAAATCTCAAGTGTTCTCACTGTATCATTACAGAGAGCCCAGGCTCACCTGCAAGGTCTGTTCTATGGGACAGTCCCTGTCATGACCAGCCAACCCTCACCTCAGGGGCTCTCTCTGTTCGTCAAGCGCAAAGGAACTGTCCCAGGGCTATTTACCGAGCACTTACTGAGGGCCAGGCCATGGATTCATTTCCACAGTCCTCGCCACACCGAGAAGCTGAGACAGACTACTTAAGGTCACTTAGCCACTAAGTGGAAATGCACAGTGCAGAACGGAAGCCAGGTCTCACTTAACCTCCGTAGACCTACTGACCTTTCGCTGCGTCTCAGTTTCTTCATCTGCACAATGATGCAGTGGAATAAATGATCACTAAAGTTTCTTCTACTTAGGGCTAGCACCACTGATAAGAAATAATCACGCTTACTATTTCTATAATTAATAATGGGACAAAATAGCTACCATACGTGAAGGGGCTGCTAGAAGAGATTTGGCCCCCACAAGTATCATCTCTATGTTACACATAAGAAAACTTCAGGTTCAGAGAGGCAAGTATCTTGCTCCAAGTCACTTACCTCGTATGGACTCAGGTCTTCTGAGTCCAAACTCTGGGCTCTCTCCACTATAGCCAGCTACTTCTTTCCCTAACCTATGTGCACCTTTCCTTCCTTTGAATAAGGGCCACCGTTTATGGAATGCCTACTATGTGCCCGGCACCAAGCTACACACGATACCTATACTACCGCTTCTACTCCTCCCCCGTGAGGGGAAATAGGTGATGGAAGCCCCCTGTCCTATCTCTGCCTTCTTCAGTCCAGTCCCTTGCCGGGATCCCGCCCCACTCCCCAGGGGAGGAGTTGCTATTTTATCTGATAAGCACACAGTACTTTGGGGGGCTGTATTTCACTAGTAGGTGTGGAAGGCAGACGGCCATGCTCAGTTCCCTGGCTCTTGCATTTCCTTTTCTGCTCCAAAGGCAGTAAGCTGAGCCATCCCCTGCTCCCTTCCGGGCTCAGAAAGCCACCATGCCTGCTGATGCTTGCATTCCTCACCGGAGCTTACCGTGGCATGAATGCCACTTGCTAAGCTATCACGTGTCAGCTGTCACCCCACACTTCTCTAGTCTGCTCACCTGATGCTGAAACTGGGGCTCTGCAGGCCACATTTCTGATCAGCCCCCCGGGGGGGTGGGGGGGGACTACCTGCTTGGCTCTGCCAAAGGGGGAGGTAGAGGGAGATGGTGAGGCTGGAGGAGGGATGAGAGACACACTCCTTCCTGTCTGCTTCCTGTTCCTCTCAGTGTTGCCTAGCAATGGCTCCCCCCACCAGCCCCCCCCCCCCCGCAGCAGTTTCTCCTTGTAGCAGCAGCTGGATCCAGTGTGCATTATGCAGCACTTGCACAACCAGCCTCGGGGCTGCCCCTCAGAGACACCAGCACCAGCTGAGCAGCCCCCATTGTCAAAGGTCTGAATTTCAATTCTGCAGGAACCCTCCTCCAAGTTTCTAGATTGTAATAATTCCAGTCTCTCCCCTTTGTTCTCTCAGCCCTAGAGATGGTAACTGTCGTACCTCCATAGGCCTCAGAGCTCCTTCAGAGACGTTTCCGTTACCTAGGAACAATCTGATACCCACTTAACAGCTCTTTCCTTTCACTTCTCTCGTCACATCCCTCTATGGTTTCTGCCTCCTGACTAGACCCTGCCTGATGAGCCAGTCTCATCGGGCGGGAAGAACAGGCTCAGGTTAGGCCTCAAGCGTCCACCTTCCTGGATGCTCCAGCTCAGGCCCTTATCAGAATCGTACATCGGGATTTTGAGCACTTCAGCAGCAGCTGACAAAACAGACTTTGATCCGCATCCTGCTCCTGCTCCTTCGGCCCACAGTCCCCCCAGCACCCCCTCCCGCACAGGGAAGGAGACCAGCAGGGCAGGGTTAAGTGTACCAACACCAGACCTCTAAAACCTCACCTGATTCCTAAGAAGCCCCCACCCCACCCCAAACACGCACACACACACACACACACACACACACACACACACACACACACAGCCACTCTAGCCAGCTGAGGACTCTCCTCTGGAGCAGAAACCTGCAAAATGGCAGATGGTAGAGCCCAGGTAGGATAGACCCTACCCGAGGGGCTGCTGGCTCCATAACCCCCAACCCTGCCTGCAGAGTTGAAGATCTGTGTCATCTAGTTCTGGACTTGTTGGACAGCTTAGATCCGCTTCTGGTCCTGCTGCTTCATCACATAACAGGGCTTGTCTTCCCTGTCACATTAATTCCAGGCAGAAAAAAAAAAAAATAAAAGCTATTGCCATATGTGTCCCAAGGGCCTTCTATTTTTGTTTCTAGAAGGAAGCAACAGCATAGGTTTAACAAGTTACCTGGCCAATTTCCTGTACCCAGCACAGGTGGATCCTCTATTGCCAAGCTGGGGGCTTTTGTTTTTTAATGGCTTCTTTTCTGTGGTGGCAGCCATTATCAGGTATTTTACATGGAATGAATATCCATGTAGGAGGTCAATGAAGAAGGCAAATAATAAGTGCAGAGCATCTGTTTTGTGCCAGGCAGTGCTTTATGTGGATCCTTTCATTTGATTTGATTTAATCCTCCCAACAATCCTAGGAAGTGTCATTATCCTTATTTTACAGATAAGGAAACTGAGGCTCAGAAATAACTTGTTTGGGGTCACATCACTTGTCAGTGGGAGAATACAGAGTCAAATCTGGATCTCGGTCATTCCAGAAACTGGGCTTATAACCATTATGCTGTACAACCCAGTGTGGCATTTGGAATCAGCCATAAAAAATGAGACAATATGTAGAATAGTATGCCCTCCCTCCCACACCTTCCCTACCTCACAATCCCTATGCTCTTCACCTGTTCTATTGTTCTCCATAGCACGTTTTACCATCTGATATTCTATATAGTCGTATGTTTATGTGTTTATTGTCTATCTCCCCCTATTAGCTAAGCTACATGAGAATAGGGACTTTATTTTGTTCACTGCCATATCCCCAGCACCTAGGGTAAGGCCTGGCAATGGATATTTGTTGAACAAATGAACAAATACCTTCTAGGGCTGTTATAATAATGATGTATTAGCAATGTATAATAATGTATCAGTAATGTGTTGATACAGGTATTCATAATATATTAATTGATTGATTAATATAAAATGCTTAGCACATGCCTGCTACATAGGAAGCACTCAATAAACAGTAGATGCTTTTTTTTAAAAAGGGGGGAAAAAGAGATCATGACTGTCTCTCTCCCAGCTAACAACTTCTAGTGCCCCCTCCCCGCCAGATTCTTAATTATACATAACAGTTTATTAAAAATTTCACAAACTACTGTGGACAAACCCACACCATCTCAGAACCCAAGAGTAAGGAGCGAGAAGAACAGTGCCAACCAGGATCCATAGGCCTCACTCCCTTAGAGAGCAGACTCTTGGCTCAAACGCTGCCTTCTCAGCGAGGCCTTTCCTGACCACCCTTTTCAAAATGGCCCCCTGGCCCCCACTGCCTATCTCATTTCCTCACCACAGCACTTAACACTATCTGATATAGCATATATTTTATTCATTTGTCATTATCTGTCTCCTTCCACTAGGATGTAATCTCTGTAAGGGCTGGGATTTTAGTCCATTGGGTTAGCTGCTATATCCCCTGAGACTGGAATAGTCCCTAGAACATAGTCGATGCTCAATAAGTACGTGCACCCCGATGTTTATAGCAGCAATGTCCACAATAGCCAAACTATAGAAAGAGCCAAGATGTCCATCGACAGATGAATGGATAAAGAAGATGTGGTATATATACACAATGGAATATTATGCAGCCATCAAAAGGAATGAAATCTTGCCATTTGCAACGACATGGATGGAACTGGAGGGTATTATGCTGAGCGAAATAAGTCAAAGAAAGAAAGACATGTATCATATGACCTCACTGATATGAGGAATTCTTAATCTCAGGAAACAAACTGAGGGTTGCTGGAGTGGTGGGGGGTGGGAGGGATGGGGTGGCTGGGTGATAGACACTGGGGAGGGTATGTGCTATGGTGAGCACTGTGAATTGTGCAAGACTGTTGAATCACGGACCTGTACCTCTGAAACAAATAATACATTATTATGTTAAAAAAAAAAAAAGAAGAGGAAGAAGATAGCAGGAAGGGAAGAATGAAGGGGGGAAAATCGGAGGGGGAGATGAACCATGAGAGTCTATAGACTCTGAGAAACAAACTGAGGGTTCTAGAGGGGAGGGGGGTGGGGGGATGGGTTAGCCTGGTGATGGGTATTAAAGAGGGCACATATTGAATGGAGCACTGGGTGTTATACGCAAACAATGAATCATGGAACACTACATCAAAAACTAATGATGTAATGTATGGTGATTAACATAACATAAAAAAATAAGTATTTGTTGAATGAATGAAATTGCTCTTTAGTTAAGACTTTCTGTCTTGTGTTTCTCTTTATGCTAACAGGTGGAGTCTTAGGTTTGGTTTGTTTTTTAAATAGGAGTTTATTTGACATTTCTTTAAATAAGAAGCTTATATTCAGAACGATAAGGCATCTAAAGACTCTCTGCCTTTGGAATTCTGCTGGCAGAGGCCTCCTGAGGAGGCATCAGGATGAAGAAATATTTCACGTAACTTTAAGGGGCCTGCTATCCAGTCAGGAAGAAAGAGAGGCACAAGGATGATAGAATTCACTAAAATGAATTCAAATGAACTGGAAAGAGCATGAACCCTGTAGTAGCAAAAGGCTTTAAACAAGGGGGAAAAACATCTATTACCTCAGCTCTTCAAAGCATGATGAGAATAGAGTCTGGCTCAGCTCTGGGAGCACAGTTTTCCTTGCTATTTTTGTTTACAGCTATTCTATATCTGCCATCTGCTAGAGTGTGTGCCTGGCACAGGGAGGCTTCAGCTTCACTGGAAAAACAGCTCAAAGCACATGCCCAGTGGGCATGAGATGGTCACAAAGCCTGCTTCTTGGGCAGCAAGCAAGACAAGAACCCTATGAGACTTGCTCATCCACAAACTGTGGCATCCCTGCACAGCGAGGGCGCAATGCAGCATTCTTGTCCCTGGAAAGCATTTTTCTTTTTCTTTAAGATTTTATTTATGTATTTATGTATTTATTTATTTGAGAGAGAGAGAGAGCAGCGGGAGGGGCCAAGGAAAAGGGAGAGAATCCCAAGCAGACTCCATGTTGAGCGTGGAGCCCAACGTGGGGCTCAATCTCACAACCCTGAGATCATGACCTGAGCCTGAACCAGGAGTTGGATTCTTAACTGACTGAGCCACCCAGGTGCCCCTGCAAAGCATTTTTCCTAAACAAGAGGGAAATGAAAGGAAAGCATGAGGCCCAGTCTCCAAACACTGACATACCTCCTAAACGAAACTATCACTTTCCCTAAATGACAAGAGGTCATAAGTTGATCATTCTTGGAAACCTCTGGTGTCCCAGTCAGAGAGGGACAAGAATTAGAGGTCATTTCTTTGACTTTTTATTTACTCATGTACTCACCCACCACATGGGATAATAAAAATATCCCAGCAACCCATCCACATGGGATAATAAAAATAAGTTTTGAATTTGTAATCTAGAGACTTCCATTTTGGTTCTGACTCAACCAGGTGCCAACCGTGTAACCTTGGGCAGATTGTTTAACCTCTCTGGTCCTCAGTATCCCATGTGAACAATTAAAACTTGGAATTATGTGATCTCTAAGATTCCCTCCAGTTATAAAATATTCTAATTTATCATTCTATTTTTTTAAGGCCACAGCTGCAGCCTACCTATTATTGCACATAGCAAAGCTGAAAGTAACCATGCAAGGACAAAATAGGACATGTACCTGTGAACACTCAAATCAGAAGCTTCTTGACAAAGAGGACAAATTCTAAAGGCTACTCAAAAAAACAAACAAACAAACAAACAAACAAAACAATCTGAATCATTCCCGTAGAAAAATCCAAGTCAAGTCAATAATATCCTTGGCTTTCCCATCAAGGAATTGTAGCAGTTTGCTAGCAAGTGGTCTAGGAACATTAAACACTTCACCCGTTACTTCTCTTTTAAATTGCCTAAAGTATGATTACTGTGTATGATCTCTTAACTGACTCGAGTGATAGCCAATAGATGGGGAGAGATGGATGGGGAGACAGACACACATGAGAAGGGGCTAAGGTCCAGAGGTTTCAATGAAGATTGAGAGATCAGAAAATGGGAAAATAATCATAAAGACTGCAGAGGCAGAGCTGATCCGGGTGGCCACAGGGCCCAGGAAATGGGAGCGAGTAGCTCAAGTAGAGTGAGTAAGGGGATGCTGGGGCTTAGCAGGTCAAGGAACTGAGACACCAACGCATTTGCAGTTGTTCATGGCTACAATGAAGCTGCTCAAGATGATGCCGGACGTGGTACACAGAGTCTGCGATAGATGGGGAAGGTGGAAGAAGGCAAAAACAAGGAAGAGCTAATAAATGGCACTCCCAAAGGGCAGAACCCTAGGCTGCAGTCACCCCAGACTTGGCGAACGGAGCTCAGGTTGTACCGGACTGGGATATTCTTACCTTTTTATTTTGAAACATTTTCAAACATACGGGGAAAGGTAAGAAGAGTACAGTTGTTAATATTTTGTCACATATTCATTCTCCTACTCTCTCTCTGGCTCTGTCTCTCTCCCCACGCATAATAACATCATTTCTTCAGTCTTCTTTATTCTAGAACAATTCCTTAGCCTTTCTTTCTCTTTACACTGAAATTTTTGAAGAGTACAGGCTAGTTATTCAAAATATCCCTCAAATTGGATCTGTCTGCTACTTCCTCGTGATTAGATTCAGGTTATATATTTTGGCAGGGATAAGTGATGCGTCTTTCTCAAGTGCGTTACATCGGGAAGCACACGATGTTCATTTGTCTCATTACTGCTGATATGAACTTAGATTATTTGGTTAAGGTGGTATCTGTAGAGGTTGCTTTTGGGCAGCAGGCTTGAGCAATGGGAACCTGAGTAAGGTTAAAAGGGCCCACAAGCGACGACCGGGATGAATGCAAACTGGCTCATTAGGCGACCCACCTCAAAATAACCATAGGCCCTCGCTGACCAATGGGCTACTTACAACCAGGCATAGGTACCCAGAAAGGAAAATTCCATATGTTCCCAAAGCTCCTCACCTTCCCCCCCCCCCCCCCCCGCCCCGCTTACTACAGCCCCTCATTACTGCCTCCTGGCAGACAGTCTCTCTTCTGCGGTCCTGCCTGCCTCCCCGTTGTCATGTAGCCAATAAACCTCTTATCTCCTTTGTTCTGCTTCGGGTGAATTCTTTCACCACCCATGCCGCCGGCCTCCACCCAATCAGGTCACCCCATACTGTCTACCTAGAATTCTCTACTGTAGATGTATTTGCTTCCTCTTTATAATTAATAAACAATTTGCAGGAACATGCTTTAGGACCGTGTATATATTCTGTTCTCCAAAACATCCATGGATAATTTTTGCCCAAATCAATTCTTTCGACAGTGGTTGCAAAAGAGCGATTTTCTAACTCTTTCGCTCTACATTTATTAGGATTCAGATTTTTAAATGCCATTTAAAGCCTTCTTTTATTCAACAGGGCAATGGAACAACACGAAGACTACATAAAGCCCATCTTATGGAAGTTTCCATAAGAATTGAAATCCTTGGCTACACCATAGTTCAGGAAAATATGAAGCTTTATCTATACAATACCGAACTAATAAGCTAAATCAGTGAAATCAGGAAAATAACAGTTTACAAGTAACTGTGATCTCTCCGCCTTACGAATTTCTGCCAATTTCCCCAAAGAATCATTCTCATGAAGATCTCAATTTTTCTTAAAAACTATTATATTTTTAAGTATGTAAGAAATTTAGCTGTGCAAAAGTACTACTAGCATTTTAAATTATTAAAATATTTTCTCATAGGAAATAGGTTCTATTCAACAATTCAATAATGACCTCTAATCCCCACTCAGAATTAAAAAATTAAATGTCTTGACTGCAATTCTGTTTTATGTCTCCCTTGTTATTAATTACTAATCTGAGTTCTATTGACACATTCATTCACCCAAGGTCAGATACGATCAGCATTAAATTTTGTCTCTTGCAGCTGCTTTTTTTATTAAAAAAGATAATGCCATATAAAGCCATAATCATATAAGGAAAGTTTTCTGATTACGGGAAATAACTGGCAATTGCGGCTGAGGTAATGCCCTTTCTTACACTTGGTTGAAATATGTCTCTTTGTAACAGGATTTTCTAACAATTAACAGGATCCAACTAAAAGCTGGCTTCTTTGTGAATTGTCTAGTCAAGGCTGGAAGCTGACAAAGAGCATTTAAATGGGGGTGGGGTGGGGTGGGACTTCATATCCTTTCAGCAATACTTTCTATCCCCTAAAGGCTCATGATTCTAGAATGGATATCTAAACAGTCCATGGTGGAGTCTCATAATACTGAACATTTCTAAAGCAGAAGTGGATTAGCCACACAGCAAATAAAGAAAAATATGAAGATGCATTTAATGGGTATAAAGACTAAAAAGGATGTTTCATTTTGTGTGTGTGTCTGTTTCATACAGGCAACCAATGTGTTTGTAGTATCAGTCCTATATAAACCTCAAGGCCAACACATTATCATGTCAAAAAATGAATGACTAACTAAAAATTATTATTGAGAGGGATCATAATTTCAGATGAAGAAAGTGGTCTCCTTTTACAAAGAAAAGTACTCTTGGGGCGCCTGGCTGGCTCAGGCAGAGGAGCATGGGACTTCTGATCTCAGGGTCACAAGTTCGAGCTCCACGTTGGTTAGAGAGATTACTTAAATAAAAAAATAATTTTTAAAAAAAGAAAAAAGAAAAGTACTCATTTAAAATGATTCCTGGGGCACCTGGGTGGCTCAGTCAATTGGTCATCTGACTCTTGATTTTGGCTCAGGTCATGATCTCAGGGTCGTGGGACTGAGCCCCACATCAGGCTCTGTGCTCAGCACAGGGTCTGCTGTCCCTCTCCCTCTGCTCTCCCCCTTCCCCCGCTCGCTCTCTAAAATAAATAAAATCTTTTAAAAATAAAATAAAATATAATGATTCCCTAAGAGTACTCTTACTGTGATGAGCACTGAGTAGTATATAGAATTGTTGAATCACCATATATTGTACACCTGAAACTAATATAACACTGTATGTTAATTATAGTGGAATTAAAAAAAGAAAAGAAAATGATTCTCAATTGACGCCAACAAACCAGGGATATAATATATGATATGGGCCAAAAATAAAGATTTGGCTGTTTTGATATATGGATGATAATTAAAGCCACGAGAGTAAAGTCACCCAAGGAGAGCATTAGAGTGACAAAATAAAAGGACCAAGAGGAACCCAGAGGAATCCTAATATTTAGAACTTGGGAGAAAGTGGAGCCCTTATGAACAGTTCAGAGACACAAGGAAAACCAGGAGAATGTGCTGTCGCTGAAGCCAAGGGCCATGAGTATTTTAAGAGGGGTGTGTGCAGAGTGCCAAGTACTACCAGGAAGCCAAGCCAAATAAGAACTGAAAATGGTCCACTGGACTTCAAGGTCATTCAAGAACTTGTCAAAATCATTTTCCATGGGATGGAACAGAGAAAGTAGGAGATAGCAGTGGGAACGTCCCTTTCAGGAGCAAGCTCTGAGAGGGAGGAGAGTAACTGGAGGGAAGAAGAGGGCAAGGGAAGGCTTTCTTCCAAAGGCAAGGAAAAAAGAGTTACAAAGGGCCATTCTGGACAACAGGAAAATTCTGAATATGAACTCTATGTTAGGCAATATTAATCCACCAATGCTAATTTTTTTTCAGAGTGATATAGTATTATAGTTATATAAAAGAATATCCCTCTTTTTAGGACACTCATGCTGAAGTATATGGAGGTTAATATCATACTGTCTACAACTTACTTTCAAATGGAGAGGGAGATAGAGAAGGAGAGAGGGAGAAAGAAAATGGTAAAATGTTAACAAAGTGGTGAATCTCGGAGAAGAGGATGTGGGTGTTCGCTGTATTCTTCTTTCATCTTCTCTCTGTAGGTTTGCCATTTTTAAAAATAAGAAGTTGGGGGTAAAGCAAAGCAGAAGGGCATGAGGAAAAAAATGCATCCAAACCAAAAGAAAAGGAAAAAAGAGGAAAGACACTTGAGCCTGTTAGAGTGTTAACAGGGTGGGACACCCGAGTGGCTCAGTCCAAGCGACTGACTCTTGATTTTGGCTCAGGTCATGATCTCAGGGTTGTGAGATAGAGCCCTGCATTGAGCCCTACATCGGGCTCCACACTGGGTGGGGAGCCTGTTTAAGATTCTCTCTCTCCCTCTCCCTCTGCCCTTTCTCCCATTCCCCACCCTGCTAGCAGTGCTCTCTCTCTCTCTCTTAAAAAAAAAAAAAAAAGAATGTTAATGGGGTAACAGCTAAGGGAGCGAGCAAGAGAAGTAGAAGGCGGAAATCAATGTCCCCCATCTCTCCACATGCACTTGCAGCTAGAGAGCATTCTGATAGACTTTTGAGTGGCGAGAATTTTAAAGAGCATCTTATCTGATGTCCCATTTCACTGAGGAGGAAAATGAGGGAGATCCCAAGATTACTTGATGGCAATTATAAAAGAAAATCCTCCAACAATAACAAGAATGGCAAGGGCCCCTCTAAACTTTCAGAAATTTTTTCCGAGAACAACAAAGATAAAGGAAACATGTCATTCATTTTTTTTCCATGAAGGTCCCAAATTTAATATACAGCATTGTAAAGGACTTAACTTTGGGACAGAGGAGGTGAGGGATCTGGGCCTTAGGGTGGAAAGAGGGTATTTCTCAGGCAGCTGTGAATGGCTTGACCATTAGATTTTTAAACAACTAAATGAACTACATGTTATTCCGGGAATTAAAGAAATATTTGGTTTACTAACTAGTGAAAATAAAGAACAAATATTTTTTAAAAGAACAATCTCCATTAGAGAAAATTTCCATCTTTCATAGCTTAAAGCATCCAACTCCAAAGCCAAAAGCCTTTGTAGGCTCCTCAGCACTTAGGGAAAATGAATAAATGCATTTCTAAATGGTCTCAAGGGAAGAAATAAAAGAAAATATATCATCGTGTTTTCAAAGGGCTCCATGGAAAAAAAAAAGCACAATAGATTATTAATTCAAAATACATCAATATAAAATTTTAAGTATAAAGTGAAGTTCAGGAGAATGAAATTGCAATGTTTAATTCCTATTTCTGGATAAATTCCAATTTTACAAGGCAGGGTACCATATCAAAAAGAGCATGGACTTTGGAATCTGTCAAGGCCAGTTCCGATCCAGGTCAACTAGTACATGACTTTGGACAGTTCTTTAATCTAAGTCTCAGTTTCTTCATCTAGAAAAGGAGACTAATCAAAGCTTCCACCAAGAGTTGGTTTTTTTTTTAAGATTTTATTTATTTATTTCAGAGAGAGAGAGCACAAGTCGGGGGAGGGAGAGGGACAAACAGACACCCCACTGAGCGTGGAGCCCCACGACATAGGGCTCGATCTCAGGACCCTGAGATCATGACCTGAGCTGAAACCAAAAGTCGAACATTTAACCAGCTGAGCCACCCAGGTGCCCCAGAGCTTCCTCCAAAAGTTTTGCAGAGAAATAGAAATAATGAATGTAATAGGCACGCAATATAAATGATAGCTATGATTTTTCTCTTCCCTGTTGCATATCACAAAAGAAGCAAAATAACAATAATAATACAACATCAGTGCTACTTCTCTACATGAAAGTAGATAGCCCACAAGAAGGGGATAGCCTCAATTTTATATGTAGGCTATTTTTTTTCAAAAATGCCATGATAGGGGCGCCTGGGTGGCTCAGTCAGTTAACCATCCACCTCTTGGTTTCTGCTCAGGTCATGTTCTCAGGGTCCTGGGACTGAGCCCTGCTCTACACTCAATGGGGTGTCTATTTGAGGACTCTCTCTCCCTCTCCCCCTGTTCGCTCACACGTGCGTGCTCTCTCTCTCTCTCAAATAAATAAATATATATTTTGTAAATGCCATGATACTCTAGAGGCAGAGTTTTGTATTGGGGCTGAGTGACCAAAGTGGGGGGAAAAGCCCTTCACACCAGTCAGACCATGAGAAACAGGGGGCAAGCCCTAACCCCGGCTCTGCCACTTACTAGCTATGCGTTTTTAAGCAAATCACTTTGCCTCTCAAAGCCTCTATTTCCTTGTTTACAAATTGAGAACAATCCTTCACAGGCTGTGAAGATCAAATGTATATGAAAGGGCCTGTACAACTATAAAAGCACTATGCAATTAAAAGATACTTTATATGAGTAAATTTAATTAAAGTTAGTTTCCAAGAGCAGCAATGTTGAGAGGCACCATAAAAGGGTGTAACTGTTGATGGCAAAAAAAACCCACAACACTATATTCAGAACTCCTTGGGTTCAAATCCCAACTCTGGCAGTGGTTACTAATATGACCTGGACAAGTACTTACCTCACTGAGCATGAGCTTCTTCAATTATACAAAAAAGGAATAATAACACTTTACTCAGGTTTATTGCAAGGATTAAATAAAAAGTATGCAGGATATTTTGAACACTCTTAAGAATATAGTTAGTAATCAGGAAATAGTAACTATTATTTTTCTATCAAGAGCTTTCAAAACATTCATAACACTTGACACAATAAGTTCATGTCTAATCACCTGAATATGGGAATAATCCAAAGTAAGGAAAAAACTACACAAAGAAATTCTTCCAAGTATTGTCTATATTAGTAAAAAAAAAAAAAAAAAGATTCAATATTAGAGGAATAATTAAGACTATGATGATCTATCCATTAAGTAAAATGTTTAGTAATGGTTAAAATGCTATTTACAAAGCATTTATAACAACTTGAGAAATGTTTATATAATAATGTCTTAGTGCCAAAAAATTAAGCTACAAGAAATTAATATTTAGGATGATCAGAAATCTATACTATACCAAAAAAAAAAAAAAATGAAAAAAGAAATTACCAAAATGTTAACAGTTGTTGTCACTGGGTAGTAGAATGATGAATATTATTTCCACCGGCTTTTCTATATTTTACAATATTTCTAAATGAGAAAAACTTTTTATGGCTAAATGTAAGTAAATAACATTGCTTCAGTTTTCAGCAGGTTTATTATTACGAAATCATAATAAACACTGACATATTCAACAAGAGATAATGGAAGAATAAAAAGAACTATAAGGGAATATTCTGACAGTATATGCTAATATATTAAATAGCTTAGATGAAATGGGCAAATTCCTAGAAGGACACAAACTACTAAAAATGAATCAAGAAGAAATAGAAAATCTGAATAGACCTATAACAAAAGTAGAATACATAATCAAAAAACTACCCACAAAGGCCCATACTCAGTTTCACTGATGAATTCTACCAAACATTTAAAGAATACCAATTCTTCACAAACTCTTCTAAAAGGTGGAAGAAAAGAAAGACTTTGCAACTCATTCTATGAGGCTAGTATTACCCTGATCACAAAACCACACAAACACATTACATGAAAAGAAAACTACAGACCAATATTTCTTATGAATACAGATGCAAAAATCCTAAACAAAACTCTAACAAACTGAATCCAGCAACATATAAAAAATATTATACCCCACGACCAAGAGGGATTTATCCCAGGAATGCCAAGTTGGTTCAACATCTGAAATTCAATTAACTCATCATAGAATAAAGGGCAAAACTACATGATCATTTCAACATGCAGATAAAGCATTTGACAAAATTAAACACCACTTCTTTTTTTTTTTTTAAGATTTTATTTGAGAGAGAGAGCGCGCACATGAGTGGGGGGGGGAGGGGCAGAGGGAGCGAGAGAAACAGACTCCCTGATGAGTGGGGAGCCTGACTCAGGGCTAAATCCCAGGACCCTGGGATCATGACCTGAACCAAAGGCAGATGCCCAACTGACTGAGCCACCCAGGCACCCCTAAACACCACTTCTTAATAAAAAACAACCAATAAACTAGGAATAGGAATGAACTTCCTCAACCTGATAAAGAATATCTTAGAAAAAGCCACAGTTAATATCATACTTAAAGACGAAAGATTGAATGTTTTCCCCCTATGATCAGGAACAAGACAAGGATGTGTATTCGTGAATTTCTATTCAACACTAAGAGAGGTTCTAGCCAGGATTATTATGCAAGAAAATGAAAAAAAAAAGGGCATAGAATAGAAAGGAAGAAGTTAAACTATATGCAGATGACATAGTTTATAAATAGAAAATCCTAAAGAATCAACCGAAGTCTTGGGATACAAGATCAATATACAGAAATCAATTGTTTTCTATACACTTGCAATGAGCAATCCAAAAATGAAAGTAAGAAAATAATCCCATTTTATAACAGCATTAAAAAGAATGAAAATACTTGGAGTAAGTTTAACAAAAGAAGCGTAAAACTTAAGCTTTGAATGCTACAAAACATTGTTGAAAGAAATTAAAGACCTAAACAAATGGGAAGACATTCCATGTTCATGGATCAGATGATTTAACCACTAAGCTGGCAATACTCCCCCAATCGGTATACAGATTCAGTGCAATCCCCATCAACATTCCAGATGGCTTCTTTTGAGAAACTGACAAATTGATCCTAAAATTCATCCAGAAATACAAGGGACCCAGAAAGCCAAAACAATCTTGAAAAAGAGAAACAAAGTTGAAGGACTCAAACTCCCAATTTCAACTTTCTATAAAATACAGTAATCAAGACAGTGTGGTACTGGCATAAGGATAGACATATAGATCAATGGAATAAAATTCAGAGTCCAGAAATAAACCCTCATATCTACAGTCAATTGATTTTTGACAAGAGTGCCAAGACCATTCAAAGGAGAAAGAATAGTCTTTTCAACAAATGGTACTGGAATGACTGGATATCCACATGCAAAGAACAAATCTGTTCCTCCACCTCATACCGTATATGAAAACTAACTCAAAATGTATCAAAAACCTAAATGTAAGAGCTAAAAATATAAAACTTTTAGAAGAAAACACAGCCATAAACAATCTTGGCTTTGGCAATGGATTCTTTGGCATGATGCCAAAAGCATAAGCAACCAAAGAAAAAATAAATTGGATTTCATCAAAATTAAAAACCTTTCTGCTTCAAAGGACAGCATCAAGAAAGTGAGAAGACAGCCCACGGAAAGGAAGAAAACATTTGCAAATCATACATTTGATAAAGAACTTATAACTGGAATATATAAAGAAAATTCTTACAACAAAATAATATAAAAACAAATAACTAAAAATGGACAGATGATCTGAATAGACATTCTTCCAAAGATCTGCAAATGGCTAATATACACATGACAAGATGCTAAATATCATTAGTCATTAGGGAAATGCAAATGAAAACCCTAATGAACTACCATTTCATACCTGCTAGGATGGGTATAATCAGAAGGACAGACAATAACAAGTATTGCAAAGGATGTGGAAAAATTAAAACCATTATACGCTGCGGGTGGAAATGAAGAATGGTGCAGGCACTTGGGAAAACAGTTTGGGAGTTTCTCAAAATGTTAAACATTGAGCTACCATATGACCCAGCAATTCTACTCCTAGGTATATACCCAAGAGCACCAAAAACACGTGTTTGTTTGTTTGTTTGTTTGTTTGTTTGTTTTAAGGATTTTATTTATTTATTTGACAGAGAGAGATATATCGAGAGCAGGAACACAAGCAGGGGGAGTGGGAGAGGGAGAAGTAGGCTTCCCACGGAGCAGGGAGCCCAATGCGGGGCTCGATCCCAGGACCCTGGGATCATGACCTGCGCTGAAGGCAGATGCTTAATGACTGAGCCACCCAGGTGCCCCAAAACCATGTGTTTACACTATAACTTGTACACGAATGTTCATAGTAGCATTGTTCACAGTAGTAAAAAGGTAGAAACAACCCAAATGTCTATCAATTAATGAATGGATGAATACGATGTGGCACATTCCGACAATGGAGTATTATTCAGCGATGAAAAGGAATGAAATTCTGATTCTTGCTATGACATGAACTTTGAAAACACTATGCTGAATGAAAGAATTCAGACAGAGAAGACTCCATGTGGTCTGATTACATTGATAGGAAATGTCCAGAAGAGCCCAAATCTATAGAGACAGAAAGTAGATTAGTGATTGCCTAGGGCTTGGGAGGTAGTGGGTAGGGGAGTCACAGCTAATGGTTTGGAGGAGGGATATGAAAAATGTTCTAAAACTGATAGTGGTGATGGTTGTACAGCTCTGTGAATATACTGAAAACCAATGAATTATATCCTTTAAACTGGTGAATTGTGTGGTCTGTGAATTACAGCTCAATAAAACTGCTCTTTTAAGAGAGTGATCCAGGAAAAGACTTTGGCATTTCCTCAAATAGTTAAACATATAATTACCATATGACCTGGCAATTTCATTCCTGGGTATATACCCCCAAAGAACTGAAAACAGGAACTCAAGCAAGTACACATACGCTCATGTTCATAGCAGCACTGTTCCCAGTAGCCAAACGGGTGGAAACAACCCAAATGTCATCAATAGATGAATGGATAAACAAAATGTGGTCTATACATACAATGGAATACTATTCAGCCTTAAAAAGGAATGAAGTATGATAGATGCTACAACATGAATGAACCCCAAAAACATGCTAAGTGAAAGGAGGCAGAGGTTACATTGTGTATGATTCCATTTACCCGACATATCCAGAATCAGTAAATTCACAGAGACAGAATACAACACTAGTGGTTGCCAGGGGCTAGAAGGAGAGGGAAATAGGGAGAAACTGCCCAATAGATAAGGGGGTTTGCTTTGGAGTGATGAAAATGTTTGGAACTAGACTAGAAGGGGTGGTTACACAACCTTGTGAAGGTACCAAATGCCACTGAAATGTCCCCTTAAAATGATTAATTTTGTGTTATGTGAATTTCACCTCGGTAAATTAAAAGAAAAACCAATCCCAAAATCTAAGGCAACATTTCCATTTACCTGCAACATTTTAAAAGTTGAGAAGTATTTCAAAAAGAGAGAATTTACTTTTACAAGTTGGGCGTGGCCTTTTTTTTTAGTAACCTGAGAAATTTGGCTAAATTTAAAGAACTCTAGATAATCCTAGATGTAAAAAGAATATTACTCCCTTTGCTCTCTTATAATAAATTATTACCATGGAATTAGCTCGGTTGGAGCTTTTGAAAGACTTACAGATTTGAAAGAGTTAGTACATCTCCCGTGTCCCTACTGTGGGAGGCCGGCTTTGCTAACTGACCAGCACAAGTCAGCTGGGAGGCAGAATAGCATTTGATTCCCAAGAAAAAACATCACATGCTAATTAGTATAGAATACTCTGCATCCTAAACTGTCCATCTTAAGTCTGAGTAAACTTCCAAAAACAAGACATGGAAAAGAAACTGGGAAAATTATCTATAACCTAGACACGAAAAGAATGGAGTTTAAGAACAAATTATTCACATAATCATCCCAGTTTGTTTATTTTTATTTTTATTTGCTTGTGGAGACTATGTCCCTTAAACACTCAAGTGAGTTGCAACTAGATTTTAGTAGGTATGAGAAAGAACTTCAGTACAAAATAAACAAAGGCAATAGTTAAGCCTCTAATTATATGGGGATCGTGGGGGGCATGTCCTCTATGTAGAAACAACACACTTTTTGGGAAGCAGATGATCTTGCGTTTCCCAAATTCTACCCGGAATAGTCTAAAAACGTGGGGCAAATCTCATGAAGTTCTGTGTTGAATAGCTATAAAAAATAATCCAATCACTGAGTTACAAAATCTAATAAAAAGTCAATGCTGCAGCTAAATGCCACATAGGTATGGGTATAGCTATTTATAAGCATGTTGAATAAACAGAGAGAAATTTACAGAGGCTTTCTTGTTCCCTGCCAGTGAGTTTGAAAGGGAGATTTTTTATATTGGTGCGTTTTCAGCTGAAATCAAATCAAACATAAGCTCTCTCTTAGATAATACTTTATGGTACCTCGTAAATTCAAAGCTACATCTTCCTAAAGGTAGTTCCCCGTGTTATGCCAATATTCAACCTTCAGTATTCAGCTCAAGTGATGGTGCCTTGTGCCCAAGCGCGCGGGGCTGCTGGAGAAGCAAGTGACTGCCCGGGGAGAGGGGAGAGGGCGAAGCTGGCTCACTCTCGCTAGGCTCCCCATTCATTCAGGAAGACAGGCACCCCCGCTGGCACTCACCTTTCTCAGATTTCCTGTCTTTCCTTGAAGACGAAGTGCCACAGCCCATGTCTTCTAAATCATGTGTGCTCATGAATTTAACTTCTCATTCCAAAACAGAGTGTGAAAAGTGCCTCCCTCTATGCAGCGAGGAGCCACTCCTAGCAGATCCACCTCAGTCATAGATCCTGCTGAGGAAGACACGGGAGGCAGGGGGCGGGGGGGAGGAAAGCACCCGTTAACAGCAAGGTATCTGAGGGCTGCTCAGCAGCATTCATTGTATGCTTCTTCGCAACTGCTGTTCAGCATGTGATGCGGAAAATGATCAGGCATAATCTAAGCCGGGTGCATTTTCCAAAACATAGCCACGGCATCCGAGCAGCTATTCTAGATTGCTTTTGCGCTACACATAAATTATATTTTCCCCGTGTCGAGGTCAGATCGAGGTCTGTATAAAATAAAGCATTAAAAATGAAAGGGAAACCGGAAATGTAAGAGCGTACGGCTTTCTAATTGAAATACAGGGAATGGGATATGAAGGACCTGATATAATTTAACTGTTTGGGTTGTAAGCGCAAAATAATTAAATCTATCTGGGCTTTTAGAAACACAGACTGGAGACGGACTATGAGACAAAACAACATATTTAAACAACTCTGCCAAAACTCAAATCAAAGTGAGTTCCTCAACACTACTTCTCAGAATCAGCTGGAGAGCTTGTTTTAAAAAAGCAGGCTCGAGGCCTCCCCCCAGACTAGGGTGTCACAATGGGGGGGCGGGGGGAGCCGAGCGCCCTTTTCGTTTGTATGTGTTCTCTTCTTCTTTTTTTTTTTTCAGTAAACTCTGTGCCCAAAGAGGGCTTGAACTCACGACCTGTGATCAAGAGTCCAGTCGGCCCTTTTTAAATAAGCCGTCCACGTGTTTCTGAGACACCCTCCCCTCCCAGGTCTATCCTCACGCTCATCAGCCGAAACTGCTAAACTGGATTTTAGTATTCCACCTCGTGGCTTTTTGGGGTGACACTTCCTTTATTTTGTATTGCTCCAAACCAGCCGGATCTAATCGATTTGCACTGCTAGATAGGAACAAAGTCAGAGAACAACTGACTTGAGACCCTACCAGGGCTGTTTTTCCATTAGCAGTACACAAAAGCCTCCAAATTTGACTCAACTAAAGAAAGAGAAAAAATAAAACGAGCACAATATTTGAATTATGGAAATACTGTTAAAACAATAACAACCTTAATAAACAGATATTCTGCTCAGACCTAGGCCTGGTTCTTTTATGTATAGTATGAATTAAGCCTCCTAAACGTTGGGTTATCTCCAAATTTGACAGGCATTTCTTTCATATCTTTCTTACCTACAACCTGGATAAAAAATGTTAACAAGGTCAGCTCCAAGGGCACAACAGCCCCTGTAACGTTCCACTCCGGCCCATTCTCCAGGGTTACTGCACACCCATTACATTCATACTGTGAGCATATTTGTTCAGTTAGGTGCTAAATCCACCCATCATAACTACCATCTTATTTGTCTATGAGACATCCTGGGAAATTTTGCTAAATATTTTCATGAAGTTATGATATATACTTTGACACCTTGACTATCCCAGCCCCCAGGAGAAAGAAAACTAAAAGGAGGAGGAGAACAGAAGGAGGGAAGGAGGGAGGAAATCAGTTTGGCATGACTTTTAATAAGAGAATCACCAGAAGTTGAAAGGTGGGAGAGACCTTTAAATTGTCTAGAATTTACACAAAGTGCAAGGAAGTCAAGCAACTTGCCTAATGTCGTATAGAAAAATGGGTTGTCAAACTTGTTTGCCTATTACCATAGCCCAGGGAGCTTTTAAAACTCCCAGTGCTCAGACAGCACTGCATTAAATGAGAATCTCTGGGGGTTTAAAAAGACGGATGCCTGGGTCCCATCCCCAGAGATTCTGATGTAACCGGTACTGGGTGGGGGTTGGGCATCAAGATTTTTTAAAACTCCCCAGATGATTCTAATGTGCAGCCAAATTTGACAGTCTTTAATAGTGACAATGTTTTAGCAAACCCATGATGACACCTAAGGATCATCACATTTTCCTCTAAATGCTTTGACTCCATCTGTTTGGAACAGAATTTTTCCAAAGGTCATGTCAGGCTTATAAAGCGGTGGTTTCTGGCATCTCTTCTTTTCTCGTTTTTGAAATCTGGGCAGTATTTACCCATCACCTGCCTTCTCTCTGTACTCAGAAATGTCTTTTTTTTTTTTTTTTTTTTTAAGATTTTATCCATTTATTTAGAGACAGAGAGAGGGGGGGAGAGGAAGGGAGGGAGGGAGGGAGGGAGGGGGAGGGGCAGAGGGAGTGGGAGAGAGAGAATCTCAAGCAGACTCTGCACGGAGCATGGAGCAGACTGGGGCCCCATCTCACAACCCTGAGATCACCACCCGAGGCGAAACCTAGTCGAACGCTCAACCGACTGAGCCACCCAGCCGTCCCTAAACTCAGAAATTTCTTATAGGTTATCTGTAGCACCTCTGAGAACATATCTGCTGGGCTCCTTCATCACCCTTTGAAGTGGTTCACCTCGTCCTGGTGACCTTCTCCGCGCACCCAGATCAGTGCTCTTTGTCATGAGTATCACAAGACTCACCAGGGGAGGCTATCAAAACATGAAGCTTCTCAGGCTTTACCACCAGTACTCAGTGTGGAGGGTCTGGGAACCTGCAGCTAGAATGCAGCCTTCGGGGGACTGACACAGCTGCTCCCAGATCTCAGGTGGAGACACTGCTCTCCGTTATCTCCTTTGGGCTTCACTTTCATTTTTGTGCTACTTTTCCTACCCCGTTTTGTGAATACAGAAGAGTTGGGCACTGAGTAGGCAACACTGATTAAACAAGAAGAAGTGAGACATTTCAGTCTTGATTTTCTTTTTCCAGAAAAAAAAACAAAGCAGTATATCTCCCCAGAGGCATCTGGTTCTCAGCCACCCCTCAGTTCATTACACAACAAACAAAATTCCATGTAAAAAATTCACTAGGAACTAAAAAGCATCAAACTTGAGTATATTTCTGTTAGACTGTAAGCTCCATGGGTATCTTTCTTTCTAAATACTCCTTGAATCTCTGGCACCTACACACTACCTTTCGCATAGCAGGTGTTTGATAAATGCTAAATGCATTAATGGAGCTTTCTAAGCTAGGGTCCTTTGTTTTCTTTTTAAACATTTTATTTATTTATTTGGGATAGAGAGAACGAGAGAGAGAGAGAGAGAGAGAGAGCACGTGAGCGGGGGGAAGGGGGTGAGGGGCAGAGGGAGAGGGAGAAGCAGACTCCCCCCTCTGAGCAGGGAGCCCAACTCGGGGCTCGATCCCAGGATCCTGAGATCATGACCTGAGCCGAAGGCAGACGCTTAAATGACTGAACCACCCAGGCGCCCCAGGCGGGGTATTTTAAAAAATTAATTGCTGGGGCGCCTGGGTGGCTCAGTCGGTTGAGCATCCAACTCTTGATTTCAGCTCAGGTCATGATATCAGGGTTGTGGGGTGGAGCCCTGTGTCCGGCTCCACGCAGAGTCTGCTGGAGAGATTTTTTTTTCTCTCCCTCTCCCTCCCCCTTTGCCCCTCCCCCTGCTCATGCTCACTCGCTTGTGCACACACACTCTCTCTCTCTCAGATAAATAAATAAAATCTTAAAAAAATAATAATTGCTAAAAGTCAGTATTAGTCCATGACTTGGTGCACAAATACATGCTATTTGATTATACAAAAGCCTTTTATTAAACCAGAAAATGGGTAGTACTTACACACTTATTTTTAAAGAAGATTTTAAAATCATGATGGAGAAAAACTGAGAACTATTCTAGAATTCTTTGGTTATCAGGAAAAGATTTGCTATTGAAAATTTTACATTATGAAATAAGTATTAAGCAAGTTATCCTTAAACTGTTTTTCTCCTTCAGGTAACAGTTAAAACAAACAAACCAAAAAGAGCTCATTTTAATGCTCACCAGACAAAAGCTGGGTAAGGCCAGGTGCCACTTAATACTCCCACACACTGCCCAAACTACACTGCCATCATCCACTTAAAGGCAGAGAGGAAAACAAGTTTTTAAGCAGTGTATGTCTCTTTGAGGACATCTCTAGTTGGCTGTAAAGCTGATAACAATGATTTGGGGATTTTCCATTATTGAGAAAAATCGAAGCTCCTTCCATTTCCAGCCCTCTGTCAGCATTAGAAAAGCACTTAGTGTGCCAAAGAAGTCTCTGGAGAAATGATTGATTCCCTAGGACCTGAAATGGGTCCTCCGGCTCCAGAGGTGGGGAGTTTCTGCAGCGTTCACGAAGACCCAAGGAGGCCATAATCAGTGACATGTACACTGAAAAGGCGGATCTTGGCAAAAAACAGTTTGAAATTTGCCCAGTGCCGCTGCCCCTACTAATATTTATGTATCGAGGATGGTTTTAAAGCACAAAGATGAAACACTGACTCATCATTGGCACTCACTTATAATCTGAAAAAGAAAAGGCTTCTAAGGCTTCTGCTGGAAGGTTTTACTGTACGTGGGGGCGGGGAGGGTAACTGAAGGGCCGAAGGGTTTGAGGTCCGGCTCTTTTCATCCCAATCACTTTCACTTCCCAAGATGAAGATACATGGAAAGAACAAATGGTGGCCCTTGGAGCCAACCTAACCTCAGCCATCAAGCACCCTCCAAGTGCTAGCCCAACCTCCCCAAGTTGTTGTTATTCATTCTTTATTTTATTCCAGAGTACATTCTTATTGAACTCCCACACCTCCACTCAGCTACCTGGACCTGGATTCTGCCTCTGGCATTCTAGATGCGAATCACGTGGTGCTGCCTCTTATGAGAAATTCCTACTCTAGCTCTGGCCCCGAGGAACCCAAATCCAGAACCCAAAGTCGTTCAACTGGCACCACACTCCCACCCCTCAAAGGGGGAATTAAGTAGGCCGGTCTAATTCTTCCCCCCTTGCACTGTGGAGACAGGAGCATGAAGGACAGATACCTCTTCAGGCTCACGCTGCTGCATTCTCTCTGGTATTCATCAAAACAGGGGTTCTATAGCCTGATGTCTGTGGCCTAAGGACAACCAAGGGGCCTAGAGTGGGGTAGAGGAGGCCCTGGCCGATGGCGCTAAAGAGGCCCCTTCCATCACTACCTTTCCCGGAGAACACTGTAGCGTTTCCTTGTTCATATCTTTGCGTCTGGGGTCTTAAATGAATAAGGGGAAGTCTGTGAGACCGACCCGGTGACTCTTCCCGGGTCTCATCAGTTGAAAGGATAAGAACAGGGAGGAAACCACACTGACCACCAGAAGGTGTCTGAAGGTATCTGTTGTTGTATCAGACAGGATGGTCATCGAGAGGCAGCTTGGCCTGGTGCCAGGTTTTCCACAATATGTTTGTGGAAGAGTAGTTCTCCGTGCTTTATGATTCTAGGAATAGGGCAAAAAAAGGTCCCACAATGGAATAAGTTGAGGAGAGGAGGATTAAACAGATTTCTTGACTGCAAGATTCCTCAGAGCCTTTAACATGTTCATATACATCTCTAATAGGAATCTCTAAGAAAGAGCCAGAGTGTCCACTGTTTCCCAAACAGCCTAGCAGGGGACCCTTTTGAGGTAAAGTGTCTCAAGAGCATCTATTGTTCCTACCTGCTTAATGATGGCTCAGTAGAGCCTGGGGTTTAGAGGTCAAACAAACTGGGGGTATCTGGCTGGCTCAAGTCTGTAGAGCATGTGACTCTTGATCTCAGGGTGGTGCGTTCAAGCCGCACATTGGGTGTGGAGACTACTTAAATAAAAATTAATTAGTTAATTAACTAATTAACATTAATTCCACTGCACCTCAGTTTTCTCTTAATAGGAATAATAATGCCCACCTTACAGGCTTTGTACTGAGGACTACTGAGGAGCTCAGGGTGGAAAAAACAGCTTGAACAAAAAGCAATTCTTCTTAGCTGAATGAGTCCGGAGGGGCCATGCATGGGTGGGTGCCCACCCTGCACAAGTGCTGAAACGAGACTATGTTTGCTCAGATCTCTTCCTTCAGAATGCATGGTCTGGGACCTCCAGAGGCTAAAACCCTCGGGTGTCTACTCCTTCTGGCATAACTGTAGATTCATAAGAAATGAACTCTCTTCCTCTGAGAGCACTAAGATCTGAAAGAATGCTCTGCCAGTAATAATCATAATAGCTAAAATCACTACTATTTATTAAGGGACTACTGTTTACCCAGCCCAGTGGGTGCTTTATATTTCTCTTACTCCAGTTAATCTTCACAGCAATTCTTAAGGTGGTACCATCACTCCCGCATTACGGATGAAGAACTGAGACTCAGCAATTAAATATGGTACTCCGTGGCACAGGTGAAGACCCATTCTGTTCAATGGTGAAAGAGCAAAAATGTCCACTAAAGGGTTAGCTACACCTTGGTTTCAGAGCCAGTCTGAAGCACTAAATCACTAAAGAGAATTCTCGAACATTTCAAGGAATTCTGCTTCCCTTTCCTATAGAGAGATGGAAACCCAGTGATCCCCTGAGATCGTAAGAGGCAAGGGAGTTACAGGAAGATTTCTGAACATGCAATTGTGTAGTGGGCCTTGGGTAATGCCCCCACAAAGGGTCTAGAAGGGTTTCTCAAAGTATCTCTTCCCTCATTTCTAGTCCTCACCCAAGTGACCACAGAGTTTTTCCAAATACCGAATTCCTTTGAAATAGACTGCAACCCTTCAAATTGCAAAGTCATCTGTACACCTTTTCAAGATGAGGACAACTGATTAGGAATCAGACTCTTTGAGAAAAAATCACTCCGAGAAATTGCAAAGCAATAAAATAAACTCTAAGGCGTACACGTTTCCTGTCCCATCGCTACACAATAGATGTTTATAATGTAGACCTAAGAACAAACATATTACCTCTTTCTTCTGCTTGGCCAACGCAGAGGTTTTTCCTCAGCCCAGGTGTTTCAGGAGACACAAAAACAAGAAAAAAACCTTCTCTATGAGGGATGCAGAGGTCTGAAAGAAAAGAGGTACAATTCCAGCTCTCTCTGGAGCACCCCCTCCCCACATACACACACACACACACACACACACACGCACGCACGCACACAAGCACGCACGCACACACTCCACATCTCACACCTCTGCAGCTCTCTGCAGGGTGAGCTCTTGCTTAAATAAATCACAAATAAATCAAGAAATAAATACATATGCACAAAGAAATAACTCGAACAGGCCACGGCTGCTTTTTGCCTTTCAGCCTGGAAGGCGAGCCCACAGCCACAGATCCGGGCGAGGCCGGGTTGGCCTGGGAGCCGCCCTGCCTGCCCCGACCCTGCCCTGTTCCCACCTCGGCCCGGAGAGCAAGGGACACACTCAAGTAATGGACTGTGGTCACATGACTGCTTTCCAGGGGACCCGGCCCTGGACAGGCAGGGCCAGGCCGCTGTTGGCATAAGTAATCTGCATCGGTACAAAACACACGAGGAATTTGACTAGGGCAGGGCAGAAGAGCGTTCAGTGGCTAACTCTTTAGGTCCACCGAGGCTGATTTTTAGGCAACACGGCAGCCACCGGGTATGACTAAGAGGCGTGGGCACGCTATACGTTCCTCCTTGGGACTTGAAAAGGCATGGGGCGCAGGGAGCAGCCCTGGCTGCCGGGCTGCCGTTCCATCCCTCTCGCTGTTCCATTAGCTGCGTGATGGAGAACCCATCTGTGAGAGAGAGATTCACCTCCCTTCCGCGGCCGGAAGGAAACTGAGAGTCGACCTGTAATTTTGCTGAGTTTGAGAAGGAAGAGGAGGGAGACACATTTGGGAAATGAGATGCTGGTGGTAGGACGGGGGCCGCCAGGCACGGTTCTGGCATCTTTCGAGGCCGTCCAGGGTGATCTTGCTCCCACCGGCTCAAACTGACTGCAGCTGCACTCACAGCAATTCTCTCCCCAGTGCTGCTTGGCTGGTTAACCAGCATCTTGTTTTCGAGCTTCCTGGCCTTCGGCATCGCAAGCTAGGATTTAAAGGACTGCGGCCAAAATCATCTCATAACCCCGCCCAAGCTGCTCTTTAGCCAACTCCTTTCTGCACTTGAGAGCCATAGGCGATCCAGTGAAATGGGTACCTCGCTTGCTATTTAATCTAATGGGGTCACTTTAAAAATAACTGGAAAGGCAGCTCTGGGCTTCTGTACTCCTATTAGCGTATTAAATACTATCAGAGGGCCTCATTATGAGGCAGTACAACCGTATAGGTTTCCATGGCAGGGGCTCCAAGACTAGGACCTGATGAGGCTGCCATACGCTTTGTAAATGATAGCGTCATTACCCAGGCTCTCAAACAAATAGTGGACCATGTCGCTCTACGGCTGTTTCCAGCCAAATGCCTATTCAGTCCACAGGGGTTAAATGATGGCTATGTCTAGATACGGTTGTTCAAATGTCACCTCCTCTGTGTGAAGCCTTTCCTAAATCGCCAAAGGGGAGTTCGGCACTCTGTCTTCTGGCTCTCAAAGCCATGTGCACGTCCAATTATAAAGCTTCCAAAAAGTGCACTGTAATTTGTCCTCTTACATAGGAAATCCTGAAAGGAAAGGATCCATTTCATTCTTCTTGGTGTTCCCGGCACCAAATGCATAAGAGGTACTCACCAAATGCTTGTTTCATCACAGAAAGAAAGGAAAGGAGGGAAAGAACTCGTGATTTACGTGGTTATTTTAATGGTCAGCCTCTGGACCATGAATTGCATTAGCTGTACCCTTTACGTGATCTATCTAAAACTCTGAATTCGCTTAAAATGAAGAACTTCACCATATTTTTCCATTGTATGAAGAATGCTGAAATGTGACTTTGAGCACCACAAAGAGTCTTATAGCCAGCCTCCAATTGCTGAATGAACCAGCACTGACAGATGTTATTAGATGGTAATAACGATAATAACATTTATTGAGCATGTGCTAGGTTCTAGGCACTTGTTAATTTTATACGTAATAATCTTATTTCATCCACACACCATCCTATGAGGCATATACTATTATTATCATTCCCATTTACACTTTAGGACCTAGAGCCCAAAGTCAAACAGCAAATGAGTGGCAGAGCTGGGATTTGAACCCAGGCACTTAGACTCTCGAACCCCTACTTATGATCCTTACACTATATACTGCCTCGGTCAGCACCTTATGTGTTTGCAAAATGAAGGTCCCAGCCTCTTCTCAGATGCTCTCTGACTTTCCTCCAGCTGAGCAGGGATGTGTTCTCCCAGCCTGAAAACAGAAAAAACAATTGGCAAAGTAACGTTCACAGTTTTAAACTCACTCGTTAACAGACTTGTGCCCCAAACAGTCGAGGTCAATGTCTCTCTCTCAGTGGGCACATCACCGTATGAAAACGGCCAACGGGAAAGGTTGTAAAAGGCCATGGCAATACCAAATCATCCTGAACTAAGATGGCTTGTGCTCTTCAATTCGACACAGTTCAACACACCACTCTGAGCACCCCTACCTGGCAGGCACTGCTGAAGGACAGGGACATAGCAGGTGAACCACATGGACATGATTAGGTGGGGCAAACACATGGGTAAAGAAGAAACTGAAATAAAATCACAAATTAAAATCTTTCTCTCCTATTGGAATATAAACTCCAGGTACCTAAAACAGTGCCAGGCACATAATAGATATTTATTACATGAATAAATAAAAGCAATATGGTACGATAAGATCTCTAATAGGACAGGGATGGGGTGCAGAGAAAGAGCCCCATCCCAGTAAGGGGGGATGAAGGAAGGCTTTCTAAACGTAGTGTCATTGGGGTACCTGGCCAGCTCAGCTGGTAGAGCAGAGCGGGGTAACTCTTGATCTCAAGGTTGTGAGGGCAAGCCCCCTGTTGGGCATAAAGCTTAGTTAAAGAAAAAGGAAAGAAAAAGAAAAGAAGTGATGCCCCACCTGAGACCTGATGACTGAGCAGCCAGAAGTTAGAAGTTAACCGAGAAGAAAAGAGGTGGGGGAGAGAAGAGAGTGTTCTTGCTGATAATGTGTATTTCATAGTGCTTAACAAGGACGTGAGATGGGAGAGGTAAGAGAAAAATCAGAATGCCCTGAGCTCCCAATTACAATACTGCAAGTAGATGTACAAGTGGGTAGAGAAAAGTGCCCGTCTGCTATTTTATTGAAGAATGGCAGCCTCTCTACCCCTGCAGGCTGGACTTACTCTCTCTTGGCTGTCTTGGCTGTCTCTCCTTCCTTTCTCACTTCCCCATTTCCCTACCGGGTTTGCCTTCACCTTCCTTACTCTCAAATGCTTGTCTCAGGGTCTGCCTCTGAGGGAACCCAGACCAGGACACTTGGTTAGTCTATGGTGGCAGCAAGCTACGGAAAGACAGAGAGGAACGGAGAGGCTGGTTACCTCACAAGGGACAGACTGGGCATTGCCGGCGGACCTCTCCTACCCCGCAAGCGTCCTGGAGTTGGCCCCAGTTCCATCTTCTACCAAGGAAAAGTAATTCTAATGGGCAGCTCCTATTATTGGTCATGACACACACTGGGGAATATGCTAGACTCTAGACAGAGCAGCTGGATTTGGGAAGAGACTGAGAAAAGAAACAATGTGTGCTGATCTGTTCGGTGGTGAGGACTTAAGGTGTCTGTCCACTCATGGCCCCGATACCTCAATGCCCAGCAGCACCCCTTTGGACAGTAGAAAGCAAAATATTAGAAATCATATTTTTATCTATTTTTAAATTCTTTTTGAATTTCCTATTTTCATGTATGTTTGGTAATGTACACAATACACGAGTTCAGTAGTATTGATTACAAATACATTAACGTACCCATATTAGGGGTCCATTCTCAAAGAGCTTGTACTGTGACAGGTTCACGATCAAAAACATTCAAAGAATCTTGATCTAAAGAGCCTTTTAAAGAGAGGAAAGGAATACCAAGTAATTTTATGTTTCAATAGAGAGAAAGGATCACGCATGTCTCCAGGGATGAATTCTGGGTATTGAAAAGCCACAATAAGGAAGAGAAAAGAGAGGCCAGATTTGGCAAGTCATTAGAAAGCCATTAAAAGAAATTAAAAGTGGGTTACAATTCACTATCGAGGGAAAGAAATTCATAAAGGCCAGTGCTGGCCAGATGTATCTGTTGGGGTCACCTGGTCAGCAGCCACAATGACAGGCTGAAATAGCTGTCATTATGTGTTGAAGTTTACAAGGTCAGCTTTGAGAAGGCTACAAAAGTTGAGCTCTCCATGGTTGTAATTTAATAAACAGAAGATTGGTGGGTATGAGAATTTAAATTTTGACCACTGCTTAATCTAACCCTAGCTTGGTCCCAGATGGCTTTAAGTTAAAACCAACCAACCCACAAACAAGCAGACTCCTAAAATTAACCCTGAATGTTCAAAAATCAAATCAAAAAGCTTCATAGAGAGTCACGGTCTGGGTAGACTAAGGGCACACTCCCCACTCCACCCGTCTCTCCTGCAGAATGAAGCTGTAAAACACCTGGACAGGATCCACGGAGCAGCTATCTGAGGACTGTGGCAGGCAGACCCAAGATGGCCCCCAATAATCCCCGCCTCCTGGTATTCATGCTCTTGTGTAATCCCCTCTCCTTCAGTATAAGGCTGGACCTAGTTAGTGACTGATTTCTAATCAATAAAATACGGCAGAGGTGATGGCATATTGTTTCTGTGACTAGGTTATAAAAGACTGTGACTTTCCGTCTTGCTAGCAGACTCTCTCGATTGCCTTCACAGCTTGTGTGCTTTTGATGAAGTAAGCTGCTATGGTGGAGAGGCCCACATGACAGAGGACTGAAGGAAGTCTCTGACCAAAAGCCAGCAAGGAACGGAGGCCCTCGGTCAAACAGACCTCAAGGAAATGAATCCTGCCAACAACCACTTGAGATTGGAAGTGGATCCTTCTCCGGTTAAGCCTTCCGATGACTGTGGCCTAGCCAACACCTTGACTGCAGCAGCTCTTGGGGACCCAGGTAAGCCATGCCCGGACTCCTAACCCAAACCCACAGAAGCTGTGAGATCATAAATGTGCATTTTAAGCTTCTAAGGTTTTTGGTAATTTGTTACATAGCAATGAATAAGTAACACAAGGACTCCGAAAAGTAAGTAGCAGAAGGAAGATTGAGGAAGAAGATCAGAGTTTGAAGTATCACAAAACTGGTGGCGAGTTGGCCATTTTCTTCCCTCCAGTTCCCCTAGCCTGGATCTGAGGAAGCAAATATTCAAAATAAAGCCACAATGAGATAACACAGTACACCTATTAGGACAGTTAAAAACAATCTAATCATACCCAGCGCTGGTTAGGATGTAGCGTGACTAGAACTCTCGTGCTTTGCTGGTGAGGATGCAAAATAGTACATTTACTCTGAAAAATAGTTCGGTAGTTTCTTGTAAAGTTGAACATACACTTTACCATATGACAGCGCGATCCTACCCCTGGGTATTTACCCTAGAGAAATGAAAGCCTATATTCACACAAAAGCTTATGCATAGGTTCATACGGTCAAACACTGCAAACAGCCCAGATGTCCTTCGGTGGGTGAATGGAGGCATGTCTGTGGGACCTGTGTACAACGGACTACTACTTAACAAGAAAAAGGGAACAAATTATTGATACACACAACCTGAATGAATCTCAAAGGCATTATGTTGAATAAAAGAACCTGTCTTAAAATGTCACATACATTTCTATGACATTCTTGGGAAGATAACACCACAGTGATGGAGAACTGCTCAGTGGTTGTCAGGGCTAAGGGCGGGGGTGGGGTGGGGTGGAGGACGTGACTACAAGAGGATAGCAAGAGCAAGTCTGGGGGGCAGTGTTCTGTATCCTAATTAGGGTGGTGGTTACACTAATCTAGCCATGTGTCCAGATTCACAAAACTGTACAAGTCGACTTTCCTGTACATGATTTTTAAAATAAAAAGCTTCAGAGCTGGCTCTGGTTTAGTGCCTTGGGCTCTGCAAGATATTAAAGTCCCCACGGGCTGACTGTGCCAAGGGCCGCCCTAAATCCCAGCCAGGAGGAGCGCCTTCTACTGTCAACTACGAGCGCTAAGAAAAACACTGGCCCTTCCCTCCGACTTCACCTTTGGCTCTCTATCCATGAGCAAAACTCAGAAAACAGAGATCCCAGTCAGAAAATGTACCCCAACCATTCTTTTTTTTTTTTTTTTTTTTTTTTTTT